>NC_136381.1:203905970-204230970 GCF_965140285.1 Lepidochelys kempii | reverse complement strand
ATAAATTGTAACTATCATCCTAGAAACAATTTCCAGATAGACTGCAACCTTCTTCATCCCCTTAGTCACTTGCTAGTTTTGGCAGGACTACTTATAGGAGTAACTACTCACCATTGGGTGTAAGGAGAGGTGTGTATCAAAATCTGGTCCAAAATTACCACCAAGTTTTCAGCCCCATAACCAAAGCTTTAACAACTGAGGTTTTAAACAAACATATAACTCATTGATACAAAGCAAAAGAAACAGGCTAACCATTTCGTCATTCGTTATAATGTAACTCTTTTTAAGTTCCATCCACTTTTACTAAATAAGGTAAGCTAAATTCTCTATGACAAAAAAAATGAAGTCAAACATTATTGTTCAGGCTTTAATATTCAGGTATGGTTCTCCATTCCCCTGTACTTATACAATAAATGAAAATTTCTAATAAAGAAGGGGTTTGCCTTTGGATATCAGAATAAATTCAACAAGATGAGGTGTTTGATGCTAATTATTTCTTCTTTACTAGGCTAGTTTCTTTTATTCACTTTGATAGGACTAGCATCCCACATGTAAAATGGACTTGTATTAACTTATACTGCACTTCTCTCATAGACCTCTGATGAAATCAAAAATACTTGGTGTTGATTACTTGCTGCACAACAAAACTTTTTCATGAGTCCAAATAGAGCCAACTAAATACAACAGGAAAATTCAGCATAAACATGAACGTTCATGGATAAAAAAAGTCCTGTGGACAATTTGAAAACTTCCCTGAGGCAACTCTAACTTCTGCTGCAAATAAGCTGTATAAAAATTGACCATGACAGTAGCATAGGAAAACTGATCAAAGTGGGTGAGAAAGAGAAAACTTTTTTCTGATGTGTACGTCCATATTATGCTACTTATTCGTTTAGTACATACATCTTTTCTATAGACAAGACGACAAAGTATCTCTGTTAAAGGTTCACAGTATGTTCTTCAGATTCTCTTAGAGATCAATGGATTATATTTCATGCTTATGAGTTCTTCCTTCCTTCAAAATTCTAGTCTAGTTTTTCTGCACCAGAAATTCCATCTTTTGATTTATTTTCTTGATTTTGATATTTTAATGTACAGTGTGTGGTCTGTGTCCAATCCTTAGCTCATGTGGGCACTGGCATTGTTATTGAAGAACAAGGAGGCAATCGCTTTTATGACATCACAAGTGGAAGCATCACCATTGAGACTGTGATTATATTAGGGTGGCCCAGTTGTCCCACACGACACTAGAAACCACGTTTCTCACATGTATTGACAAAGGCAGCTTTTTTGATTAATGCCGTCTTAAGTGCTCAGATACTTGTTAAGTGTAATATTTGCTTGGTGGCAGTCTCTTCTGTGGGAAGCCCACTTCCCATATCTGATATCCACATTTACATAAACAATGCATCTCACCCCATGAAGCCAGCATGTAAAAGTGGAGTGTTCATTTTCCTACTAACAGCATTTATCTCGCCATGTGGACAATCACTGAAGAATGAAGGTAAATCATCTTAATGTACCCTATTTATATTAGGGATTTTGTATTAATTGGACATTTTACAACTTCCCACTCAGACAATTACAATTCAAGAGCCAAATGTGAAAACTGAATCTTTCTGGAAATTACAAGTGCTGCAAACCAAAATCAAATAGGTAAAACAGAAACCTTATGAGACACTGTAAATAAACTCAGAGACGGTGATTCAGCTGTGAACCTTTCCATGGTCATGGGAGTAAAACAGATTAGAACCTTGATATTCTGCCACCCTAAAGTTTCATTGCCAACACATCCCTGTTTTTGTTGTTTGTAAGCTATCAAAAACTATTTTATACTTGCATTTATTAATGCAAGATTGGCCTAAATCACCAAACTGCTGAGCCATTTCATTATCTTTCATCAGCTTTTAATTTTTATTTTTAAAGAATATCATGAACTACAGTATTTAAAAGTGGTGTAATTTTGTTGCATAAAGCAGTCCTTCTTAAGGAACATTTCAATGACCTAGTTATGTGTCTGTTTTATTTTTGTAATATTTTTATATAAATTTGGATAAGACTGCGTTAATGCAGTTCTTCACTTTATTTTTCCATCTGCTTTTAGTGGCAGGAAAGCATATTTTAATCACATTTGATAAATAAGGTCAAAGGAATAAAAAAATTAACCCTATACATTTTATATAAAATGTATAAATAAATGCTGATAGTGCAAACTCAGCCTCTGTGTATTTAGTGGAATATATTTTTAACTAACATTGTCTTTTGATTTTGATTTTTTTTTTTGTAATCACTACATTTCAGTCACTAAAAATCCATTACAGCTTTCTGTTTTAACAGTTCTATGAAAAATTAAATATCTGAGCAAACAAGCACAAAAGGTCACATTTTAAGAAGGTGATCTTTTCATACACACAGGAGGCAAGAGGCCAAGTTGCTTAGGGTTTGTCTACATGGTGTGTTAGTCTGCACCATAGTGGTGTAAACTCTAGTGCACACTAGCATGTTGCACACTATAGCTGACCCAGGTGACCCTGCTGGCGTTCCCTGGGATCCACTGATACATTTCTGAAGAGCACATTAATGTGCACCAGGGAACTTTTAGTGCACATCAGCAGGGTCCACATGAGCCAGTTAGTGTGCGACAGGCTAGTGTGCGTTAGAATTTATATACCCTTCTGACATGGACATGCACCATGTAGACAAACCCTTAGCTTACCCTAGCTAAGGAATCTGCACAGTTGCAGTGTCACGGTTCTTTTAAAATGTAGGTGGTGATGAAATGATGCTGGGCTTGGGAACGAATCCAAGGCACATACACACTCACAAACACCTCCGCTTGCTCACTCCACCTCCTCTTGATTTGAACATAGGCATGCTTACCAAACACAGCTTAATGTAGCATGCTTTAAGGGGCAAATTATGGAACCAGAAATGTCACAGTATACACAATATGAATATGTGACAAAAGTTACAGGGGGAAAATGAACTAGTATCAGCATCAGGAATCTATTGCTGCTGGTGTGTGGACAAACTGTGTGCAGAACAAGGAAGCAGTTTTGTGGATCTACTGTTTGTCAAGTCGCCCACTGAAGCAAGTCTTGAAATCAGTGCATGTACTGTTGCCATCTGTTTACTTTTCACTATCAAAACTCTGACTGTGGCTTCAAAAGAAATACTAAGAGTCCATGTCAAAAACACAAATATTGTTACTGAACCATGATCATGCATGTTTCTTAACTTTGGGAAAAAAGAGCTACATAAAAATGGACCCACTTAAATCTAGAAAAAGATAATAGTATAAACAACATATCTTTATTTATTTAGATATGCAATTAAAAACCCATGGCTGATCCATGCCAGGTGACTCAGGCTCATAGTGCTTGGGCTAAGGGGCCATTTAATTGCAATGTAGATGTTTGGGCTCGGGCTGGAAACTGGGCTCTTGGACACTGCGAGAGGGGAGAGTCCCAGAGCTTGAGCTGCAGCCCAAACCTGAATGTTTACATTGCAATTAAACAGCCCCTTAATCCGAGTCCTGCAAGTCCAAGTCAGCTAGCATAGGCCAGTGCGCGTGTCTACTTGCAGCCACCTAGATATACACTAGGAGGCTGACACATACAAGTAGAAAGGCTGGCCTGCCACAGAAGCTTATTTGAGAATAATCATCTGATCTATAGCAGAAAGTTTCTGATCTGACATGGAGATAAAGAGTTTGAGACAAGAAGCTCTCTCCTCCAGTGACCCACAACAGAAGATTTGAAATTCTCTAGGCTAAAGACAATGTGCATTTAAGGACTCAACACTCACCTCAGTTAACCCCCAAATTTCAGACAGACAATGGATCTATTACATTCCTTTGCTGGCTGGCCTCAGTTTCTAGAATCCATTTTCTAGACATGTACAGGAAGGGCTGCCTGATTTCTCATATGAATCAAATATGTCATATTAGCTGCATCCTCAACCTCTGCCTGATCCTCATTCTCTTTAGGAACCGCTTACATTTCTCTCACGGGTGGGTGAGGGTGTGTATTTTAAACTTCTCCATAAACATGCTCCAGTCTCTCTCATGGGCCTTTTTGTGCTCTCTACTCCCCAGATCTCTCCTTCTTCTCAGCTAGTGCCTGCCTCCTCTATGCCCCTTTCCACCACCTCAGTACTCTTCATCTGAGTACATTCTCCACAACTCCTATATTTTCTCCCCATCATTTACTGCAATTTTTTTCAAATTTCAACAAAAACCCTTTTCTGCCCTTACTTAAACCTCAGTTTCTCTCCCTCTGCTCCTTGTCTAATAACTGAATACTGTAATTAAACTCATATTTTATCTTTTTTCCATATACTTCCCTGTATTAATTCTGTAAAACATTCTTGGTTACACTTTGTAACAGAGACACTACAGACAAATAAAGGTACATTGCATACACAGCAAAGAAATTAGGTAAAGAGTGCCCACGTGGACTATTGAATAGTCTACTCAGCCACTGCCAAAGGATAAGAAAACTTCAGTTTTTTGACTGAATGTACACATATGATACGACTCATTCAACCCATAACAGAACTTTGAAAACTTTCTTTTGGTATTTATCTTCTTTAATTCTGGTGCTTAACAGAATACTAACATCTAGTATTTTGCTATTTTGCCACTCAAATGTGCAGTTATTCACTTGACATCGGAATTTGCCGTTCATGAAATGGATAGTGCTGTTTTTATCCCTCCTCTCAATTTGGAGACAAACTTGGACACCTAATTTGTAGATGCTAATCTCTTTACTAAATATTGTGATTTCCATACTGAGACAACTAACTGCTATAGATATAAAATACCTTACACATACAAATGTATGCTGCTTTTTAAAAAATAAAAAGCCTCAGTGTCAGCTATGCAACATGACAGGGATATTTCTCTTTTTCCTGAAGTTATAACATTTTTTCTTTCAAAACAAAAAACTTGCACCTCTCATTTTTTTTAACTTCCATAGTTCCACAGAGCCCATAAAAGAATAATCACCAAAATTAGTGAAATGTTTCAAAGTTCTTACTCCAGAGAATAACCTGACTAAAGCAGACCACTCACTAATAAAGTGCAACTTAATAAATCATGTGGAATCTTATTTTGTTCAAACCCTTACTAACTCCTAGCACCATCTGTTACCATCAAAACTATATGACAAGATATGATATATAATTAATAGGTAAACAACAATCTAATTAAAATGGACAAATACTCCATGTTCCTGCCATTTGGGAGCTCTAATTACAGACTAAATTTTAAGCTTGAATTAAATATTTAAGCTGGAAAATTAACTTTCCTTCTCAAGCCTTGAATACATTAATACAGATATGTGAAGCGACTTCCTGATGGGAACTTAAACATGTAATTTAGCTTCATCAAAGCAGTTACTAATTGTTAAGCAGCAGTACCTTACCATATGTACACAATAGCTATTTAGAGCCGAAAAGGTGGTTTTAAAGCACCCCTCTGCAACCCTTTTCTGACATAAATATAAAATGTATATACAGCACAGCAGTTTACACTACACACTGAAAATAAATTACGGAGAGAGTTCAGCCCTCACTGCTTCTTGGCATGCATAAGTACAAATAGATTTATATAAACAAATACACATTTCTGCTAATCAAGTTGAAAATGGTAAGGAACTCTAGAAGAAAAGGTTAAAAAAATCATGTAGAATTTTAAATAGATTGTAAACTGTCATGTTATTTACCACTGAACCAAACGACCAATCAAAATGTAGGAAAGCTAGATTTGTTTTCACCTAAACAACAAAAATAGTTGAGTTTTATTAAGTGCTAACAACATTCAGAAAAATAATAACTGAAAAGACACTGCAGAACCTTAAACAAAGTAAGGTGGAAAAGGTACAATAGCATTAGACAAACAGCTGCCAGAAAGGGTCCCTGATACATAAGAATGTAAATTTTATCTAAAATGAAGACACTATAGTAATCACAATTGCTATAATAAGAAGCTGCAAAAGCAAAGAACCTACATATTTTCATTCAATACACAACTTGTGTTTCAAGAGTTTGATTGACCCTAACATTTACAATGACAGAAGTCACTGGATAAAAACTTGTTTATTAGCAGAGGAGTTATGTATTTTTGAACAAATAAAACTCTGCATGTATAGAGACCATTTTAACTGAGTATTCAGCAGATGCTTTACAAACATTACTAAGGCCTAACAACCTTGTGGTGATGTATTTCTCTTACTTTATAGATGGGAAAACAGTTGCACAGAGAAATTAAGTGACACCCACAATCATATACCAAGGCCCCAATCCTGTAAATTACTCCAAGTGGACCCCATGTTTTGCTTTAAGTAGCTGCAGATGTGTATTCAACTCGTGCACGCGCATACCTGGCACACTGAAGCCAGAGAACCCTCTGGCCCTTGTAGCCCCCTCCCATAGCTTTAAAAGCCCCCCATCAGTTCCTTCTTTCCGCCTGCAGCTTGAGTTGGAGCGTTCACTCCTATGTCTCACCTCATGTTCTCTATCACAGTATTTCTGTGGGTTTTTTTCTGTAAATAGTTGGTACCTTAGGATTAGTTTAGCTTAGTGTAGTTAGAAGAGTTTTAGCCTGGTGTGATACCTTCACATTGTCCATCATGTTTATTGTGTTTTGTGGAAGGGCACATTAAGGAAAGGTGCTCCACCTGTAAGTTACTCAAGAAGAGAATACAGATAGCTAGAGACTTGCGCTTGAAGCAGCACCCTATAGAGCAGGTCATGAGGCGCACTTTGGCAGATCATCAGTTCCTTCACAGACTTCATATGAGCCGGTACAGCCTGGGGCTCCATAACCAGACTTGGATTCTGAGCCCACAAGGAAGAGAGATCGCTCTCCTTTCTCTGGTTCTCCAAGAAAAAGAATTCCCAAAATGCAATCAGGTTGCTCCAGAGCTTGGAGAGATTTCTCCTCCCCTTTTAAGAGGCATGCAGCCAGGCACCATGATTTTTCCAGTATGTGGGATAGAAGTGGACCATCAATCCACTTTCCAGTACTGATACAAGACCAGTTAGACACCATATCGTTGCCTCTGGTACCACCCATGGGTATCACCCATAGTGTCCAGTACCAACAACAGAGACGTTGGCACTGACTGTTTCCACACGGGTAGCTTATCAGGCAGCAATGGATTTGCTGTGCCTTTCTGTTCCTGATTTGTCACTTATTCAAGAGCATAAAACTGTGGTGGCTTCATCTTGGGGGACTTTGGCACCTCCTGGACTGGTTGCAGACTTATCGCTGTCATCGTCGTCGTCATCATCATCCACACTGCCTCATACCCACAGGCCAGAGTTGGAGTCAGCTTCCTGCTTAGTACCAACGGTTTTGCAGCACCAATAGTATCTTTGGTGCTGATGACTACTGCGATACAGTTTACATTTAATGCCTGTGTCTGGACCTCCAATCTCAACCTTCAACTATAGTCAATGCATGCCTATTTGCTCTCATGGCTGCATGCTCTTATGTGATCAAGCATGTGAGATCATATCTTAATCCTCTTCAGTCACAGTTGAAGTTGATCTATCGTCTGTGCTTCCAGTCAGTGGACAGGCTTGTCTGAATGCCTCTGGAGATACTGAACTTTCTACGCTGGTAGGCAGAACAGAACAATGTATGTCTGGGTGTTCCCTTTGCCTGTCCTCTATCCAACAGGACCATAGGTTAGAGTGTGCATCTAGGGACATTAAAGGTTCAGGTTATGTGGTCGGAACAGGAAGTATCTTTTCCTACGAACATATTTGGAGCTTTGAGCCATTTACAATGAATTTTGTACCTTTTGGGATCAGATCAGGGAGCAGCAGTTTACATACTCATCAACAATACCATCCTATATGTTATACGAACAAGCAGGGAGGAGCGTGTGCCAACCAGCTTTGTCAGAGAGAAATGAAGTTTTGGTATCATGTCCACAACCACACATTTACCGGGGTTCTCAAAACCAGTTGGCTGACCATCTCAGCAGAACTTTCTCCAAGAACCACAAGTGGTCTCTGAACAGCAGTATGGTGAGGTCTATCTTCAAGGAAAGGGGTATCCTGTCAGTTGACCTGTTTGCAATAAAGGACAACAAGAAGTGCCATCAAGTTTGTTTGCAAATGGGACCCAGTCCAGGGTTTTTCGTCAATGCCTTCCAATTGAATTGGGGAGTGGCCCTGATGCATGCCTTTCCCACTTTTCCTGTCATCTCTCAGGTTATCCTCAAACTGAAGCTGGACCATGACAAACTGAAACTTCTTGCACTGGGTTGGCCAAGACAGTGTTGGTTCTCTACCCTTCTCAGCCTGTCTGTTTCACTTCCCAGATCTCTTTCTCTCCTTCCCAAACTACTGATTCAACACCATTGCCAGGTTTCTCATCCAGAGCTGAGCAGCCTACACCTCACAGTGTGGATGGTATACAATTAGATGAGGAGGAAGGACAATGTTTGGAAGCAGTTTGGAGTGTCCTACTTTATAGTAAAAAAAAGCCATCTACGAAGATTACCAAGCCTGGCAAGTGGAAGCATTTTTCTGTTTGATCAACATCTAAGGGAATTCAGCCAGTGTTAGCTTGTGTTCAGGACATTTTGGATTACTTGCTATATTTCAAGTCCTCAGGTCTGGCTCTTAGCTTGTTGAGGATTCACTTGGCGGTGATACTGGTGCTCTATTCTCCAATACCAAGGCAGTCAGTTTTCTCAAACTCCTTGGTAATGAGATTTCTGAAAGGCATTGTCCGCCTGCTTCCACTTGTGAAGGAAACCTTAATACTGTACACACCACCCTCCTGGGTCCTCTGTTTGAGCCGCCAGCAACTTGCTCGTTGTTTCTCCTTTCCCAAAAGACAGACTTTCTTGTTGCTATAACATCCATAGGAAGAGTCAGTGAACTGCAGACCCTAATGGCAGGCCTCCATATATACAGTTCTTCAAAGACAAAGTGTCCTTGAGGCCACATCTGAAGTTTTTGCCCAAAGTGAATTCATAGTTTCACCTTAACCAGATTTACGTACCTGTACTGTTTCCTAAAACACACACAAATGCAGATGATCAGCATCTTCGTACATTAGATATGAGGTGGAGTTTGGCACTCTATCTGGACAGGACTAAACCATTTTGTTCATCACCTCGACTTTTTGTCTCTTATGCAGATCGGATGAAAAGTCAGGCAGATGATTTCCAGGTGGATAAATTTCTGATTACCAGTTTATGGAGTAGTTCAGACCACACCTCCATAAACATTACAGGCTCATTCAACAAGGGCCAATTGACATAAGAACATAAGAATGGCCATACTGGGTCAGACCAAAGGTCCATCCAGCCCAGTATCCTGTCTACCGACAGTGGCCAATGCCAGGTGCCCCAGAGGGAGTGAACCTAATAGGTAATGATCAAAGTTATCTCTCTCCTGTCATTCATCTCCACCCTCTGACAAACAGAGGCTAGGGACACCATTCCTTACCCATCCTGGCTAATAGCCATTAATGGACTTAACCTCCATGAATTTATCCAGTTCTCTTTTAAACCCTGTATCAATTGCATTTCTCAGAGATGTTTCAATATTTGACATTTGCAGGGCTGCTATGTAGTCTTTTGAACATACTTTTACCAAACATTAAGTTCTTACAGCGACATCAAGGTCAGACTCATTATTTAAGTAGACGCCGAGCCCCACCTCCTACCGGTACTGCTTGAGAGTCACCTGAGTGGAATACATGTCTGCAACCACTCAAAGAAGAAGAGATGGTTACTTACCTGTACTAACTGTTCTTTGAGATGCAGGTATAGACATGTATTCCACAACCCACCCTCCAACCCTTCTGCAGTGGAGTCTCTAGTCTTAGATTCTGGTGTGAAGAAAGTGAGGGGGGTCAGAATAGCACTGTCTTTATATAGCCCTGGGAGGCACTATGAGAATCAGAGGCACAAGCACCTCCACAACAGGTTCTGCTAAGCAAAGTTCTCTGGCTTCGGCATGCTGGTTACGTCTACACCTGTGTCGAATATACATCCGCACTCACATCTCAAAGAACAACAGTTACGACACTGGTAAGTAACCATCTTTTCACATTGAGCCAGAATGAGATCAGGCATGTGAGGACTTCAGTGGGGGTGTAACACTGGGGTCTTCCCTCATGGAGTAACCTGCAGTACCAGGGTCCAAGTCAGTATCACAGCTGGCATTAGAAATCAGAATTCTCAACTTCTAATTCTTTGCTCTAACCATTGTACCGTACTCCTCCATACTGAATAAGCAAGTGGTATTTGACTCATTGGCTCACTTGAATATTATTTGTGCAACAGAGAAGCGTAGATACATACGTCATTCTTTAGAGGTTATATTATTTGTATAGACAGAACTGAGAAAAAAAAAAGATTTATACCTGGCATTACTACTCTTTGTTTGCCCCAGAAATATGGAAGAGGTAACAGTGAATTATTGGGTTATAATTTCATCAAGGGATTCTGGTTACATCATAAACAACGGGTCTCATTGTTTATAATGTCACTACAACCCCTGAATGGAATTGTATTGAGTTAGTCTACACAAAAAATTAGTTTGCAGCAAGCTGGGGTTCCCGTCATTAGCCCCTCACTAACCTGCTTCAGGAACTGTCTATGTGGACCCTGGTGTCATGCATTACAGTGCATTAAATGTGCTTTGATATATTCCTCTTTGAAACAGAACTAACTGGGACTAAAAGTTGTAATTTTGTTCTTTACACATGGCTCAAAGGCCAAGGCCAATTCATAACAATAAATCAGATATGGTCAGATAGGCAGTGAGATCTATATCTGATATTCCTATATTCAGCTTTATACTGCACCTAATAAATAATGAGAAAATTACATTTAAAGTGTAATTTGATAAAATACTGTTAAAATCTTTATTTTTATAGTAAATCTGTTCCCACCATATTTTCATAGCACATAGCCCGTGAAACTACTTAAAATTATTAAGTAGCTCTTTAGCAGCTAAAACAATATCACCAGATAAGACAAAAAATAATGACGATCATCTTTCCTGGCCAAAGCTGACTCAAGACAAATGTGGTATAAATACTGTTTTGAGATTTATTTACATTAATTTCATCCACTTACTATATTTACATCTATCTCTATTTCCCCACTAGTACTCAGGAGTCAGTCAGTCTGAGCAGGCTTATAGTATATAATACAATTCACATTTTATGGGAGATGAGAATATATGCATTATACAATAACATGTTTTATAGTCTTTTATATTCACTATTCAAACTGAGCACAAGTTTCTCTTCTCTTGCAGTAAAAACTTAATTAGTCTGAACAAGAATAAAGTAATGGTAATAATGAATGAATCAATGGAAGATTAAAAGAAACAAAACTTTAGAGAAGGTGGGAGACTGAGAGGATGCAATTAGTTGAGGGCCTGAGTGAGCCAGCACTCACTCTTACTTTACATTTATCCCCTGTGCTCTATTCATCTCAAGTGTCTTCTGCTGGCATAACCCATTTTGACAACTAGGTATATGATCTTCAACCTAACAAAAATAGCAACTCTTACACAATAAATAAATATATTTCTAATATTGTCAACTTACAGTACTTAATGGAACGCCAGTGTCCATGGACACGTTTTAAAAAGCAACCTTTACTACAGAGAGGACTAAAGTCTGTTGGACCTCCCCATAATACACAGTAAGGTATATTGACTTAAGTTATTTAATTTTGGTTTGATTTCATTTTAAGTCATTGAGCTTTCCAATGCAACTGTGTTTCAAGTTCTTTTTCATTGGATGATAGGAGAACGGAAACTAGTAGTGCAGAAACAGGACTATATAAACTAAAATTATTCAGACTTCATGTTATGCTAAAAGGGTGTGAATGATTTCTCTGTTTTATTAACTTACTCATTAAACTATATTTAAGTACTATTGTTTGTTAGAACAAACTAAACTGAACCACTAAAAAAAGAGCCTGTTGGACTATTTTAAGATCTGAAAATATAAACTACAAATATATTCATAAATAAAATTAACTAATTTACATTTCCACAGCACTTGTCATTATGAAGAATTACAAGGCATTTTACAACCCTTATTGTTCACTCACCAAGTACTGAAATGTGCTACTGTTAGAATAGAAAATGTCTGCCATTCTGTACAATTCTATAGCTTTTAGGTGAGGCAATTAAGAGTAATCTTCTCCATTAAAATCACAGAGGAAATTTTAGGCAGGTCAGTGTATATTTCTCCAAGTAATAAATGCTTTGGAACATCGGTATTAACACACCCTTACAAAAATTTACATGATCAAATGTTTTCAGGAACCACAGTAGGGTTCTTGCCATCAAAAAGATCTAGAGTACCAAAAGTATGTTTAATTACTAAAAAAATTTTTCTTAGACCAAACCATAGATGTATTCAAAAAGATATATGGTGCTGTAGGAGTTAAAGGAAAATAATGTATTACAGTAGTTCTCAAACTTTTTTTTCCACGGACCACTTGAAAATTGCTGAGGGTCTCGGCAGACCACTTAATGATCTTTCCAAATGTTGTTTGTACCGTTAGCTAACTATTGTAAAGAGCTTTGGATAAATGTGCTATATAAAAAAAAGTAATTAACTTTTTTTGTTCTACAAATAAAAACACAACTCATATTTTAATATCAGTAGTCTTACCTTTCTAATGCGATGGATGTGCCCTCTCTCCCCTCGCCGCAGCAGCAGCCCCCGAGCTGGGGCTGGGAAGGAGGGCTGTCTCTCCCCAGCAGCCACAGCCCTGGAGCTGGGGAAAGTCGCCTTTCTCTGGCAACCGCAGCCCTGCATGCCCCAAATTCCCCCCACTGCCTCTTCCCACGAAGGCCACCATCTCACCTTACATGTGCGTCTTCTCCAGGGTCCAGGCACCTAATTAGTGGAGCCACACCTGCGCGGCTCCACACCTGCGCAGCTCCACTAATTAGGTGGGTGGCCCTTCATTGTCTCATGTGTGGCCGCTCAGGCACACACCTTAGAGGGAATTATCCGCAGACCACCTGAATGAAGCTTGCGGACCACTGGTGGTCCACGGACCACAGTTTGAGAGCCTCTGATCTATTATCTAAATTAACCACCTAAATGCAGATTGTTGAAGTGGAAAACCTGACTTTGTCTGAGGTAGGCTCTTCAACAGGTGAAAAGAAAAATATTTTCTTTATTTGAACTAGTTCATTCAAGCTGGAGAATCTGAATGGGAATAGAGAACGGCAGGCAAGTCTTCAGTTCTATTCCAGGCAATGGACACAAGCCAGGTGGCAGATGAAGATTCCATGTTCTAGAAAACCTGGTTACAAAGATCTCTCTCAGTCATTCCACTTTATTCTTTTTTTGTTAAAATCAGTTGGTCTGAATATGAAACATGCTTTGATTATGGCAAAAGCTTTCTCCAAACCAAAACCAAAGTACTGAATTCTGGAGAACACTAGCAGTCATTCCACAATCCCAGCTATTGAATTTTTTTATCCAATTTTATCTATAGAACGTACAGTACATGTGTCATGGATCTTAATGCGAGGAAAATTATATAGATATGCAAAGCATGACATATTGATTCAACATATTGAACTGATTGGTTTTCCTCAATTTATTTAAATGATTAGAATAGTTTAAAGTGAGCTTAGCCTTTGAGACAGATGGCTGTAAACTCAAATTTAAGTTTTAAATAACTATATTAAAATGAAGTAAATTATTTTATCCAACCAGCTCCTAAGAACATAGTTAGGGAGGAAAGTAAAGGTACCATTGTACAGCATGCACCCACTCTCAAGTCACATATGACCATAAATCAAATAAAGAACATTTCCTGATTGCGGGGGTGGGGGAGTACACAGAGGAGGAGATTTAACACCTATCAATCTTAAAAAGTCCTTTTAAACTGCAACTTCTCTACATTTTACATTTCTTCTCTTTTTTACAAAATAAAGATTCCAAGTTGCAAGGTACAACAAGAGTGTAAAATAAAATGCAAGTCTTTGGCAGACAGTGCATACTTAAGTCTAGGATAATCTGTTAAAACTGCTTCCAATACCGATGGAGTAATGCTGTCACCTTAAGTCATGTTTCCCTAAAAGATTAGGGATCTGCTAACTTTTTTTCTTGGGAAATATCAGGAGTTACAGTTATCCTGCAGCAGTGTCATACCTCACTGGGAATGTCTACACAGCAACTAAACACCTGTGGCTGGCCTGTGCCAGCCAACTTTGGCTCACAGCACTTGGACTATGACGCTGTTTCATTGCTGTCTAGACTTCCAGACTTGGATTGGAGCCCAAGCTCTAGGACCCTGAGAGGTGGGAGGGTCCCAGAGCTTGGGCTCCAGTCTAAGCCCGGAAGTCTATACAGCTATGAAACAGTCCCACAGGCCAAGCCCCGCAAGCCTGAGCTGGCTGGCATGGACCAACCACAGATTTTTCTTTGTTGAGTAGACATACCCAGTGCCTCTAATTCCTGTGAACATTCAGTGTCGCCTCTCTTTCCCTGCCACTGTTGCTCTAATGAGCTTCTCTTTTAAATGGCGGCACTATGACATCAATGATAAAACCATTACTTCCCTTCTTTTCTCCCACCCTCCTTGTCTTCTTCAGTTTGCATTCCAATATCCTTACTGGCTGAAGTGAAATAAATGAGAATGGACGGGGCACAGACTAATGAAGCAGGAAGAAGGTGCGCATACACACAATCAGTGACATGCATACCACTTACTAGTGGCTATGACTTAAATGTCATTTCCAGATACAGGTTCCATATGGCTAAAAGATGCACTAAAAGTCAGTTTAAACCAATGGACTTCTTTTCTACAGCTCTCTCCCAGAATAGAGTTCTAGACTCTTCCTTCACCACAGCTCCGTAGACCATTCATCGTAGAAGTGGAGGTCTTTCTGATAATCAGACTTCCCCCGTGCACTCCTTGAAGACAACTCTCCTCCTAATCCTCTGTCATGTTCTTCCATAGCAGATATTGACCGGTCACAACAGCTGTTTATACACACCAAATGTGTTCATTATAAGATCCTTTAATACTCTGGCAGGTATGGCTGAGGTTCATTTCAATAAGATATTCTGTACACAGTGCCACCTAGTCACTGAACAGTATAATACAATTTTACATTCCATTACATCTCCTCCATTAAGTTCTACATTCCCACCATTTATAATATTTACACCATCACACTCTCTTCGAAGTTCAGTACATATCAGTCTCTTACGTGTCTCTGAATCGTACTAGTTTTCTAATTACATGACCCAAACACACAACAACTTGGTCATCTGGCTGTCCAATAGTTGAACCAATTGGCTGTGGTCATCTTGGAATCCTTGAGTCTTCTTCCTCTTGTTCTGCATCTGCCATCTGTAGAGTTTGCTCTGTTGGTTGTTCTTTCTAAGGAACAAACTGTAGATGTCAACTGTTTCCACAGAATCTCCATTGTTTATCATGATCACGTATGATCTGGCACTGAATTATTTTTCTTCATGACACCTGAAGTTGTTTATCACTTTTCCCCATCCAAACTGACATGAACAGAGCCACTAGGTTCTACACCCGGCAGTTCTCTAAGTGAGTGATGTCTCTTGTAAAGTGTTCACAAGCTTTTTTAGCATTTTTATCTGATTTGGCTATTCTCTTCATGTCTGGCCATGTTGGAGATAGAACTACTGTTCCAACTTTGGAAAAGAATCTGAGTTGTCTTCTCATCAGGAGTTGTGGTGAATTATATCCAGGAGCCTCTATTGGTGTTGCTCTGTACCACAGAAGAGCAAAGAATGGATCTTCCTGCTGCAGGATTTTCTTGGCTGTCTGTACAACTCTCTCAGCCTCTACTTTCGGTTATGGGTAATGCAGGCTGCTAGTAATATTATCAAAATCATACTTCATTTGGAATGACAAGTTCTGCTGCAGTGAATCTGTGGTCCATTGTCCATCACTATTTGTTCAGGAATACCAAAATGAACAAAGGTGTACTTCAGTTTCTTGATTGCAACATGTTATGGCTTTCAAGTACATTATGTCTATATAACTGGAAAATAGTCCACAATGACCAGGTAAATTTGCATAAACCTCTGAATTCATATAAATCTGCAGCGAGTCTCTTCCAAGGTGTCTCTGATAGAGGTGTTTGTATACTGTATAGTTCAACATTGCCTCAAACTGATTCATACTGAATCTCCTTTCAAAAGACCAATGCCATCAAAGAAACAATTAAGTTCTTCCACCTTTCTCACCAGGCCCATCATGGTTGCCAAGCTGGCTGAGAAGGTTGTTGCTCTTTGATCCCATACACTCTGAATACATATCTTTTGTCTTTGTAAATTGTTTCTATGGTGAACTGGCCCCTGCAGTTGAAAATACCTCCAGGGCTAGACAGAGCTGTATCAGGTGACTTCAGCTCTGGGCTTTAAGGTGTTTGTAGGTCCCTTTTGAGGTGACTCTGACATCAACTCCTGAGACAATTTTGAAGTTAATAGTTTTGACCTGGCTATTCAATTTCACTCTCCAGGCAGGCCTCTCTCATCACAAATGACAGATTCCAGACAATGACTATGGCTCTTGACTGTCTGTAAGTTGAGTCAGCTCCCTGACTGCTTCGGTGCAGCAAACAGCTACAAAATGTCCATATTTCATGCATTTATTACATTGTGCGCCTCTGACAGGACAAGCATCCTCTCTTGGTAGATGACTTTTTCCACACTTGCTCATGTAGGCTGGAATTTGTCACTCTTAGCTTCAGAATTCTCTCTCATTGCCTCAGGGTTTTAGGATAATGACTTTTAACGCTCAAGTGTCTGTTCATAGCAGCTAAGCTAGTTCCAGGTTTTTCAAGTTGCTCCTGCCTTTTGTTTTGTTAAAGTAATAACCGTCCTGTTTCTGATATTTTCATGTTTTGCATTTCCAAAAATCAGAGTTTTCAACCAACGTATGCAGAGCTTTTATAAAACATTCAACATTTCCCTCACCTCCTGAATTTCCTGGTGAAAACATGCTCTTTCATAAACCACATTTCTCTGAGTTATAAAGTATGCATCAAACAGAGCCAGAACCCTTTTATAGTAATCCTTGAGACTGTCTTCAGTAAAGTCAAAGGATTTTAAAAGATGCTCTATCTGCTTGCCCATAGTATAAATTAGAGAAGATATACAGATATTTCCAGTTTCTTTCTCTGTTTTCAATTCGAAATCTTGCAAACTACTGCTTCCAGGATGTCCACTGTGAAGGTTTCTCAAAGCTGAAGTTCTCTGGGGCCTTGAAGAGTGGCATGTGGATGAGATCCTGCAACCTTTGTTGCTTTGTTCCTTCTGTCTACTACCTATGTTGCTGGTTTACATCTGTTTCTGATTTTAGTTTACTCCTGACACCATGTCATACTCTTCTGTACCAGATACGGACTGCACACAGAGCTTGCTTATATACACCAGATGTGTTCATTATAAGATCTTGTAATGCTTTGCCAAGTACGGCTGAGGTGCATTTAAATGAGATATTTTACAAACAGGACCATCTAGTGGCTGAACAGTATTATACATTTTAACATTCCATTACACCCTCCTTAAGGAGGCCACTGAGGGGAGGCTACTGGACAAGCTGCCTTTATCCAAGGTTCCAAAATTCTCAATTTAAAAATCATATGTTGGGTATCCACCTCAGAATCCTTTAAATGCAAGGAATTAGATGGAAGTCTGGGTGTATCAGGTAGAGATGGCTATAAGAAAAGTGTAGAGAGGGGGAATGGAATTTCTTGAGGAGGAGAATTGGTCTGAAGAGGAA
This sequence comes from Lepidochelys kempii, assembly GCF_965140285.1. Lineage (NCBI taxonomy): Eukaryota > Metazoa > Chordata > Testudines > Cheloniidae > Lepidochelys > Lepidochelys kempii. Next base: position 204,213,178 of record NC_136381.1, on the reverse strand, counting down.
TGACTTCTATCACATCCCAATACCTAAACACTAACAGCACATAAGATGTTATGATGAAGAGAATAGCTGTTTACTTTCCATTTGCTTTCTTTTAGAATTCGTGTTGGTGAATTTATTGCTCATTAAGTAATGGATTACACCATTGACTTGCGCTAAGTACATAGTGTGGCAAGGCAATGTGCCAGCTTCCCAAAAGAGCTCTGTCACTGCACTTCCACCCTGATTTACAAAGTACACTAGATATTCAAGCCAAGTCTTCAACGAGGAGAGGATAATGACCATGCAGTACTATGCAGAATCAGACAATGGTCTTCTTTTCAGTCATGAACATTTTTGACCATTGCTGTACTGTTTGTAATTACCATTTAACAACTCTTCACTTCAATATATATCAACAATGCATATTAAAAAATCATTATGGCAAAGATGCTTATTATTATATCAAACTAGGTAAATTCTATCAACAAGGAATTATTATTTTAGTACAACTGATTCAATTAGAAGTCAATAGGAGCTAGCAGGGGCTTAGCATTTTTGAAAATGCCATTTATTTAGGTGCCTAAGTATGGATTTCACAGTCTGGCTCCAGGCACCCAGTTTTTGAAAACCCTGGCCTAGAAAACTGAATTTCAGTTTGTGTTCTACATTGAAAATGACAATTGAATGGGCATGGGGCACAGCTAAACCAGAACCAAAACTGTACTAACAAGTTACTAAAAACTGTAAAAAAAAAAAAAAAAAAAAAAAAAAAATCAAGTTACATATATTAATCTACCTTTTTAGAATATATATTCTTTGTCTATTCTTTATAAAGGGTATCTTCAGGCCGTCTTACCTATCTTCTCTTCATTTTGCAGTGTAACAAATATATGCTAAATCATGTGGCAAAAACTAACTTTCTGATAGAGCTTTCAGAAACAAGGACTTTCAAGTGTTGGTTTACTCACTGTCCTGAACATGAATCTTAGACAATAAGCTCTTAATTCGTAGGAATGGATGGTGACTAAAGTATTATATAGTTTGAAGAGTGCTCCCTGAGTTTGCAACCCCTATTCTTTACTCTCCCACTCATTACTTTTCCCAAGTTATACTTGCTGTACATTTACCTTGCCACAGAGTGATTAATAGTGCTGCCATTCCCCTGCAATTCAGACCACCACTCTCTGTATCCTATTCAGTCCCCTAGAGCCTGGAATGCATGAGTCTCAAAGTCAGTCAAGGATCAAGGTTTCCTGTGTCATGAGACCAGCTGAGTCATCATGTTGGCCCTCAAAAAAATTAACAGAAGGAAACTTTATTTGGAGATCCCCTGCAGATCTGAGAAATCGTAATTAATATTTATCAAACTCTTAGTTTTCCTGTGCTAGAACAGAATTTCTGAATTAGACACAGCATACCAGTCACTTTGCCATTCATAAATGAGTATATCCCATTATTGTTATTATAATGTGTTAAGTTTCAAATTGGTTAGGAAAAAATCATCATGGCACCATATTATTGTATTATGGAATAGAACATAACATTTGAATTATTTAGAAGAATGAATAAAACAGCAGATAGAAGTGTTGCTAGTTGGATATAAGTTAACCTAGACTTTCAGAAGTGTTTTGACAAAATTTTCTCACTGGAACTATTAAGAATAATAAACCATTTGGCTAAGGAGTAAACATTTTTTCATGGATCAAACACTGGTTAAGTGACAGCAAATAAAGTGAAAAATATGTACATAGATATATGTACTGGGGACTGGAGGCAAAATGTGATGACATTTTGTGCAGTTTTGAGAGTGATTATCTTGTACAATTTGTTGATACAATTTTGACATTTTTTTTTAAACTCTGGCCCAAAGGGAATTTTAATACAGAACTACCATGGCCATTCCCCTTCAAAAACCACCACCACTGATTTCCAAACTAATTTGTACTATCTTGTAAGCATTACTATATGTAATACATCCAATAATAAATATCATGCCTGGAATATTTTGCCGGATCAGGCCTTTAAAGAGTAAATGTTCCCCAGCAGGAATAATTTAGCAACAAATATTTTCTTTTGCCTCTTTTAGGTTTATACCATGCAATTCGCAATAACTTTCTATTATGCAGCACCACTCAAAACATACAATTCCTATATCACACTAATTGAAAACTGGTTGAAAGCACTCTGTTGTATTTTAAAATATACTCTATGTTAAAACTGCACTTTTTGTTTCCAGGTGTACAATAAAAGTTAAGCATGAAGTGTGTCATGAACAAAACATAAAACAAATACTTTGACCATAAACCTTGGGCATTCTATGCCTTCAATCAAACCATTGCAATTAATATGAAATTCTAAATACAGAATATAATGCCACATAAATAGTATAACAGCCAAGTCCTGTCTAAGCAGCCATATGTTTTTTCCCATTGTTCAAAAAAAGGAGATGACTTCCCGTCACTTATGTTTCTGATTAGCAAGGTGATTTATGCCACAATCACTAAAAATGCCAGCAAGTGAATGAGAAAATGCATAGTGACTGCACCAGATGTGCACAATAAACAGGAATCCCATTGTAATCTCTGGTACTTAGTTTATATGAAGGTAATGTAAGAAACACTCTTGGATATGGCAAAGTCACTCTTTTTTTACATTTGACTATAAATGATATGAAATAAATTGCGTGTTTTATACTTTATGGCATGCATACATTGATAAATTAGGTACAGTTTTGTATCCCGACTTATCTACAAGACAAACCTGGCTAAGATCATGGGGATTAATTGCTTCAGAAGTGTGAAATGCAGCTTTTCCATTCTTCTCTGCACACTCAGTGAAGAAACAATGATTAATCACTGTTTAACTATTCTCTTGAGGATCTACAAGATTGCCAAAGCAGGACTTATCCTCATAAATCCAAAAAACACAGGTTTAGATTTGTTGCCAACAACTGAAAGAATATGAACTTAAAGCCATTCGTTATCAGATTAAAACAATGTCAAGGCTTTACAACCCACACCAGTGCAAAATTCTCTTTAATTTTCAGCTAACAATGGGAATCAGATTATCAAATCAGATTAAAGAAAAATGTATGTATTTACATATATATGATCTCACGTGCGTGCGTACACACATGTGCACACACACACACAACACTTATCAAAAGTAAAACATCCTACTAATAATAAAGCCAGTCTCACTAGCCCAGCCCAATAGAAGCAGTAAACCTTAATTGATAAGGTTGCTATTGATATTAAGGCAATGCTGCCTAACACAGAATTTTAACTGGAACAGTTGCTGTTTCTGTTTGGCTATAACAAAATTCACTTAGTTGACCCTGTAATAAGGCTGTGATTTTTAAATTGTTTAAATACAACTTTTGAAAAATGTCTCAGGCACTGTTACATTTCAAGAGCGTAAGAGCTTATTGATTAGATTTTTTTGCATTTGTGTAACAGCTTTTAACATCAATATTTAAAAGGTGAATTTTATTACACAAACGACCCATTAGGTTAACTGACCACTTCATCACATTTGTTATTCAAAAAAGGCTATTTTAACTTTAAAAATTGGCTACAGCCCATGCCAATAGCTACTTTCAATATTCTGCCCACTGTACAAATCTATTTGATGTAATATATAATCTGTTGTATGGTCCTTGAAAATGCCACAAACAACAGCTCCCAAATGGTTGCTAGTCTATTGTGTGAATATGCACTTTAAAAACTCTCAATGCTTTTATATATCTTTAAAAGGGGGACAGGAGAATCCACTGAAGTGCAGCATCTCAAATACTTCTACGAATGATTTCTCTTCGGTTACCTCTTTGGACTTAAATACATTATAACATTAATAATACGGCAACTCAAGAAGAGGCAAGAAATTCAGAGTTAACCATTTAGGTTCAGAGACACCATTCCAGTGGTGCACTGAGGATGAAAAATCAAAGGATTTCTATGCTCTTAGATGAACTGAAACACAGTGGTAAGAGCCAGTCCCCTGAGCAGGTTCTCTTCTCTCTCTGCCTCTTCAACTCCAAACTCCGCCCCCTTTCTTATTCCCCAGTCCGGCAGGTTCTTTCCTCTCACCGCCTGGAGAGAAGGGAAGTTTCCTTCTATTGACAGGTTTCAGAGTAACAGCCATGTTAGTCTGTATTCGCAAAAAGAAAAGGAGTACTTGTGGCACCTTAGAGACTAACCTGCTTATTTGAGCATAAGCTTTCGTGAGCTACAGCTCACTTCATCGGATGCATACTGTGGAAAGTGTAGAAGATCTTTTATACACACAAAGCATGAAAAAATACCTGCCCCCACCCCACTCTCCTGCTGGCAATAGCTTATCTAAAGCGATCACTCTCCTTACAATGTGTATGATAATCAAGGTGGGCCATTTTCAGCACAAATCCAGGGTTTAACAAGAATGTCGGGCGGGGGTGGTTTAGAAAAAAACAAGGGGAAATAGGTTACCTTGCGTAATGACTTAGCCACTCCCGGTCTCTATTCAAGCCTAAGTTAATTGTATCCAATTTGCAAATGAATTCCAATTAAACAGTTTCTCGCTGGAGTCTGGATTTGAAGTTTTTTTGTTGAAGAATTGCAATGACCTGACCAAAATGACCAATGAGGAGACAAGATACTTTCAAAGCTGGAGGGGGGGAGAAACAAAGGCTCTCTCTGTCTGTGCGTTGTTTTGCCAGGAACAGAAAAGGAATGGAGTCTTAGAACTTAGTAAGTAATCTAGCTAGATATGCGTTAGATTCTGTTTTGTTTAAATGGCTGATAAAATAAGCTGTGCTGAATGGAATGTATATTCCTGTTTTTGTGTCTTTTTATAACTTAAGGTTTTGCCTAGAGGGATTCTCTATGTTTTGAATCTGATTACCCTGTAAGCTATTTACCATCCTGATTTTACAGAGGTGATTCTTTTACTTTTTCTTCAATTAAAATTCTTATTTTAAGAACCTGATTGCTTTTTCATTGTTCTTAAGATCCAAGGGTTTGGGTCTGTGTTCACCTATGCAAATTGGTGAGGATTTTTATCAAGCCTTCCCCAGGAAAGGGGGTGTCGGGTTTGGGAGGATTTGGGGGGGGGGGCGGGGAGACGTTTCCAAGTGGGCTCTTTCCCTGTTATATATTTGTTAGACGGTTGGTGGTGGCAGCAATAAAGTCCAAGGGCAAAAGGTAAAATAGTTTGTACCTTGGGGAAGTTTTAACCTAAGTTGGTAAAAATAAGCTTAGGGGGTTTTCATGCAGGTCCCCACATCTGTACCCTAGAGTTCAGAGTGAGGAAGGAACCTTGACACTGTCTATACTCTTTTTTTGAGTCATGCTCTGATGCACCGTGAAGGGAAGAAATTCCAAAGGTGGAGCAACTCATCTGAGAAAAGCCTACCACTGACTAGGTTTAATAACCCAGAATAATAATCTCCCATCTGATATTAACTGCCTTGATCAGATAAAGGTAAAAGGGAACTGTGAGAGTTCAAAGCCTATTCAGAAACACAAGTGATAATCTGTACGGCTGTGTGGTCAATGGTTAAAGCACTGGGCTAGGAACGGATGAACTGGGTTCTAATCCATACTGCCCCTTTGTTTTATTGTGCAGTTATGAAGGCAATTTTATCTGTACCTCAACTTCTCCAACTGGAAAGCCCTGATTCAGAAAATCACTACAGCATGTTCTTAACTTTCAAAGTCATTTCAGCACATGCTTAAGCACCATTCCTGAATAGGGATGGTTTTCTGAACTGGAGCCTACATTGTGGATAATACTTAGCCATATTCGTAAAGCACAGCAAGTTCTTCAAATGAAAATGCTATTTAATTACTACTACCACCACCTTTGGTAGCATTGTCCTATGTTTCAGCAGGCCAATATACTTTTTGCTTGTCCTAAGATAAGTCTGACAAATGTTTTGTAAGTACCATCCTATGTGTGTCCTACTTTTGTAAAGCAAGGTGCAGTGTTACAAAGGCAAGAAACTTTTACCATCAGCAGTCTGTACACAGATCAGCCCTGTCTACACTAGGAAACTGACCCATTATTAACAGTGGTTGTCATGAAGAAGTCTCCATGAACTGGTGTGGAGATAAGGTTAACTGCTTGCACAGATGGAAGATATTTTCAACACCACCACTGAGCATCAATCATGTTTTCCATAATGATGTTGAAAATTGTTCTTTTCTCATCTATTACCTATTTTCAAGGACCACTTAGGAGGACCAGTTGCACATAACAAATGTCAGCAAAAGGTCAGTTTCTCAGTGGAGTCGAGTTTACAATATCTTTGCAATTTACACATTGTTAATGTTATTTTCTTCAAATACCTAACTTCAGTCATTACAGTATGATTACCTTTAAATCTATATACAGTAGAACCTCAGAGTTACAAACACCTGAGTTACGAACTGATCAGTTACCCACACACCTCATTTGGAACCAGAAGTACAGCAGCAGAGACAAAAAAAAAAAGCAAATACAGTACCGTTCCTTCTTCCCCCTCCCAAACCTCGGTTCCTGCCAGAGACTTTCTGATCTCTATGAACTTCCTCCCCACAGAGTTTTCCTGCTAATTTTTATCCCTCATTAGGCAAAGGGCAAAAACCAATTGGTTGCAAGTGGGCCAGATCACTCTCTTTAAAGGGACCATGCTCAACTGCGAGAATGCACTACTTGAAGGTGCTCTGATAGTGGAGTGATGAGGGCGAGATAAAAACCTACAAAGAACTGGGCGCAATCCTTGCCTTTAATGTTTTATGTGTTGTAAACTATATTACCTCTAGAACTACAATTTTCTCAGAATGTTACTGATAAGTAAGAATCCAGGTGTGAGGAAAATATAGGTGTTGGGAGACCTAGGAAGTATTCAAAACATACTGGTCATAATTATGCATCGTGAGCAATAGGAGGTCTGAAATACAAGTGGTCTGGGAATAATATGTTTGGGCATCCAAATGTGTGGAGGTTTGGGATTTTATTATGGGAAAATACAGAAAAGATTTCTTCTATCAGTTCCACTCATTTCTCTGAGGCTTTCAATGGCAGAAAGACAGAAGTTATAAAGGTTTTACTGCCTTCTTTTGAGTTACTGAGTGCTGAGTGCTATTTTTCATAGTTTCCACTTAAAAATTATAAGGCCACCTGATTTTATATGTACAGGCCTCAGGCTATTAGAAGAGTTAGAATCAATCAATTTTTAAAACCTTAAAATTATCAAAAATAGTTTTTCTATAAATTAAGATGTCAGAATTTTAAGATCTGATTTCTTGCAACTTGCCCTGACTAGCTATGATCAAAGGCTGTGGAAGACCAGGAATCTAATGTAATGCAGCAAGTAGTGGTTCCTCAGGTACTGGAACTTAAACTGTCACTGGTCCAGCACTGAACACTGCCAGACCTCGATTCAGTGCAATCTTCAATCTTTGCTTTTATGTGATTCACTTTCGAGAAGAAAAAAGGAGACATTTTGTGGCAGCTGATTTTAAACACAGAAACAGAGAAGCTAGAAACTGTTAGGTCTGAAGCAAATGCAGGTGAAGCAACCAGAAACATAGAATAAATTAAGTTATTTTAAGGGCAAAATTTATATTTGAGATCATCACTGAAATACGAAGCAGACAACCATTACAGGCCAACCAAAACAGATTACGTTTGAAAAATTCGTTTAATCCTATTTCTCTCTTGCAAAAGGAGCCAGGAAAAAGGGGCACAAACTAGGATTTGAATTTCATCATGACTTGGTTGTGGAGGATAGACTCAGATTTCCAAAATACTGCTTTTTACTGAAAGTTCAAGGCACATAGCCAGAACAATTCTACTCTCCTTTCATACAACTTCCTCTGCCTCCCCCATGCAACTTGACTCTCTCACATTGTGAATGAATACATGTGTAGTGATAGATTAACACATTTTTTTCCCTGTTTAAATACATCTGTGTTGGTAACTCAATTTATTGGTATAAAGTTAGATTATGGTAATTTATTTCCTCTTCAACACATAAATAAGGTGTGCTTAATAGATTTCTGTGATTCATTTTCATGTAGTACCATATTCTCACACATTTAATACTGTAATGCATCTACTAGAACACCAATCGCATACCCTGAACGCTATTTTAAAAACTCTTCAATACCAGCAATTGGCTAGAAATGTTATTCCTCTTCTTTCAGAATTCGTCATCTACTCCTTGCAGCCTTTGTGTTCTCCTACAGTATGTGTAGGGTTTTACCGAAATAAAAATATGATAAGGAAGAAAGTTGTAAAAGTTACAATTTAACAGTTCAAACAATATGCTATGGACAGTATGCCAACATTTTTATGGCTGATTTAGAACAACGCTTCCTCAGCTCTCGTCCCCTAAAGCCCCTACTCTACTTGCGCTATATTGATGACATCTTCATCATCTGGACCCATGGAAAAGAAGCCCTTGAGGAATTCCACCATGATTTCAACAATTTCCATCCCACCACCAACCTCAGCCTGGTCCAGTCCACACAAGAGATCCACTTCCTGGACACTACAGTGCTAATAAACAATGGCCACATAAACACCACCCTATACCGTAAACCTACTGACCGCTATTCCTACCTGCATGCCTCCAGCTTTCACCCTGACCACACCACACGATCCATCGTCTACAGCCAAGCTCTGCGATACAACCGCATTTGCTCCAACCCCTCAGACAGAGACAAACACCTACAAGATCTCTGTCAAGCTTTCTTACAACTACAATACCCACCTGCAGAAGTAAAGAAACAGATTGATAGAGCCAGAAGAGTTCCCAGAAGTTACCTACTACAGGACAGGCCTAACAAAGAAAATAACAGAACGCCACTAGCCGTCACCTTCAGCCCCCAACTAAAACCCCTCCAACGCATTATTAAGGATCTACAACCTATCCTAAAGGATGACCCAACACTCTCACAAGTCTTGGGAGACAGGCCAGTCCTTGCCTACAGACAGCCCCGCAACCTGAAGCAAATACTCACCAACAACCACATACCACACAACAGAACCACTAACCCAGGAACTTATCCTTGCAACAAAGCCCGTTGCCAATTGTGCCCACATATCTATTCAGGGGACACCATCACAGGGCCTAATAACATCAGCCACACTATCAGAGGCTCGTTCACCTGCACATCCACCAATGTGATCTATGCCATCATGTGCCAGCAATGCCCCTCTGCCATGTACATTGGTCAAACTGGACAGTCTCTACGTAAAAGAATAAATGGACACAAATCAGATGTCAAGAATTATAACATTCATAAACCAGTCGGAGAACACTTCAATCTCTCTGGTCACGCAATCACAGACATGAAGGTCGCTATCTTAAAACAAAAAAACTTCAAATCCAGACTCCAGCGAGAAACTGCTGAATTGGAATTCATTTGCAAATTGGATACTATTAATTTAGGCTTAAATAGAGACTGGGAGTGGCTAAGTCATTATGCAAGGTAGCCTGTTTCCTCTTGTTTTTTCCTACCCCCCCCCCCCCCCCCCAGATGTTCTGGTTTAACTTGGATTTAAACCTGGAGAATGGTCAGTTTAGATCAGCTATTACCAGCAGGAGAGTGAGTTTGTGTGTGTATGGGGGTGGGGGGGATGTGAGAAAACCTTGATCTATGCAGGAAATAGCCCGACTTGATTATGTAAAGAGTTGTCACTTTGGATGGGCTAGCACCAGCAGGAGAGTGAATTTGTGTGGGGGGGTGGAGGGTGAGAAAACCTGGATTTGTGCTGGAAATGGCCCACCTGTTGATCACTTTAGATAAGCTATTACCAGCAGGACAGTGGGGTGGGAGGAGGTATTGTTTCATGATTTCTGTGTGTATATAAAGTCTGCTGCAGTTTCCACGGTAAACATCTGATGAAGTGAGCTGTAGCTCACGAAAGCTCATGCTCAAATAAATTGGTTAGTCTCTAAGGTGCCACAAGTACTCCTTTTCTTTTTGCGAATACAGACTAACACGGCTGTTCCTCTGAAACCTGAGAAGTAGAATGTTATCCTGGATTAATTATCTGAAATTTACATTACAGAATAAAAATAAAATTCTATAGTCCTCAACGTCTCCTTTTATTGCATCTTTAATTCACTCAGAAGTCAACTTTTCAAATACTTAGTTTACAAAAAGAAAAGGAGTACTTGTGGCACCTTAGAGACTAACCAATTTATTTGAGCATGAGCTTTCGTGAGCTACAGCTCACTTCATCGGATGCATACCGTGGAAACTGCAGCAGACTTTATATACACACAGAGAATATGAAACAATACCTCCTCCCACCCCACTGTCCTGCTGGTAATAGCTTATCTAAAGTGATCATCAAGTTGGACCATTTCCAGCACAAATCCAGGTTTTCTCACCCTCCACCCCCCCACACAAATTCACTCTCCTGCTGGTGATAGCCCATCCAAAGTGACAACTCTCCACACAATGTGCATGATAATCAAGTTGGGCCATTTCCTGCACAAATCCAGGTTCTCTCACCCCCTCACCCCCCTCCCAAAAACCACACACACAAACTCACTATCCTGCTGGCAATAGCTCATCCAAAGTGACCACTCTCCCTACAATGTGCATGATAATCAAGGTGGGCCATTTCCAGCACAAATCCAGGTTTTCTCACCCCCTCACCCCCATACGCACACAAACTCACTCTCCTGCTGGTAGTAGCTCATCCAAACTGACCACTCTCCAAGTTTAAATCCAAGTTAAACCAGAACCTCGGGGGGAGGAGGGGGAGGAAAAAACAAGGGGAAATAGGCTACCTTGCATAATGACTTAGCCACTCCCAGTCTCTATTTAAGCCTAAATTAATAGTATCCAATTTGCAAATGAATTCCAATTCAGCAGTTTCTCGCTGGAGTCTGGATTTGAAGTTTTTTTGTTGTAAGATAGCGACCTTCATGTCTGTGATTGCGTGACCAGAGAGATTGAAGTGTTCTCCGACTGGTTTATGAATGTTATAATTCTTGACATCTGATTTGTGTCCATTTATTCTTTTACGAAGAGACTGTCCAGTTTGACCAATGTAAATGGCAGAGGGGCATTGCTGGCACATGATGGCATATATCACATTGGTGGATGTGCAGGTGAACGAGCCTCTGATAGTGTGGCTGATGTTATTAGGCCCTGTGATGATGTCCCCTGAAAAGATATGTGGGCACAGTTGGCAACGGGCTTTGTTGCAAGGATAAGTTCCTGGGTTAGTGGTTCTGTTGTGTGGTATGTGGTTGTTGGTGAGTATTTGCTTCAGGTTGGGGGGCTGTCTGTAAGCAAGGACTGGCCTGTCTCCCAAGATTTGTGAGAGTGTTGGGTCATCCTTCAGGATAGGTTGTAGATCCTTAATAATGCGTTGGAGGGGTTTTAGTTGGGGGCTGAAGGTGACAGCTAGTGGTGTTCTGTTATTTTCTTTGTTAGGCCTGTCCTGTAGTAGCTAACTTCTGGGAACTCTTCTGGCTCTATCAACCTGTTTCTTTACTTCCGCAGGTGGGTATTGTAGTTGTAAGAAAGCTTGACAGAGATCTTGTAGGTGTTTGTCTCTGTCTGAGGGGTTGGAGCAAATGCGGTTGTATCGCAGAGCTTGGCTGTAGACGATGGATCGTGTGGTGTGGTCAGGGTGAAAGCTGGAGGCATGTAGGTAGGAACAGTACTCCTTTTCTTTTTGCGAATACAGACTAACACGGCTGTTACTCTGAAACCTTAGTTTACAAAGTGCACATTTTTATTCATTGTCTGTTTCTTAATATGGACACAGTTATGTAATTATTCCAATTATATCAGAATTTATCTTGGAAGAACTGGATCAATCAGAAGTATCATCATAGAAAAACAAAATACATTTGTATTGAAAGCAAATTAATTCTAAGTGTTTATAATATACAAATACCCAGCTTTAAAACACTCCTAATTTCACAACTTCTCACCATTTTAGTTGCTAGGTTATATTCTGCTAACTGGCTGTTGGGAAGTGGTCCTTCCACCACAAGGTATATTGCAGAACGGTGAGATGAGACACATAAGATTAAAGGATGGGATATGGAAGGATGAAAGATGGTCTAAGATGGGGTGGGCAAACTACGGCCCACGGGCCTGTCCTGCCCAGCCTTTGAGCTCCCAGCCGGGGAGGCTCAACCCCGGCCCCACCCCCACAGCCACGCCGCCACATGGGCAGCGTGGCTTGCACCCACCCAGCTCCCAGACTTTCAAATAAGCATGTCGTGCCGCTCTGAGCAGCCGAGTAAGGGTAAGGGGGGAGGTTGAATAGGGGATGGGGTTCTGCGGGGCAGTCAGGGGACAGGGAGCTGGGGAGGGGGGTTGGATAGGGTGTGGGGTCCCGGGGGGGTTCCAGGAGGGGGACAAGGAGCAGGGGGGAGGGGGATTGGATTGGTCAGGGTTCTGAGGGGGGCAGTCAGGGGGCGGGAAGTAGGAGGGGGCAGATACGGGGTGGGGGCCAGGCTGTTTGGGGAGGCACAGCCTTCCCTACCCAGCCCTCCATACTGTTTTGCAACTCCGATGTGGCCCTCAGGCCAAAAAGTTTGCCCACCCCTGGTTTAAGAGAACCCTAACTCAACTGGAGCTGCATTTTAAAATTTCTAGCACCTCTGACATCTGTAGGCAGTAAGAATGTTTTCTCAGTGAAAATATCTCAGCTACTTGCAGAACAGTCCTGGAGCCTTAAGATTAGACCTGTCTGGCAAGCAGTGTATTTTAAAGGAGCTCACTGTCACCCAATGGAATTCATGCTGCAGGACAGGAATTCCCCTGGAGGAAAGGTTGAATTCTAAAGCTTTAAGGATCTGCTTAAACAAGAAGTTATTTTCTAGTGTTACCCACTTAGGAGTTGCATCGCTGCTCAGAAATATAGAAACAGATATACACATGCATATGCACATATAAAAGTTATTGTCAGTATATAAGTTACCGCTGTCCTGGGACTACAATAATTTATGTAACATCTGTTTTCATATTTTTTTCTAATTAACATGCATATTTAATGCATAAATGCTCAGACCACCTCTTTTTCTGCTGACTTTGTCCCTTTTTTGAAGTTGTATACTCCTGTGAGGTGTTCAGGATACATGGAACATTAAATTTGGTTGAAGAGGGTATTAGGATATAGATATTCAGGCCTGTCTGTAAAGGCCTGTACTCTAAGAATTTAGGTGTATTCTTATCACTTGGCTAGTTCTAGAGGTATAAAAGAAAGAATCAAAATCACTGTCTGCCGGTGTAAGTGCCTTCTCTTACTGTGACAGTCTGAGGCCCTGTTCTCAGGCTAAGGCCTTTGGCTGAGCAACACAGGCAGCCATAAGGTGGGAAGTGACCGGTCACATCCTCACATTCCAAACTAGTCATATTGAAATAAGGTGCTATTGGGCTGTTAGGAATACAATCCTGTCCTGATAATGCCCATCACCTCCAGAGAAAGGGATGTGCCTAGAAGATGTAAAAGGAAACTTAGTTTGATAGCATCCTGTCTGGCAAGAACTCACTTATCAATAGCTGGGATGTGAAATCCACACTTCTATATTGTTTTGTCATTATAGTTCCCACTTTGCTATTGTTTGTCTGTATAATCTCTGTCTGGTTCTGAGATTGTTCCTGTCTGCTGTATAATTAATTTTGCTGGGTGTAAACTAATTAAGGTGGTGGGATATAATTGGTTACATAATCATGGTACAATATGTTAGGATTGGTTAGTTAAATTTCAGGAAAATGATTGGTTAAGGTATAGCTAAGCAGAACTCAAGTTTTACTATATAGTCTGCAGTCAATCAGGAAGTGAGTGGATGGGTGTGGGGAGGGGAAATGGGAAATGGGATTAGGGGTGGGGAAATTGGAATCATGTTTGGCTAAGGGCAGGAATGGGAACAGGGACACAGGTGTAAGGCTCTGTGGTGTAAGAGCTGGGAAGGGGGACACTAAGGAAGGAAACTGGAATCATGCTTGCTGGAAGTTCACTCCAATAAACATTGAATTGTTTGCACCTTTGGACTTCAGGTATTGTTGCTCTCTGTTCATGCGAGAAGGACCAGGGAAGTAACTGGGTGAAGGAATAAACCCCCTAACAGAGGGGTTAGGTGAATTATAAACAAAAAATATTTCAGAAAGTTACCCGAAAGAAGTAGATAAACCTGTTTTGCACAAGTACAAGAATTTTGCTTCAATTAGTCATTATATAAAATTAAATAAAATCCAAAGGGACACATCTTTTTCTTAATGCATGAAATGTTTGAATGCCATGAGATTTACACAGGAGACAACAGATCCAAAAAAGTTTAAACTCCAACTTATAGTATCTCTGTAATCAATTTTAGCTCTTATTAAAACAGGGAGCAAAAAATTGTGGACTTTTATAATTCATCTCTTATTAGAATTATATATTCATATATGTTATTTTAAAAATCTCCCATTCTCAAGCCTCAAGGTATTAACATACACAGAGAAAATAGTACAAGTGGATCATAATAATAATAGCCACAAAAAAGGAGGATTATAATGCAAAAGTTGCTCTTGTAATGTGTTCACACAAACTATAATTAAGGTTAGGGAATGAATCTAAAAAAGTAAGAACATTCAGAGGAATGGACAGAGTTTAACAGTTTAATTTTGTTTAAGACAAGAAACTTTATTTTCTAGCTTCTATAAGATTATACCAGATTCTTCTTTACCAGGCCTCAGGCTATGAATACAGATATACCTTACTCATTTCCTTCCTATCAGTTATGGGTCTTCCCATTTTATAAATGCTGATATTTCTTACCCTTTTTTAAAGGAACATTTCTTGGCTTGTCTAATTTTTTGTGCACCAATATTTTCATACCAACGTCATTAGGTGAACTGTGGCTGCAGACCAGAAGGAGGAGCAGAACAGCACATCCTACATAAGTTTTGGTTTTGTTATAATTCTGCCCCATTCGTCTGAAAGATTTGAGAATCAACAAGAGTGTGAGTGTGTGTGTGTGTGTGTTACAGCTGCCCAGTCTGTCACGTTCTTCCCCATTTCAACATTCAATGCAACAGGCCCACTGGTTCCTAATACCTACATCTAAGCTTAAATGGGCCTGCAGTCCTGCACATGCTACTGTGCCAGCGAGACATTATTGTGGTCAGCCTAATATGACAGATTAGTGCCTTGTACGAGGAAAAAGACACAGTTCCCAACTAACACTCTCCACAGGTTTGGGAGACATGACCACTGCCTCCCTTCATTAGTTTAAACTAACCTCTGTTGCCAAAGGTTATGAATCCATGAACTGTAAGGCCAGTCAAAACGCCACATTCAAATGATAGCATGCCATTGGTTGACAGGTGCTGCAAAGCAGCCACCAGAGATGTCTTTGGTCCTATGTCCCAGCAATCTGCTATCAACTGAGAGTAACACCACCTCTTTTCAAAAGAATTAACACATGCAGCAAGCCATTTTTATTCCCAAAATAAGTTATTTTAAAATTAAACACCCTCCTCCCCCACAACCTCCAAACACTTGATATTAAAACATGTCCAACTCAGGAAGAAAACACTTTTTTCCAATTACTGCAAAACAGAACTAGTCCCTCATTTGCTTCAAAAAAGGTATTTTTTTCTCTATGTATCCCTAAAATTGAATAACAGCCACACTGATATTTTAACATTTGGTTTTAAAATTAGTTGACCCAGAATTGAGACACTGTATAATATGCTAAGTTTCCATTCAGAGTATTTTACAAGAGGTTTGATGATAAAAAATTATTACAGATATTATGAATCTTCTACTCATACATGAACAGCCATAATTTGTCAGTATTTGAATACAAAAACTAAATAAAAATTAACATTATGAATATAAAATGGCTGCAGTCTCATGATAGCAATCATTTTAGTTGCACTGAGCTCCACTGAAACCTGAGACTTCACCAATTATATATGCCCCAGAGTCTAAGTAAAGTGCACGCTGTGGGTTAGATACATGGCAAGTAGGGCTCACTGATATATCTATATCTGATAGTTAATACAGAAAAAGCTCTAAATCATCATTACCCTCATTTCTCCCCACTGCTCTCTTTCTCCACCTTGCTTCATCTTCATTTAAAATTCAATGGCTCTCTACAGGAGGAACTGTGTCTTCATTTATGTTTGTACAGTGCCTCTAGTTGCAACTACAACACAAATAATAATAAACTGGGGTTATAACTTCCTCAAAAGCCCCAAAACACAATTTCAACAGAACCATGGGGAAGATAACCCCCATCTTCCTTCACCGTTGCCTGAAACTACTCTTCCTTTATTGCAAACACTTCTTCTAGTCTCTCCCACTGACTGGCCTGGCTCCCAATGCCAAAGATAAAAGAACAGGAGTACTTGTGGCACCTTAGAGACTAATAAATTTATTTGAGCATAAACTTTCGTGGGCTACAGCCCACTTCATTGGATGCATAGACTGGAATATACAGTAAGAAGATTATACACACACAGAACATGAAAAAGTGGAGTAAGAGGCTAATGACTATCCAGGCCCCTTACAATGGTCAGCTTCTATTCAACCTGGTGATATTTGGTGTAGAATCATAAGTATTGCTCCAGGATCTGGTTGATTATTTCTGTGTGGCCATTTGACTGAAAATGGTAGGCAGAGGACGGGGCAAACAGACCTCTAAAAAACAAAATGCCTTATGTCAGAAGCAGGCAGTAAACTGGGGACTCCTGCTGGAGATGACATGATCCAGGAGGCCGTGAAAATGGTTAATCCAGAGCTGGACGGTTTCCCCTACAAAAGGGTAAACCTGTGCAGGGAATTAAGTGGGACATTTTAGAATAGAATTCCACCACTGACAGGATGGTCATGAATCCACTGGATTCTGGTAGTTCTGCCACAAAGTCCAAGGAGATGGCTTTGAAGGGCCCAGATGGGGTGTCCAGCAGTTGGAGGAGACCTCACGGTTTCTGGCATGGGATCTTATTATAGGCACACACTCGGCACGAAGCAACAAAGGTCCCTTTTGCGAGTTGCATACAGGGCCACCAGAAGTACAAAGACGTTAATTATTGGGTTTCACATCACCCCACGTGTCCTGCCAAGGTGCAGTCATAGCACAGTTAAAGAATCGCCAGTCTTGCAGGTACTGGGGGAACATAAATGAGGTCCCTTTTGAATGTGATCCCCTCCCACATGTCGTGTGGTTCTCAGTTGATAATGACCACATCACTGGATAGAATTCCAGAGACAGAGGCAGAGCTCATGCTCATTGCAAATCCTGGCGGTAGGTAGTGTAGAGGAAATTACGGGACTTCAGAATGTGGGCTGGTTGTGGACTGGATTCTCGGGGGTTGGAGCCATACATTCAGGACCTTGCCATTTCTAGTTCCAGGGTGGTAGGTCAAGGTAAAATTGAGCTGGGAAAATAATAGAGACCACCAGAGCTATCATTGGTTTATGGCCTTGGCCCTACGCAGTTACTTGAGCTTCTTGTGATCGGTAAACGCTCGGACCAGAAAACAGGCCCCTTGCAAGTAGTGTTGCCACTCTTCAAAGGCAGTCTTAATTGCCAAGAGTTCTTTGTCCAAGATTTCAGTTTCACTCAGCAAGAGTAAGTTTCCTCAAGTAGTACATGATAGGGTGCAGTATTTCATTGGGTCAGTGCCTCTGGGAGAGAACTGCCCCAATTGCTGTGCTAGAAGCATTGGCTTCTACAATGAAAACTTGTAGCACGTCTGGCGTGGGCCAATCCTGGAGCAGTGGTGAAGGCAAACTTTAGCTGCTTGAATGCCTGCTGGGCCTTGGGCACTGGGCATTTTTCTGGAGAAGATCAGTGAGGGCCTTGGCTTGTTTTGAAAAGTTCAAGGTGCACCTCTGGTAAAAGTTCGTGAAGCCTAAAAAACATTTTAGGTCGTACACACTGCCGGGCGGGGCGGGGCCCAGTCGCAGACAGCCTGGACATTGTGCAGATCCATCTGGTTTCTCTGCGGGTACAGGATGAAATCCAGGAATTCAATTGAGGCACTTCTAAAGTTTAGCAATAAAGACAATGTTGTCACAGTCTCTCCAGGACTGTGTGGACATGAGCGATGAGTTGGTCCAGATCATCTAACAAGATTAATCTATCATCAAAGTTCACCATTACAAACTAGTTCAGCAGGTCTCACACATCGTTAATGAAGTTGCTGGGGCATTAGTCAATCCAACTGGCACGACTAAATATTCAAAGCAGCCAGCGGGTCTGAAAGTCAGTCTTCCATTCGTCCTGCTCTTGGATAAGGATGAGATTGTAAGCTCCCCAGAGATCCAGTGAAGTAAATATACAGGTGGCTACCACACGGTCCAACAACTCAGAGATCGGGCTAGCGGATAACAGTTCAGGACTGTTATCTGATTTAGGGCTCAATATCAACACAGAGGCAAAGGCCACCATCTTTTTTTTTTTTTAAAAAACCAAAATGACTGGAGCACTGGCTGGTGAAGTTGACTTGTGGATGAACTTCCAGGACAGGTTCTCTTGGAGGTATTTGTGCAATGCATCCAGTTTAGCTCTGACATTGTGTATATCCACCTAAACTGTATCTTCACCCTGACTGGATTCCTCTGGTGCAACCATAGTCTTAATGAGGGTGGAGGCTTTCTGCATTCTTCTTCTCAAAGATGTCAGCATAATCATGGTACTGGAGCCGGGGGGTGGGGGGAGGGAAGAGGGGGAAGCACTCCACAGTTCCCTCAGTAGGTGTTTCAGTGAAGGCGACTAAACCTACTTGAACCTCCTTGGGCATCGGTGCAATGCCTACTGATCGCTGGCCATGCCGTTGGCAGAATTCTGATGGGAAAGTAACCATCTGTTCTCGTCGATGAATGGGGGGGGTCATGAAGTGTTAGCCAGGAGATGCCAAACAACAGGGGAAAACATGGGGAATTGATCACGCCAAGCTGTATTATTTTTCTGTGTCCCTGAACAACAGTCTCCCAGGAGACAGTCTCCTCCACAACTGGACCCGAATACAGCAGAGAGCCATCAAGAGTTTCAATCTTCTCCAGCGTGGCCTTGTGTTGCAAGGGAATCTGTAGGGCCTGAACCGTAGCTGCATCCATAAAATTGTCTGCTGCTCCCAAATCGATGAGGGGTTGTTGGAGGGGAATCTGTTGGGGGTTCCCTGGGATGCACAGCTGGGCAGGCACCTGCAAATGGGAAGCCCCTGGATAGGGCTCAGGATGTGTCTCAGTGAGGACTATTGTACAGGGAAATTCCTCTCTCTCAAAGACCAGGCCAGTTCCCCTCACCGTGCCTGGACCAGCTTGTTTCCCCAAGCTCTTCAGTGCTTGTACGGGGCAGGTCAAGATGGCACAGCCAGGTTCACTGCAGTAGAAGCACAGGTGTTGCTGACAGCGCCATTCCTTTTCTTCAGGAGTGAGCTGCTGATGAGCCAGATCAGCTTGTATAGCTTCCGCAGGCAATACTGAAGGTCAGGTCATGGTAGAGGGACTGCAGGGAACCTCATTTCTCCTCTCTTTGTTTTCTCAGCTGATCATCTGTGCAGATGGCAAGGTCTACAAGGACATGTACATCTGTAGGCATTGTTACACATATTCTCTTGGATTTCTTCCTGGAAGCCCCAACGGAACTGGAATAGCTGTGCTGCAGTGCTCCACTCTCTATCTGCTGTAAGGCACTGCAAGCATGCTGCATAAGAGGCCACTGTGCCTTGCCGCTGCCAGAGTCTCCTCAGGGTGGCCTTGGCCATTTGAGCTTGGTGCGGGTCATCAAAGATGATTGATATTGACTGGAGAAAAACATCCCCATTTGATACCACTGGGCTCTGACCTTCCAGCCGGGTGAGGGGGCCTAATCTAATCCATCTCCTG
The DNA here is from genome assembly GCF_965140285.1 of Lepidochelys kempii. Classification (NCBI taxonomy): domain Eukaryota; kingdom Metazoa; phylum Chordata; order Testudines; family Cheloniidae; genus Lepidochelys; species Lepidochelys kempii. The sequence continues at coordinate 204,193,366 of NC_136381.1, read as the reverse complement.
TCAGCGGGCAGATTACCAAGGCCATCTTGGACTGCTCAGAGGCATAGATTTGGGGATGCATCTGAAACAGAAGGCAGCAATGGTTCATGAAGCCCCAGAACCTCCAATGGTTTCCTTCAAACCATTCAAGCAAGGGAGGCAGACCTAGTGGTCAAAGCCAGAATCCCCGGTTACAAGACAGGAGTCAAGAGTCAGCTGGGTCAGGATACTGGGAGACAAGAAGCAGGAAACAAACTTGAGATCAGAATCACGAATCAGGACCTAGAGTCAGGCCAGGTCAGAATAGCAGGGGATCGGAGGTAGGAAACAAACTGGGTGTCAGGAACCTCAAAGTCAGATACCAGGAGTCAAGCTGGGACAGAATGACAAAAAGTCAGGCCAGGGGAGCAGGAAGTGAAAGGCACATAGTCCAGAGGAGGGAGGAGAGAAGTTATTTGGACAGCTTCCAGTTCATGTTGCTGGCTTAAGTAGGCCCAGCAGGCCTATCGGCTGCTCTGAGACTCCACCAATAGGACCATGGGGTGGAGCCTCCAACTGGTACTGGGCTTGGTGGATTCTATGTAAAAGCAGTTGTCAGCAGGGTGCCAGGTGGAGGGTTGGAGTGTGACCACTCCCACAAACCTGCATCCGAGACCAGTGGGTCTTAACAGCGGGTAGGTTAGGTTGCAAAATGTACATTGGTCACAACTTTGCAAGTGTTCCCGGCAGGAACTTATTCAATAAACAGTCCGGTTCCCTGGTAAATTGAAATTGGAAGCAGATTAGGATCACCAATCTTATTCCTCATCTTCTTCAGAAAGTGCTTTCTCCTAATGTTTGGTAAAGCAAGGAGACTACTGCTTTAGTTCCAGTATGAGGAAAGGGCAACAGGATCCCAGCAATGCTGCTGGGACCAGGTTAAATGTGTGCAATTTGGGGGGTGGGGGGGGAAGGGCAGGACACCAAGGATCCGTTTTGGGACCAATCTTATTTAATCTTTTTATTACTGACCTGGGCACAAAAAGTGGGAGTGTGCTAATAAAGTTTGCAGATGATACAAAGCTGGGAGGTATTGCTAATTTAGAGAAGGACAGGGATACCCTACAGGAGGATCTGGATGACCTTGTAAACTGGAGTAATAGGAATAGGATGAAATTTAATAGTGAGAAGTGTAAGGTCATGCATTTAGGGATTAATAACAAGAATTTTAGTTATAAGCTAGGGACGCATCAACTAGAAGTAACGGAGGAGGAAAAGGACCTTGGAGTATTGGTTGATCATAGGTTGACTATGAGCTGCCAATGTGATATGGCTGTGAAAAAAGCTAATGTCGTCTTGGGATGCATCAGGAGAGGTATTTCCAGTAGGGATAAGGAGGTTTTAGTACCGTTATATAAGGCACTGGTGAGACCTCACCTGGAATACTGTGTGCAGTTCTGGTCTCCCATGTTTAAGAAGGATGAATTCAAACTGGAACAGGTACAGAGAAGGGCTACGAGGATGATCCGAGGAATGGAAAACTTGTCTTATGAAAGGAGACTCAGGGAGCTTGGCTTGTTTAGCCTAACTAAAAGAAGGTTGAGGGGAGATATGATTGCTCTCTATAAATATATCAGAGGGATAAATACCAGAGAGGGAGAGGAATTATTTAAACTCAATACCAATGTGGACACAAGAACAAATGGATATAAACTGGCCACTAGGAAATTTAGATTAGAAATTAGACGAAGGTTTCTAACCATCAGAGGAGTGAAGTTTTGGAATAGCCTTCCGAGGGAAGTAGTGGGGGCAAAAGATCTATCTTGCTTTAAGATTAAACTCGATAAGTTTATGGAGGAGATGGTATGATGGGATAACATGGTTTTGGTAATTAAATATTCATGGTAAATAGGCCCAATGGCCTGTGATGGGTTTTTAGATGGGGTAAGATCCAAGTTATCCGGGAAAGAATTTTCTGTAGTATCTGGCTGATGAATCTTGCCCATATGCTCAGGGTTTAGCTGATCGCCATATTTGGGGTCGGGAAGGAATTTTCCTCCAGGGCAGATTGGAAGGCCCTGGAGGTTTTTCGCCTTCCTCTGTAGCATGGGGCACGGGTCACTTGCTGGAGGATTCTCTGCTCCTTGAGGTCTTCAAACTACAATTTGGGGACTTCAATAGCACAGATATAGGTGTGAGGTCTTTTTTAGGAGTGGTGGGTGAAATTCTGTGGCCTGCGTTGTGCGGGAGGTCGGACTAGATGATCATAATGGTCCCTTCTGACCTAAATATCTATGAATCTATGACACTGACAGCAGCCCCCAGGTCATCCAGATGATGGAAGGAGGCATGACCAGTTTTCCAGACATGTTACCTAATATAATTGTGGCCTATTTGAACCACACTCTTGGTGTCCTGTCTTGCCTCCCTGTGGTCTTCAGGACAATGAAATGTATGGATCCATAATATGAGTGTCTGATTTTCCTCTGAGAAATTTTTCCTCTTTCTCCAATGTTATTTTTAATTAAACGTTTTGACAGTAACCTGCATTCAACCCACTAATATGTGCCTTCAACCTTAACCAAGCTTGTATGTGTGAATTTGATTTTTGGCCTGACATATTGCCTAAATTCACAAAAAAAAAAAAAAAACCACCAACCTTTTGACTTCTTATTACAGTCATATGGCCACGTTCATTCAATGTATATAGCCATGGTGGTGGAAAATTCAGCAGGGAAAAAATGATTGCAGTAGCACAATGTGACCCCCACGCTCTTTTCTTCTGGAAGGGGAGAAGAGGACAGGGCAGGGCAGGGCAAAATGTGTGCAGTGTTGGCTCAAAATGCAGCACAGTCAGGACAGCCTGAGGCTTTGTCTTCACTGACATAAAAGGTAATTAAAATAACCCCAAACAACAACAGCAAGATAAACAGGGGACAGTTATCTTGCTGCAAAATCCTAAGTGGACACAAGACAATTGTAGTGTTCACCATGAGGTAGCTAAGTGAGGTCAGCAATCAACCCCTGACCCATGGTTGACCTGACCTAGTTTACCTCAGGGTAAGATAAAGTACCTTGTTTTTGAGCAGGGAAAGCTAATGCAAATTAGTTTATCCCGTGGTAAAACCAAACCTTTGTGTCAGTGAAGACATGGCCTGAGAGCAGATTGATTCAGCACTTCCCCTCAGCAACTCCTGCTACTGGAGCTCCTGTCGAGCAGTTGAAAGAAACCAGCAAATCCAAAGATGGAAGTGGTGGAAACAACATCTGCCCTCCCTTGGGGTAAAGGCCCTCTTGTGGGGTGTGACAGGCTTCAATGACTCTGGAAGCTTATAAATCAACTGGAAAACATATCAGAACAGATGACAAAAACAGATGGAAACTGAAATGAAAATTGACATCTTCATTACAAGGAATGGCCATATAGCATGACCCATGCAAATGTACATTATTGTGCTGACTCCTTATTATATACAAAACATACCAGCAACTACTCCATAAATGGTAGGTTCCTTTCTTCTTAAACACATTAAGTAACTAAATACTTTTCTATTTAATGAAATATTTACATCAATATTTGGGATAAAAATATTTTCTTCCTTTTACATGGATAGTATTTCTCATAGGACTTCTCTTAGAAACAAGATGTTCCTCTGTCAAATTGATCTAAAAGGCAAAACATTACATACATGCAAGAATGTTTTGAACACAGCCTCTAAGTGATCAGAGAGCCATACAGCAGGGGGGCAGAGCAATATACACAACTAAGTCACTCAAAAGGGAAAACGTTTTATTTAAAAAAACCCTCTTCTTTCTTTACACCGCTGGACAGCATCTTGTGTTACCTCTCTTGCGTGAACTCTCTTGCCTGGCCTTGACCTATCATATCATTATAATAATGTTGTCCCTAGATAACCATTAAAGACCATCTACCAAAGTATTTTTTAAAATAGCTTTCCCCCATCATAATCTTTTTTTTTAAATATTACTTTCTTCGTTGCATACTCCAGATAACACCCTGCATTGTAAGAGTGACTGATCCAATCCACCTCTCTGTGAATGGACTCAAGCACAGTAATTTGAGAGGCTGCATTCGTAAGCTGCAGGCCCAAAAATGCATATACAAAGTTAGCATCTTTCTCAATGATTTACTGAAAGCAGCAGCTCGTTTTAATAAAACCATCCCAAAACATAAAATTGATTGAGCCAACTGCTGTGCAGGGCATACACAACAGCTGATCAAAATCATTCAAGATTTTTATTCCTACAGAATCTCTCCAGAGCATGTAGAGGTTTTGTGGGTTTTTTCCCACAACACCTTATCACTTCAATTCTGATTCAGAATCACTTAGGCAAACAGGAAAATTAAGGGCCACTTATATCTGTGTGGTAAGGTTCATAACTGTAAATACAACCCAGAACAAAAATTTTTCCCACTCTGACAAAATGAAAACCAAATATATTTTGCATTCACGGTAGTATCCATAATACAAAATTTGATTCAACTCTCCAGTTTTTAGCTCAAAGGGATTTAGCATGGTAGGGCTAACTATATTCGGTAGGTCTCTCAGAAAAGTTATATCATATACAACATGGATTTTGCTAAGACACACAGTTTTATGAGGCAAAATTTCTACTGTGCAATTATTTTTAAGGAGATCACATTGTGCAAGTTAAAACATTTGGAAAAAAACTTTTTTAAAAAGCATAAACTTTGAAACTTTAGTTTTTTATATATAAATAGAATTGTAAAAAGAATTTATCTATTTCATTTAGACTCTCAAAAAAGTTCACCTTTTCAGAACATGCTGCATGAGGCTTTCGCTTTTCGTAAAGTAATTTTATGGTATGTGTGTCACAATGAAGGACAAAGATAAGCCAACTGTTTAGATTCCTTGCCTTTATGTTGTGGCTTTGATCACTAACAATGCTGTGTGAACAGCCAACAGAAGGCTGACATTTCATAAAATATGCAGTGATAAAAACTAATACCGTAGCATCTGGGAGCGATATATAAAATGCAGAAATACACCTAATAACTGTGATCTTAAATTACAAGTTACTAAAAGCTAAATAAGCAGCATAACTAAAAGAAACAGAAAGATTAAGACAGGATTTTTGTGCTTCTGTTCCTAAAAATAAACTTTAAAAATATTAATCCAAGCAATGTAATCCATAATTCTTAACACTTCTTCTGGTTCCCTTAAAAGCAGACTTCTAAGAAGAGAGCTCTTTTTTTGCTGTATTATTAGCTCTCAGCACAAGCTAAACACATTATAAAACCTTCTTTGTGCAGTATTATTAAGATTCTAATGCTTTGTGATGTCATTTTCTTTTAAAACTATAAACCACGTAAAATAGATAAAGCCTAGTCACTGACTTTTCACTGCTGTGGCCCTAGTTCAAATCCTGCCTTGACCGAAGTAAGTGTAAATCCTTCCAAACAGGTGCATACAGCAAATGTATCTAAGGGTACATATTACAGGAATGTTTACACTACATTATTTATATTTGGAACAAAGAATAGCATATAAGCAAATCAATGACTCTGAAAAGCAGACTGGATACAGTCCTGGTAAATAAATACATAAAGATGAGCTCTTACTGTGATGTTTTGGCTAAGATGCTAATGCAATTCTTAGATGCATAAGTATGGAAATACCAAGTAGGAGTAGGGAGGTGATATTACCTCTGTATATGGCTTTAATGAGACCACTACTGGAAAACGGTATCCCCATCTGGTGTCTACACTTCAAAAATTATGTTGATAAAGTGGAAAGGGTTCAGAAAAGAATGCCAGAATGATTAGAGATCTGGAAAACCTGCCTGTAGTAAGAGAGAGACTTAAAAAGCTCAATATATTTGGTTATTGAAGAGAAGTTTCAGAGGTGACTTGATCACACTGTACAAATAGCTGCAGGGGGGAAGTTTGATAGTATACAGCTCTTAAATCAAGCAGAAAAAGGCATACGGAAATCCAATGATGGAAGCTGAAGACAGGCAAATTGAGAAAAGAAATGAGACAATTTTAACAGTGTGGGTAATTAATCACTGGAACAACTTAGGTAGGGACATGGTGCATTCTCCATCACCTGAAGTTTTTAAATCAAAACTAGGTATCTTTCTAAAATATGTGTTATAACTCAAATGGAAGTTATGAGCTCGATGCAGAAATTACTGGATGAGATTCTTTAGCATGTATTGTGCAGGAGGTCAGACTAGATGATCATCAATGGTCCCTTCTAAGCTAAAATGTTAATGTAAAGATTAACTTGACCAAGGGTTCTTGCATGTTTATAGATCATCATCTTCCTCATTTGTGACTGTGAGGGTTACCTACCTTTCTCTTAAGTGCTACTCAACATCTTTGTAGTAACTAGAACAATTGCTTAAATGGAAAAGTAATATTAGAAAGTATTTTAGCTTTCTTTAACAGAATGCATCATCTGGAAACAAGGAGAAGAACCAGAACCTTATGATTCAATAGCTTTATTCAGACCATTGATTGTCCATAGACTATAGTCTGAGACATAGACTACTGGTCTAGTTCATAGAAAGCTAATAGGAATCTGAAACAATTAAAGCAAAGCATGTTAACCAAACAATGCCCTGAATCACCTGAGCATAATGTTGCAACAGCTTCTTATCTGCAATCAAAAACTGGATAGGATTTGTTTAGATGAAGTCTGAGACCTACATTAAACAGCAAAACAGCACAAAGACTTAAACTTGCCTAGTAATTAACACTAAATTCAATCTTTAGCATTAGGCTGTCATGCACTAATATCAAAACTATGTATCAGGTAAAAAAAGGATGGAAAATAAAATCCATATTTAGTGCCTGAAGAACTCTGAAGCATATTTTCTGTCTGAAAAATCCCATAACAACAGTTAAGTATGTGGGAGGCAATTGTCCTTGTGCTTATAATTAGTGTCTGAATTTAGGGATTTCACTGCTTAATGCACACCCACCCGCCTGTTATTCTTACTGTCGTTTTTTGTGTAACTTAATGGAGATAAATACTCTTTTCCCACCTCATATTTACATCAGTGCTATTTAATCTTTTTAAAACTGTTATAATAGGTTAAACAGCAGTCTCAAATCATTCTTCATCTCCCACTGGACAAAGAATGGCATTACAGGACTGAGAGTAGATGAAGGCATATTTACATTCACTGTGTTCTTAACTATAACATTTATGTAAATTATGATTTTACATTTGCAAATTCTCTAATTTTTGGTTTCACTGAATACTTTACTACTCTTTCATCATTAACTTTCTATGTATATTACAAGCTGTGAAAACTCCAATGGAAAATAAAGAAGCTGTCCAAGCACTGAAACAGTGCCTAAAAGCTAAATGCTTTCTGTAAAAGGAGTTATGCATCTACTTCTAAATTCTTCTTACTTCTCTGCGAACAGGAAGCTAGACTTAATCTGTGAACCTACTGCAGCTGTTCCTTCAGTTGGTCTCCTTCTGCACTTGGACCACATTTAGCATAAACAGGCATTTTAAAAACTTTTAAATAAAACTGCCTTTCATGGTTTTCTCTATAATTTTACATAGATCTTTACAATTTACTCCAACCCATTAATTACCACTGGCTTTATGAAATAAAAGGTAGTCCCTTTTGCATCTGTACATAACAAAACTCAATTTGCCTAACCACTGCCAAAATGTTTTGAAAGCATTGGGTTAATTATAGAATTGTATCCAAAGACCACAAACATAACAAATGGAAATTCCCAAATATAAAACTTCATTAGCTAACAGTTAAGACTGAAAAACAATACTCCAAAAAACACATGATTACACACATTAAGAAGTCTTCAACGTGGAAAACTATGGAAATCACCTGTTAAGAATAGGTTTCAGAGTAGCAGCCATGTTAGTCTGTATCCGCAAAAAGAAAAGGAGGACTTGTGGCACCTTAGAGACTAACAAATTTATTTGAGCATAAGCTTTCATGAGCTACAGCTCACTTCATCGGATGAAGCTCACGAAAGCTTATGCTCAAATAAATTTGTTAGTCTCTAAGGTGCCACAAGTCCTCCTTTTCTTTTTGCTGTTAAGAATAGGTATTCAACTCTGACACCTACCACCACACATACTTAATACAGATTGCAATTTTTTATGTGCACTTTCACTTTGATTCTGGAATGATGTCAGCTAGCAATATGTCCTTTGTTTATTTCATACCTAGGGCCTGACCCTGAAAACCCACTCTAGTGCATTTAAAATTTACCAGATGAGACTCCTACACTGTGAAATGTTATAGTGGGATGAAAAACTTTTTTGTTAAGCCTTCAAATGACATTTGCAAACTATGGTTTTAGACACGTGATAGCAACTGCTTTTTGTCACTGCCACAGCCTGGGACACATACAAGTCATCTCTATGGTGCTGATCCCTCTATATCTGGGCAACATTACATACAAATAGAAATGGTAGTAACCTCAAGCAAGTGGAATAAATCATAAGTTCAGTATACTAGTGTTGGTCGGCTTTATGAAGCAGATGGATAGCTGTTGAACTGTTTTTTTCCAAGGTATTGTTCAAGGTAAAGTAGAATGCAATACAACTGTCCAGCCGTGAAGTGCAAAGATACAGAACACTACAGGTAAGTCCACATTTGTACGACAGGGACACATTCTCCTAGACCACTGAAATGGAAGAAGAGGTTTCTGGCTACTGCTCCTTTGTGGACATCAATATGCAGAGATGAGCGTAAAAAGACACCAAGTTGTTGGATGAGCTTGACAAATCAAAAGCAGAGATCATCTATCAATGGTGAGATAACAGCTCCTCAAAATGTTTCTCCTGCCTAATATCATTTCTCTTTCCTGGATTAAGAAAGAGCCAGATATTTTCCATTGAAGTACCTATTTCCCTTAGACACTAGGACAGCAGAAATCTGCCTGTCTGTGCCTGATAATGAGCAGACAGGGTGGGGCATCATTAACATACTGATATGAAACATGGTTATCGTTAGGCAATCCCCCCCAGTGGCCCTACAAATATGATGAAGAAGAGAGTATATGATCAAGTTGTGGGATTCCACTACAGAGAAATCTCATAGCCCTGGTCTACACTATAGGGTTAGGTCAAATTTAGCCACATTAGGTCGATTTTAAAATGAATGCAGCTACACAACCAACCCCGTTCTGTCAACTTAAAGGGCTCTAAAAATAGACTTCTGTACTCCTCCCTGGTGAAGGGAGGATCGCTAAAATCGACCTTGCTGAGTCGAATTTGGGTTACTCCAGACGCAATTCGACAGTATTGGCCTCCGGGAGCTATCCCAGAGTGCTCCAGTGTGACTGCTCTGGACAGCACTTTGAATTTCAATGCACTAGCCAGGTACACAGGAAAAGCCCCAGGAACTTTTGAATTTCATCTCCTGTTTGGTCAGCGTGGGAGCTCAGCAGCACAGGTGACCATGCAGTCCTCCCAGAATCGCAAACAAGCTCCAGCATGGATCGAAAGGGAGACACTGGATCTGACTGCTGTATCAGGAGAAGAATCTGTACAGGCCGAACTCCAATCAGAAAGAAGAAATGCTAATATATATGCCAAAATCGCACAGGGCATGGTGGAGAGAGGCTACAACAAGGGACACACAGCAGTGCCGCTTGAAAGTTAAGGAGCTCAGGCAAGCCTGCCAAAAGACAAAGGAGGCAAAAGGTCATTCCAGGTCAGAGCCCCATACATGCCGCTTCTATGATCAGCTGCATGGCATTCTAGGGGGGGACCCTACCACTACCCCACCACTGTCCGTGGATACCTGCAAGGGGGGATTCTCACGCAACAGGGAGGAGGATTTTGTGGATGAGGAAGGAGAATGCGCAGCAGGCAAGCGGTGAATCCGTTATCTCCAGCAGCCAGGACCTTTTCATCACCCTGGAGCCAATACCCTCCCAAGGCGGGATCCCCAACCCTGAAGCCGGAGAAGGCAGCTCTGGTGAGTGCACATTTGTAATTACAGTACAGGGTTTAAAAGCAACAGTTTTTAATGTTTGATTTGCCCTGAAGAATTTTGATGCATTCACGGCCAGTACAGCAACTGGAAAAGTCTGTTAATGTGTCTGGGAATGGAGCGGGAATCCTCCAAGGACATCTCCATGAAGCTCTCCTGGAGGTACTCTGAAAGCCTTTGCAGAAGGTTTCTGGGGAGGGCTGCCTTATATTTTGTCCTCCACAGTAGGACACTTTACCACGCCAAACCAGGAGCAAGTAGTCTGGAATCATTGAAGCACAAAGCATGGCAGCAAATGGTGCTGGGTTTTTGTCGCATTCAAGCAACATTCGGTCTTTATCTTTCTGTGTTAGCCTCAGGAGCATATCATCATTCATGGTCACCTGGTTGAAATAGGGGAATTTTTGTAAGGGAACATTAAAAGGACTCCATTCATGCTGGGTTGTTTGCACTTGGCTAAAAGGGATCATCCTGGAAAATAGCCACGCAGTGGGGTGGGTGGAGGTGTTTGCTGCACATCCACTTGAAAACCGCAGCCTGTCCTTTTAAATGCGAATCCCAACTGGAATTGCTTGCTATGGGAAAGGATGGCACTGCAGTTTGAAACCATTCCCACGTTATGAAGGCGTAAGAAGCCAACCCCGCGTACCCTTTGGCTTACCATGGCTACCTGGAAACCGAATTCTGTTGCCCAGCCATTTGTGATGTGTCAGCATACAGGCAGGCGCTCGATATAAGGCAAAATGCGACCTTGTAACTAAAGCACATATGCTGTCTGCTGTGAATTGCTTGATTCACTGTGAAAGAGTTTCCCTTTCGTTCTCAAAAATGTATCTTAAATTTTACTCTCCCTTTTTTATCTCCCCCAGGTGCAAATGTTTCTATGCTCCCCCTATCATCTCCGTCCATGAGGTTATCGCAGATTAGAAGGCGAAAAAAAAACGCACTCGCAATGACATGTTTTCCGAGCTCATGCAGTCCTCCCACACTTATAGGGCACAGCTGAATACATGGAGGCATTCAGTAGCAGATGCCAGGAAAGCATTAAGTGAGTGCGAAGAGCAGAGGCAGGAGGCAATGCTGAGGCTAATGCTGGGGGAGCAAACGGACGTGATGAAGCATCTGTTGGAGCTGCAGGAAAGCCAACAAGAGCACAGCCCCCCACTGCATCCATTGTTTAACTGCCTGCCCTCCTCCCCAGGTTCCATATCCTCCTCACCCAGACGCCCAAGAACGCGGGGGGGTGGGGGAGGGGCGCCTCCGGGCACCCAGCCACTCCACTCCAGAGGATGGCCCAAGCAACAGAAGGCTGTCATTCAAACCGTGTTGATTTATAGTGTGGCTACAATAAGCAATGTGGCCTTGTCCTTCCCTCCTTCCCCACCCCACCCAGGCTACCTTGTCAGTTATCTCACTTTTTTTTTTTAATTAATAAAGAAAGAATGCATGGTTTCAAAACAATAGTAACTTTATTTCCTCTGCCAGCTGTGAGCGAAGGGTGGAAGGTGGTTGGCTTACAGGGAATTAAAATCAGCAAAGAGGGTGGGGGTTTGCAGCAAGGAGAAAAACACACAACTGTCACACCGCAGACTGGCCAGTCATGAAACTGGTTTTCAAAGAGTCTCTGATGTGCAGTGCACCTAGCTGTGCTCCTCTAATCGCCCTGGTGTCTGGCTGCTCAAAAATCAGCCGTCAGGCGATTTGCCTTAACCTTCCACCCCACAATAAACGTCTCCCCCTTATTCTCACAGATATTATGGAGCACACAGCAAGCAGCAATAACCATGGAAATGTTGTCTGTGCTGAGGTCTAACCTAGTCAGCAAACAGCGCCAGCAAGCTTTTAAACTTCCAAAGGCACATTCTACCACCATTCTGTACTTGCTCAGCCTATAGTTGAACTGCTCCTTACTACTGTCCAGGCTGCCTGTGTACAGCTTCATGAGCCATGGGAGCAAGGGGTAGGCTGGGTCCCCAAGGAAAACTATTGGCATTTCAACATCCCCAACGGTAATTTTCTGGTCTGGGAAATAAGTCCCTTCTTGCAACTGCTCAAACAGCCCTGAGTTCCTAAAGATGCAAGCGTCATGCACCTTTCCTGGCCATCCCACACTGATGTCTGTGAAATGTCCCTTGTGAGCCACCAGTGCTTGCAGCACCATTGAGAAATACCCCTTGCGGTTTACGTACCGGTTAGCCAGGTGGTCTGGTGCCAAGATAGGAATATGCGTTCCATCTATCGTCCCACCATAGTTAGGGAACCCCATTGCAGCAAAGCCATCCAGTATGACCTGCACATTTCCCAAACTCACTACTCTTGATAGCAAAAAGTCAGTGATTGCATTGGCTATGTGGATCACAGCAGTCCCCACAGTAGTCTTGCCCACTCCAAATTGATTCCCAACTGACCAGTAGCAGTCAGGCATTGCAAGCTTCCACAGAGCTATCGCCACTCGCTTCTCAACTGTCAGGGCAGCTCTCATCTTGGTATTCCTGTGCGTCAGGATGGGGGAAAGCAACTCACAAAGTTCAAGGAAAGTGGCCTTACGCATGCAAAAGTTTTGCGGCCACTGTGAATCATCCCATACCTGGAATACTAAGCGGTCCCACCAGTCTGTGCTTGTTTGCCGGGCCCAGAATCGGCGTTCCACTGTATCAACCAGCCCCACTGCCGCCATGATGTCCCAATTGCCACAGCCCATGTTTTCAGAAACATCAGTGTCCATATCCTCATCACAATTGTCCTCGTGCTGGCATCTCTTAGCCCAGTTCTGCACATATTCCAAAATAATGCATGAGGTGTTTACAATGCTCACAACAGCAGCAGTGAGCAGCAGTGAGCTGAGCAGGCTCCATGCTTGCCATGGTATGGCGTCTGCATGGGTAACCCAGGAAAAAAGGCGCAAAACGATTGTCTGCCGTTGCTTTCACGGAGGGAGGGAAGCAGGGGCGACTGACAACACGTACCCAAAACCACCCTCGACGATGTTTTTGCCCCATCAGGCATTGGAAGCTTAACCCAGAATTCTAATGGGCAGCAGAGACTGCGGCAACTGTGGGATAGCTACCCACATTGCACTGCTCCATAAGTTGATCCTAGCCACAGGTATTGAGGAAGCACTCCGCCGACTTAATGCACTTAGTGGGGCATACACAATCAACTGTATAAAATCGATTTCTAAAAATCGACTTCTATAAAATCGACCTAATTTCATAGTGTAGACATACCCTTAATGGAGCTGCCCACCAAAACTCTGGGATCTAATCATAGGAAAAAGTAAAGTCATTTTAATGTGACTCCTTCTGGATCCTATAGATGAAAATCTAGAAGTGTAACACTCTGGATCCCACCACTAATCCTCAGGTTAAAATTGCCTACAGCAATTTTTAAAAAGGATATAAGCTCTTCTGTTAACCATTCCAATATAGAATTTGTCTGGACAAGATAATAAAGGGAAGCAATAAACAATTACCATAAGAATTTAGAAAGTAGATCACCAATCAAGGATTAATTCCCACTTCAAAAGGTCCTTAATAACAACCAGGCAAAGCCAGTAATATCTTTCTTCATATAAATCAGCGCTATTATATAATTGCATGTTTAATTAGAAGAAAAAATGAAATGACAATTATTCCTTTAACGTAACCAATATAATCCTGAAAAACCCAAGTAACAGAAGGATAACCTGCTCAAAGAAAGCATATATTCTAAATTAATTTCCTCGAAAAACAAACAAGTTGATGTGAATCTTCAAACCTTCCCACCAGCCTTCTTCCTCTATTAATCATATAATTAAAATACTTCTAAGAACAAAGCATATGAACTGGTCCATGCACTAGTGTGTGCATGTGCATACAGATTTTCTTCTTCTGCTTTGCCAGAGAAAACTGAGTAACATTTTCCCTATGTTTTAGACCCTGTAGCTCTATGTTGCTGAAACGTGCACGAAAGCACTAAGACAACAACAACAACAGAGAGACTACATTTGTCAAAATCCCCCTTCTGCACAATCAAGAGGGCCAGTGTGTACAGCATTACCTATAAAGCAAAAACATTGCAATGCCTGGAGTGAGTCAGAGTTTAAGGCCAGAAGGGATCACTAGATCATCTAATCTGACCTCCTGTATATCACAGGATACCACTAATATCAGACAACAACTGCACACTAGACCCAAAGGAAAGTCTGAAATACCCCACCACCTGCTTGCTGAATGAGCCAGTAAGCTGGAGCGTTACAAAGATGCAATTGATCACAAATATGTTTTACAGAATGGGGAAAAAAGGGATTTAGGTATATAAAATGGAATAAAGGTAATAAGTGGGAAAAAATATAAAAAAATTAAAATATTTTAAGTATGCTTAACCGCTAATTAAGGAATTAACTAAATTAATGAACAAAGCAAAAACACAATTTGCATTTTTTCTAAAATTCTGAAAAATATTATTTTGATTGAGGATGCATGTAATTTACATATCTAGGATAGCCACACACAAGATATAACCTGAAACAGTCAACTTATATCCAATCATTCATGTATCATTACACTCCATTAATCAAAATGCATTTAATCAATGGCATGATAGTCAATGTATAATTATTGTACTATTTACTCCAGCTTCTGGTCACTATTCATTTGGTGTAAGGGTTTCTGTTAAAATCTGCCCTTTCTTTGACCCAATACATGATCACAGGAAGCTAGATGAATTCACAACTGAAACATTTCACCTGTTACCCCTACTATTGACAGAGCTTACAATTGTAAGTGCCTTTTAAAGTTTAACGGTAAAACCAAACTAGACATACTCTACACTAATACAACTTGATTTAAAAAATAAAAGCAAAACAATATAAGAGCTGCTTTTCATTTACAGTATTAACAATTATTAAATATTTATATTATTGAGAAATCTCACAAATTAAGATTTATTAAATAATTAATGCTTAATTACTTTCCTGAATCAAAGCCTAAATGAGCAAACAGAAAACAATATGTAATTTGTGCTTTCAGAAGGTATGTGTATAAAATCTCTCCACTCTGGTCACTTCCAAAACAGGGAGAAAATACAAGAGCTCTCGAAAGGTCACTAAACCCACCTTACTATTGGGTATTGACTGAGTTTGCAGAAGCCCTCACCCCCCACCCCCGCCGCCTCACCTTTAGGATACAAGTAAAAAATTATGAAAAATGTAAGTTGTGTACCCAAATCTGTACTGAAAGTAAAGTAGGGATCTCCTCATTATTTTCATCTCTATGGTTCTTTCAATAAAAGAAAATCTCACCCCAAAACACATGAAATAGATCCCTACTCCTGGAATATTTTACAAAACCCCTCCAAAATAAAACAAACAATCTCATGTTAAGGAGGATTTGGCCACTTATCCTAGAAACAGGCCCTGTACCATTCAAAGGGAAAGACTAGATTCATGACCCAAGACAGCGTTAAAGCAATAATACCTTGTAAAAATACAGAATTCCATGTACCTACTGAAGAGCTGAAAATGGATGGGTGTAGGCAGGCCCATTACTAAAGGCCTCCTGCCCTCTCGGCTTAAGAGGAGAAGCCACTGAACCCAGGCATCAACTAATCATGGGAGGAAACAAATGAGGGGAGGAGGGCGAAACCAGGATGCCAGTGAGGGTCAAAGGTATAAAATCAGTGATCCACAGGGGGAAACCAAGCAGAGAACCCCGAACAGAAACTACTGGCTCCTCAAAGGTGTCAGAGAAGCAGTGGACACCTCCCACATGAACTATGCCTGGAGATGTGACCTTAGGAGGGATCAGAAATAGGCGCCACAGTCACAGATCACAGAATTCCATGCGATTGCTCTGAAAATTCCTTGCAAAGCAATAGATGTGAAACGTGCTACAGATGCCAATAACGCTCTGAATGTGCTTTAATATGATCTTAAAGTGGCACAGCATACCTCTCGAATCCTATGATTCTATGCCAAGGCATAACTAACAAAGGCAGTCCGTCAAACACTTCTTCTCACTCAAGCTTGACCATTTTTACCACAATCTAATGGAATTTACCACTACACTTATTCAAAAAGGTCTTGCTAGAATGGACATTGGGGAATGGGTAAAATGTTGCCAGGGTAATTGATGTTGATAGTATTTTAACACCCCCTCTGAAAAGACACTTGCAGGATTCTGCAGAACCAATTTATTCTAATGAAACTTAGTTTACAGTGAATCAGTCACTGGAGATCACTCACTGTGACGTGCAACAAATCTTAAACTTCATCTCAACTGGCTCAAAATAAAATTTAATTAGCTTCAGGTAGACCAAATCAATACCTAGGGACATTTGGGGTTTCAATTAAAATGATCCCAGTGAAAAACTGGTCAGAAATTATCCTGAACTTCAACATGTTAATGAGAATCTGAGATTGAATGAATTCAGATTCAAAGAGCATTACCTACATTGGGAAGGTAGAATGTTAAACCATTTGTGTGTGCACGGGGGCAGGGACTTCAGCCTTATGCACATCAATCACCACCTCTGTCTTATTAGATGTTACTAGATCACAGGCCCTGGTTCTCTTCAATCACCCTGATATCTGCTGGGAGAGCAATACAGCGGTGCACAGACAATCCAGGAAGTTTTTGGAAAGTGTAGGGAACAATTTCGTGGTGCAAGTGCTGGAGGAACCAAGTAGGGGCAGAGCTCTTCTTGACCTGCTGCTCACAAACTGGGAAGAATTAGTAGGGGAAGCAAAAATGGATGGGAACCTCGGAGGCAGTGACCATGAGATGGTCGAGTTCAGGATCCTAACACAAGGAAGAAAGGAGAGCAGCAGAATACGGACCCTGGACTTCAGAAAAGGAGACTGACTCCCTCAGGGAACTGATGGGCAGGATCCTCTAGGAGAACAACATGAGGGGGAAAGGAGTTCAGGAGAGCTGACTGTTCTTTGAAGAATCCTGATTGAGGTTACAGGGACAAACCATCCCAATGTGTAGAAAGAACAGTAAATATGGCAGGCGACCAGCTTGGCTTAACAGTGAAATCCTTGCTGAGCTTAAACACAAAAATGAAGCTTCCAAGAAGTGGAAGATTGGACAAATGACCAGCGAGGAGTATAAAAATATTGTTCAGGCATGCAGGAGTGAAATCAGGAAGGCCAAATCACACTTCGAGTTGCAGCTAGCAAAAGATGTTAAGAGTAACAAGAAGGGTTTCTTCAGGTATGTTAGCAACAAGAAGAAAATCAAGGAAAGTGTGGGCCCCTTAATGAATGAGGGAGGTAACCTACTGACAGAGGATGTGGAAAAAGCTAATGTACTCAATGCTTTTTTTGCCTCTGTCTTCACTAACAAGGTCAGCTCCCAGACTGCTGCACTGGGCAGCACAGCATCGGGAGAAGGTGACCAGCCCTCTGTGGAGGGAGAAGTGGTTCGGGACTATTTAGAAAAGCTGGACGAGCACAAGTCCACGGGGCTGGATGAAGATGTGCTAAAGAAGTTGGCAGATGTGATTGCAGAGCCATTGGCCATTATCTTTGAAAACTCATGGCGATCAGGGGAGGTTCTGGATGACTGGAAAAGGACTAATGTACCGCCCATCTTTTAAAAAGGGAAGGAGGATGATCCTGGGAACTACAGGCCAGTCAGCCTCACCTCAGTCCCCGGAAAAATCATGGAGCAGGTCCTCAAGGAATCAATTCTGATGCACTTAGAGGAGAGGAATGTGATCAGGAACAATCAGGACGGATTCACCAAGGGCAAGTCATGCCTGACTAATCTAATTGCCTTCTGTGACGAGATAACTGGCTCTGTGGATGAGGGAAAAGCAGTGGATGTGTTATTCCTTGACTTTAGCAAAGCTTTTGACACTGTCTCCCACAGTATTCTTGCCAGCAAGTTAAAGTAGTATGGGCTGGATGAATGGACTATAAGGTGGATAGAAAGCGGACTAGATTGTCGGGCTCAACGGGTAGTGATCAATGGCTCCATGTCTAGTTGGCAGCTGGTATCTAGCACAGTGCCCCAAGGGTCGGTCCTCGGGCCGGTTTTGTTCAATATCTTCATTAATGATCTGCTGGATGGCGTGGATTGCACCCTCAGTAAGTTTGCAGATGACACTAAACTGGGAGGAGAGGTAGATATGCTGGAGGGTAGGGATAGGATACAGAGGGACCTAGACAAATTGGAGGATTGGGCCAAAAGAAATCTGATGAGGTTCAACAAGGACAAGTGCAGAGTCCTGCACTTAGGACGGAAGAATCCCATGCACCATTACAGACTAAGGACCGAATGGCTCGACAGCAGTTCTGCAGAAAAGGACCTAGGGGATACAGTGGACGAGAAGCTGGATATGAGTCAACAGTGTGCCCTTGTTGCCAAGAAGGCCAATGGCATTTTGGGATGTATAAGTAGGGGCACTGCCAGCAGATCGAGGGACATGATCATTCCCCTCTATTCGGCATTGGTGAGGCCTCATCTGGAGTACTGTGTCCAGTTTTGGGCCCCACACTACAAGAAGGATGTGAAAAAATTGGAAAGCATCCAGTGGAGGGCAACAAAAATGATTAAGGGACTGGAACACATGACTTATGAGGAGAGCCTGAGGGAACTGGGATTGTTTAGTCTGTGGAAGAGAAGAATGAGGGGGGATTTGATAGCTGCTTTCAACTGAAAGGGGATTCCAAAGAGGATGGATCTAGACTGTTCTCAGTGGTAGCAGATGACACAACGAAGAGTAATGCTCTCAAGTTGCAGTGGGGAAGGTTTAGGTTGGATATTAAGAAAAACTTTTTCACTAAGAGGGTGGTGAAGCACTGGAATGCGTTACCTAGGGAGGTGGTGGAATCTCCTTCCTTTGAGGTTTTTAAGATCAGGCTTAAAGGCTTTAAGATCAGACAAAGCCCTGGCTGGGATGATTTAGTTGGGGATTGGTCCTGCGTTGAGCAGGGGTTTGGACTAGATGACCTCCTGAGGTCCCTTCCAACCCTGATATTCTACGATTTATCCAGATTTAACTTCAATCAGCTGCCTTCCAGCCAATTGTATGTTTGAACCAAGCAGAGGGAAAGCTGAAAGATGTGGCTATTTGCACTGGAGGTAAAGGAGATCTAGAGTTGTATTTGGCTTGCATATGGCAGGCATTTGAAATTATAGAGTTTATGCCACCTCAAAGGCAAACATGCTGCTTCTGGTGAAGTGATTTAACAACTACTGAAAGAAAGTTATAGAAGTAACTAGTCTTGATGTGAGTGTGTGTGTATGGAATCTGTTGTAACAATTTCACTGCTGTGCAATGCAGCTCAATCCTGCATCTCTTCCTCTCTCCTTCCCTAAAGCTGAAAATCCTGTGGGTGTTGCTAAGACAGGGAGTCTGGCTTAATGGACTTCTCTCTCTGACTCACCCTTGCAATGGAGCTATCAATCAAGTAGAAGAACTAAGGCTTGGTCTGCACTACCAACTTGTGTCAGTATAACAACATCGCTCAGGGGTATGGATTCAGTGATGTAGTTATGATGACGTAACCCCTAGCGTAGATAGCGCTATATCAATGGGAGGGGTTCTCAGATCAACATAGCTACTGCATCTTTGTGAGGTGGACTACCTATGCTGATGGTGCACCATATGGGTAATTTAGTTGCTCCACGAGCCACAGATTATCTAAGTAGACACACTATTTGTAATACTATTGGTGTCCTCAAACAGTGCTGTTACAGATTGGCATACAAGGGGTTTATTAGAACATATATGATGTCAGAACTTTGTTAAATCTGTGTTAATTACAGTGCAGTTCTATATAGAAACTGTGGCACTTGCAAGTGAATCTGCCTGACAAGTCATCTTTAAGAAACAGTCTGTAATATAACCATGCAACCAAATCCAGGATGCAAAAACAGGAGAATCCACTCTTACTCTGGGAATTTACATCAGATTTTTGAAGTCATAGTAGATAAAGGTAAAGTTACACAGTATATTCATTTCCTTATATATAAACTTAGTAAATTAAATATTTGATCAGTTTCATTATTATCTGATTTAAATAAACAGCCTGATTACCCAACACATTAGTAAATTTAAAGTTCCACCCTGACTTGATAAATGCTAGAAACTGATTAAAAACTTAAGTAGTCTATTTTTGGACTGAATAAAAAAAATAATTTATTTGCATTTAAATTTTATTTTGTATCTTAGGAGAAATTCTTGGTTTAAAATATAGGTTCAACAAAAAAGAATAGGTAAATCCTGTGAAATATGCATAATTACTTTTCCACCAAAGAATGATTAATGTAATTTAATCCAAGGATTGGGAAAAAAAAAATCTACAGAATACCAAAGCCTCTATTGTCAAGCTTTTCCACCAAAGTGAAGTACAATACATGGATGTGTCATTTAGTACAATGCTAGGAATGGTCTGTATATTAGGGTTCCTAAAACCTCAGTCCCCATATTCTCTCCTAAATTAGTATTTATTACATCCTCTAAATACATTTTTAATGGACCTGTAAGTGGAGAAGTAGCAAGGGACAGAAGAGATTGACCCCTTGGCAAAGAAAAAGGAAGCAAGTGCATTTTAGTAGTCTATTTTAATCATGCAGACAATTTCATTTTTCTTTCTTACCTGCTCATTTTTACTTAGCAGTCAAAATAAACCAATAAATATATGGATTATATACAAATTATGTTATTGCATGAGTAATCTTGAAACACCAGGGAAGTTCCAAAAGATTGGAAGAGAGCTAATGTTGTGCCAATATTTAAAATGGGTAAGTGAGATGACCCAGGTATTTATAGGTCTGTCAGTCTGACATCAGTCCCAGGCAAAATAATAGAGCGGTAATATAATTAATGCCAATCAACATGGGTTTATGGAAAATAGATGATGTTGAACTAACTTGATATTTTATTGATAAGATTGCAAGTTTGATTGATAAAGGTAATAGTGTTGATGTAAGGCATTTGACTTGGTACCGCATAACATTGCGACTCAAAAACTACAAAGGTATAAAGTTAACATGGTGCTCATTAAATAGAGTAAAAGCTGGCTAACTGATAGGTCTCAAAAAGTAATTGTAAATGGGGAATCATCCTCAAGCAGGTGTGTTTCTCGTAGGGTCCTGGAAAAAAAACAAAACAAAGTCATCACTGATAAAGTTTGCAACTGACACAAAAACTGGGACAGTGGTAAAAATGAAGAGGACAGGTCACTGATTCAAAGCAATCTGGATCACTTGGTAAACTGGGCATATGCAAATAAAGTGTGTTTTAATATGGTTATATGTAAATGTTCACATCTAGAAACAAAGAATGCAGGCCATAGTTACAGGATGGGGGATTCTATCTTGGGAAAAAGTGTCTCTTTGAAAAAAGATTTGGGGAGTCTAAGTGGATAATCAGCTGAACATGAGCTTCCATTGCAACATACTGGCAAAAAGAGTTATGCGATCCTCAGATGCATAAGCAGGGGAAGTAGAGAAGTTATTTTATTTCTGTATTTGGCGCTGGTGTGATAGCTGCTGGAATGCTGTGTCCAATTCTGGTATCCACAATTCACGAAGGACGTTGATAAAGCAGAGGATTCAGAGAAGAGCCATAAGAATGATGAAGCCATTAGAAAACATGCCTTATAATGATAAGACTTACAGAGCTCAATCTATTTAATTTAACAAAGAGAAGGTTAAGGGGTGCCTTGATTACAGACTATAAGTGCCTATATGGAGAACACACATCTAATCATGGGATCTTCAATCTAGCAGAGAAAGGTATAGATCAGAGGTGGGCAAACTACAGCCTGAGGGCCATCCTGCCTGGCTCTTGAGCTCCCGGCCAGGGAGGCTAGCACCAAGCCCCTCCTCTGCTTTCTCCCCTCCCCTGCAGCCTCAGCTCGCCATGCCACCAGCACTCTGGGCGGTGGGGCTGCAAGCTCCTGCCGAGCAGCATGGCAGGCTCCAGCCAGGCGGCGCAGCTGCCAGACATGCTGCTCTGAGCAGCATGGTAAGGGGGCAGGGAGCGGGGGAGTTGGATAAAGGGCAGGGGGTCCCTGTGGGCAGTCAGTGGACAGGGAGCAGGGGCAGTTGGATGGGGCAGAGATTCGGGGAGGGGATGGTCAGGGGATGAGGAGCAGGGGGGCTTGGATAGGCGTGGGAGTCCAAGGGGGCCTGTCAGAGGGGCAGGGCAACCAGGAGACAAGGAGCAGGGGCAGTTGGATAGGGGGTGGAGTTCCAGGGCGGGGGTTGTCAGGGGACAAGGAGCAGAAGGGATTGGATGGGTGGGTGGTTCTGAGGGGGGAAGTCAGGGTGCGGAAAGTGGGAGGTGGCAGATAGCGGGTGGAGGTCAGGCTGTTTTGGGAGGCTCAGGCTGTTTGGGGAGGCACAGCCTTCCCTACCCGGCCCTCCATACAGTTTTGGAACCCTGATGTGGCCCTCAGGCCAAAAAGTTTGCCCACCCCGGTATAGATCCAATGGCTGGAAGTTGGAGCTAGACAAATTCAGCCTGGAAATAAGGCATACATATTTAGCAGTGTGAGTAATTAACTATTTGAACAATTTACTAAGGGTCATAATGGATTCTCCATCAGTGACTACTTTTAAATCAAGAATAAAAATATACACCTCTACCCCAATATAACGCCACCCAATATAACACGAATTCGGATATAACGCAGTAAAGCAGCGCTCCGGGCGGGGGGGGGGACGCTGCGCGGTCCGATGGATCAAAGCAAGTTCAATATAACGCGGTTTCACCTATAACATGGTAAGATTTTTGGGTTCCTGAAGACAGTGTTATATCAGGGTAGAGGTGTACTCTACGAATTATATAGGGAAAGTTCTACTGACTGTTATACAGGTCAGACTAGATGATCACAATGGTCCCTTCTG
Organism: Lepidochelys kempii; assembly: GCF_965140285.1. Classification (NCBI taxonomy): domain Eukaryota; kingdom Metazoa; phylum Chordata; order Testudines; family Cheloniidae; genus Lepidochelys; species Lepidochelys kempii. The sequence goes on along the minus strand of NC_136381.1, from coordinate 204,170,582 downwards.
CCCTTGGAATCTATGAAGTAAAGTCAGGAGGCAGAACACTGGTAAGAGAAGGAGCCCTGGAAGAGCTTAATCCAGAACTTCAATTTGTAATAACTTTACAGCACACACGCTAAGAAGTTTGCTCCTGGCTTAGGTACGCCACTGAATAAACACGATGGACCTATTTCTTGAACAGAAGATATATGCAGGTTACATAGAGAACACTTTTCACCACCTGTTCCTTAAAGCTAGAGCCAAACTAGTAGAGATGACTTTTTCCAGTGGTACATTGGGAGAAGAGAGATTCATAACACTATCACCCTACTAAATCTGGCTTACCTGAAATTTAAGGGAAGGGAGAGGCCAACCTTGTGGAAATCCTTGGCATTCAGAGTTCCCAGTACCGTTCATTAACTTGTAAATTACAGCTGATTTATATTTACACTGAAAAAATTTGAGTTTTTAAAAAAAGTTTTTCTACTGATTTTCAACTACAATTTTCACTTATTTCTGAAACGATCACGTGCGCTTTAAATAGTTGGCTGGTACAGAAGCATTTGACCATTCAGCATTTTTTCTAAGTTTTAAGAGCAAGTCATCCCCAAATTGATACTATAACCTAAACTCACTGCAATTTTTAACTAGAGAATTACAATTTCATTTTCAAATTTCAGGCACTTGGTTGTGATGAGAAATGCTATTGAAATAATCAAATGCAAGTGATAGGAATATATGACATTATTAAAATCACATACCTACACATACATGCAGGGGGAAACACCAAACCACAAGTCTTCACTTCTTAAATCTCTTTTTGATAGTTCCAAAATTCAGGCACACATCCAGAAAAACTTTCTGCTCTATGTCTGGTCAGTAAAGAAATTGAGGTTAACCTTTAATTTTTAATGTCACCTGCAGCCAGTGACTGCTTTTTCTAATGCAAGTGACAGATAAACAGAAAAACACTCCCAAGATGATACACAAAGCACCACACACCATAAGTGCATTTTTATTTTTATACCAACTCAATTTCTCAAATGGATAACCAATGTTCCTACTAATTTACATTAGGAATTGAGTGAGGCATGAAAAATGTTCTGATGCATAGGCTCTATTTCTTTAATTTACTGTATAGTGTGCTTCTATTGCAACTGTGGCTACACAAAATATATTTAAAGAATGCACAAATACACACAAAATATTACAGGGAATGCTGTGCCTCTGACCGCTGCTGGAAATGTACTCTACTTACTGATAGGCCTTGCACTTTGCTCAAGGGAGCCCCATGACTCCTCTACTCTGAGACTGAGTCCTGGGCTTCGGCACCTCTGTTTCTCACTGTGACCCCTTCAGCCGGTCTAAATGAGCCCAGAGCACACTGAAGATTTAGGCCAGATCTACAATACAAAGTTTTGTCACCATAAGTATGTCAGTAAGAGGTGTGAAAAAAATCTCACTTCCTCGCCGACACAGCTATGCTGGCAAAAACCCCAGTGTAGAATCATAGAATATCAGGGTTGGAAGGGACCTCAGCAGGTCATCTAGTCCAACCCCCTGCTCAAAGCAGGACCAATCCCCAATTTTTGCCCCAGATCCCTAAATGGCCCTCTCAAGGATTGAACTCAGCTATGCAGACAGAAGAGCGGTTCTGTTGGCATAGCTAATGTTGTTCAGGGAGGTGGTGGGAGTATGTCAGTAAAATTCCTTCTCTTGGCATACACTGTATCTATACTTAGGGACTCCACCAGCATAGCTATATCAGTATCAACAGAGCCTGTATAATGTAGACAAGACCTTATTCTCTTGGGAGCTATGCAATCAGCCAATGTTTGCAGCAATACACAAAAGCCTATTAGTCATCAGCAATACAGTGATCAGAGACATTGGATTAAAATAGTAAAGAAAAGCCCAACGCAACTCACCCATAATCTGTCAGTTTTCCTTTAACTCAGTTAGGAGGGTCCCTCTTTGTACTGTCCTGAAAGATAGACTTTTGGTCTGCAGCTAGCCTCCCTAACCCTGGCCAATAGATCTCAGATTGGAATTCCCCCTCCTCGGCCAGGAGAGCAAGTATTTTATAAAAGCTCCGTAACACCTGTGTCCTTTGAAAAGGATGACTGGGTTTTGAAACAGTTACCCTGTTTTCACATGTACTCCCCTCCTTTCCCCAGCCCAGTTCAGGTAGGGAGATGGTTATGGTCACATAGGTAATAACCCATCCATATTTCAAGAAGTTCCCGTGGCCAGTTCTCCTTAGTGTTAATGAGTGTCATTTATCTGCATTGTATTTCTATAGTAACTTTACTCTCGTGTTGACAATTCTTGATAGACACATCTGGTTTGGTATGAATGAACTATGTGACCCCCGCCTAGTCCACTCAACACTTATTCCCCTGTACCGAGGGAGTGTCTCTGGAAAGATGATAATTCCTTGAAAGTAAATAGCAATAAAACAACGTCAGTGCCCAAAGCATTCCACACACCTGTATATAAAATAAAACTAATAACAGTTACTGGTTTGAATGCAATGCAGGCCAGTAGTGCCCAAAAGGTGTTCCTATCAAAAAGCCCTTTGATGGCCTATAAACAGCATGAGCTGTTTTCCAGCAGACCAGTGGCAATATTCTAAATGAGCAGTGTTAGCACTTCAAATTTTCAATTGCCTTATATAACTCAAGGTGGGTGAGGTGATATCTTTTATTAGACCAACTTTTAAGCTCCTATAGAGCTCTTCTTCAGCTCTTCTCTTCTGACCTGGTTATTCCTAATCTAAGCAGAAGGAATATTGCAAATACTGAAGTAATATAATCTAGCTATTTAAGGTAAAACTGGGAAGTATCTAAAAGCAAACTTTGCATCATTACCAAATATTCCCTTGTCGGGAAGGTCAGAATAGGTTTGAATCAAATACTGAATCATCCTTCCATGTCATGAATGAGGCACATTTGTGAGAAACCATAGGGAAGTTTTCACTGATGCCTTCTATGTTCCAGCTGGTCTGTGGACTGCAGACTTTAATATTTAATGCTATCAACCCATCATATTTAAGAACTAAAATCAACTGTTTGGGAGCATTTATCATCTTAAATCTGACATTAAAGTGAGAAAAATCTGTTTATGCAATTAAGTACACAGTAAAGAGAGGCATGGAAGGAGGCATTTTAAAGGAGAGTGGACTTTAAGCTTTGGATAACTACTGGAAACATATCACAAATTAATAATCAATATGTTCATAGACGGCAGAAGTAGAACTGGGCACAGGAAACTCTACCATCAATAAAACCAAGCAAACTGAATAGACTCTTGAAAAAAATCACAACAAAATTATGTTGCTTATCATTGACAGGTGGTTCAACTATAAACAGGACAATCTATCTTTTTTTAAAATTGTATTCTCAGATCATTCAGCAGTCCAGAGAGACTACTGGGATATGACCCATTCATCAGAATAACCAGGCAGCTAGATTAAATTTTCTGACATGAAATCTCTGAGGTCAATCTTGTTTCTAGGTAAATTCAAAAGATGCAACTGGGAAAAAAAACTAGACAAATTACTAAACTTCTTTAATTGTGAATTTGACCAATCACATGGAGAAATTATAGATTACTGTAGTGATTTCCATATAGTGATGGACTCAAAGAGCTCAGTCTATTTACGTTAACAAAGAGACAGTTAAGGGATGATTTGATTACAGTTTTTAAGTATCTACAGGGGAACAAATATTTAATAATGGGCTTTTCAATCTAGCAGAGAAAGATATAACACGTTCCAGTGGCTGTACGTTGAAGCTAGATAAATTCAGACTGGAAATAAGGTGTACCTTTTTCATGGTGAGAGTAATTAACCATTCGAACAATTTACCAAGGATGGTGGTGGATTCTCCATCACGGACAATTTGTAAATCCAGATTGGATGTTTTTCTAAAAGACATGCTCTAGGAATTATTTTGGGGGAAGTTCTATAGCCTGTATTACACAGTAGGTCACGCTTGTTTATCACAATGATCCCTTCTGGCTTTAAAATCCATTACCTATTAATATAATAGAAACATAACACTGGACAAATTGAACTTTTGGTTCTGATCAGATAATTATTTCATATGATCAAATGACAAAGAATCACAAATTAAGAGACAGAAAAGACCTACCAGTTACATGATGGATTTTTTTACTCTATATTGAGTATTCTGCCCAACAAATATTCCAATGATCCAAGTGATGGAACTGCCACTACGTCTCTTGGGAGAGTATTCCAAAGTCCCATTATTAGAAATATTCCCCAAAATTCAACCTAAACTTTTATTTTCCTCTATTTCAGGCTACATCTTAGTACTATTGTGAATTCCTCTCCCTGTGTTATAATCCTCAAAGACTTCTAGTGTACAAATGTATCCGTGACACTCTATATTGAGTAGAATATGTTACTGATGGTTATATCTGTATATATCATAAAGGATAGAGATTGTTATAAGACAGTTCTCAGAAAACTCTTCAATGGTTGGACTAATTGGTTAACCATTTATGAAAATATCTATAGTTACTTATAAACCGTTTATAAATGTATCACTGCTATAAGTGTGAACAAGCGTATCACTAATAGAAATGGAGTACTTGTGACACCTTAGAGACTAAAATTTATTTTTGTTAGTCTCTAAAGTGCCACAAGTACTCCTTTTCTTTTTGCGGATACAGATTAACACGGCTACTACTCTGAAACTAATAGAACTGTATCTTTAATTACAAACCATTTTACAGTTCCACATAAACAAGTATAAATCTAATCTTGTTGAATAGTAAACAGTTAACGTTTGTTTTTTTGAGGAAAACCACAACTTTTCTATTTCCACAGTTTCTACATTAGAAACGATGGACCTAACATAAGTAGGTGCTTTTGAAAATCCCACCTGGGTGCCTGTTTGCATCCTTAGGCAACTAAACACTTTTGAAAAGCTGGCCCTTATTATCAAGCTAATAATAGTTCACTTTGAATACACACTTTGAAAAACTAGTACTTATTGCAAAAGACTAAAAAGTTTCTTAAAGAAGTTTGGTGAAATTAATGTTTTGAAATGGCCCAGATGCTGGTGAGAGAACCTAAACACTTTTAATTGGATCAACACATCATCACAAACACTAGATATTAAATAATTATTTCTAGGTTTCAAAGGATCTGCATCAGACATTTGAAATCAAAATGGTCAAACACAGTCATCCTAGTTGCAATATTTTAAATACAAAAATGATTTTAATCCAAAACATAATTTATCAATCCTGTTGTGCAACTTGAATAAGTTGTAATGCATCTAGTTACAAAGAGGACTTACTGCATTCCCATATTATTTCTTAATAACCTAAGTGAATGGCATTTATATAGTTGATTGCAGCTGAACATTGTATGTTACTAAAACACAATAAAACTCAGTTTTCAGATTATACAAAGGCCATGACAACTACTCATCACCATTTTTAACATGATTTAACATATTAAAAAACAACATTTCACTGGCTAAGTAAAAGACCAGAGGAGATTTCAGATTTTTTTATACTTTCTCAAGCTGGGGGTCATGACCACTCAGGTGATCACAGGTCGCCAACCCCGTACATGGCGGGTCTCCAGGTCCAAAAAAAGGGCGCCAAAATAGAATTTTGTCCAGTGCACCATATTCCCTAAGGCCGGCCGTGGGACTAAGACAACATTAGAGAGCTTGACTGTTCAGCAGCTGAAGAGCTGCATTAAACCTCCGACCAATCAGAATATTGAGATCGGCAAAAAATAAAAATTTCTAATTTAACAGTCAGACTCACAAGCAGGGGCTGCACTGGGGGGAGGCTTGCGGAGGCTATAGCCACCCCAAAATTTGCCTTAGCGTCCCGCCCCACCCCCCGGAGTCATCTCTCCCAGCACAAAGGTCAAACATTATGCAGAAGTAAGGGTGGCATGGTATGGTACTGCCACCCTTCCTTCTGCAGTTCTGTGCCTGTGGTGGCGGTGCTGCCCTCAGAGTGGGTGCATGGCCAGCAGCCACCACTCCCCCAACTCTAAAAGAAGTGCCTGCCACCAGCAGCAGCTCAGAAGTAAGGGTGGCAATTGGGCGCCAAATCTGCTGTGATCAGTGATATTGACAAAGTTTCTTCATGTCCCCCACTTCCCAATATTAAACAGTAACTATAAAAAAAATTCTGCTTATAACAATCATTCCATTAAAATATATTTTAGTCTTAATTTAAAAGCAGTGAGAAAGGGTAAATTCATTTTAAACAGGGTTTTAAATTTAGCATTTAAAATAATGGTAAATGTGTTTTTAATTTATAATGGGGGGGGCGGGAGGAGGCTGCACTCAGAGACTTACTGTGTGAAAGAGTTTCAGAGTAACAGCTGTGTTAATCTGTATTTGCAAAAAGAAAAGGAATACTTGTGGCACCTTAGAGACTAACCAATTTATTTGAGCATAAGCTTTCGTGAGCTACAGCTCACTTCATCGGATGCACTGAAGTGAGCTGTAGCTCACGAAAGCTTATGCTCAAATAAATTTGTTAGTCTCTAAGGTGCCACAAGTCCTCCTTTTCTTTGTGTGAAAGAGGTCGCCAATACAAAAAGTTTGAGAACCATTGCCTTATATCATCATTAAAATATATGTAAATGGTAACATTCACAGTGCAGTAATCACTTGCTCCTATCACTTTGTTCTTCCTCTTGCACTTCCTCCTTCTATTTGTTCGACCCATGTGTTGTATCCTCTCTTAAATGAGACTGTCAACTTTGTAAACAGGGACTGTGACTTTTTATATATTTGTTCAGGGCCTAATACAATGGGAGTCCAATCTAGACTGGGATTTTGAGCACTAAAAATACAAATCATCTTAAAAGGTATTAAATTAGATGTCAAAAACAGTATAAATCTGGTTTCTGGTGAACCTAGTTCAGTGGCTAGTTTGGGCAAAATGATCAGTACATTTAACACACCAACTCTTATGGAAATGAACAGAAATCTCTACCGCTGATTTAAATAAAATTTGCATAGTAGGAATATAAAATATTACTGTAGGAATGTTTTGAAAACAATGGTGACACCAGTTATTTCAAGTCAATGTGATGCCACAAGCCATTCTGCACATGACACATACCATGACCTTCTAATCTACAGCTACTGTATCAATGGAAAACAACGGTTACCAGAGGAGATATTACTGTGTTCATATAATTGCATTATTTAATGATAATGGAAAAAGATTGTGTGTGAACATCTATGTTTTCATTCAAAAATTTTCATAGTACATAATTTTTCAGGATATCTACTACTGAACTTTGACTACCCTATTTCCTCCGTTCTACTAAAATATTACTTTCCATATCTTCCTCACTCATGTCATGTTTATCTCTCTATTTACCCTCCTCTTTAACCTTATTTGGAACCAGGCTGATATCTGTACCACATGGAAGACTCAGTATGCAACACTGAATTAAATAAAGGGCTACAGGAGGAGCATGAGTTACTGGGAGTTAGTCATGAGTCAAGCTCTGAAGTGGCCTAAAAGATCATCAACTACCCCAGTTCCGATTTAAGTACTTCACTATGAGAATTATTTTTTGACATTTAAGATATACAGGTGCCCAGTGGAGATTTCTGAGAACTGAAAATGGGAAACACACATTTTCCAGTTTTGAAAGTTAAAAGATTTGAGACTTAATGAAAATATGAGGAAGAGAATTACAAAAGCAGAAATGAGAAATCAATACATAAATAAATTAACAAAACACTCTAGAGCAGTGAAAATAAAATATAGCAAGATTTACATAGTGTATGACATCAGATTGCAAAATTAATTATTGATCTTGAAAAGTAAGAGTTAAAGGAATTTGACTATGAAATAAAGTATATAGGTGGCAAGGGTCAGGCAGGAAACCTCCCATGTTGTAAACAAGTGGTCAGGAGCACGAATGGAGAGTTGTCACTTTTCTCTGAAGCATCAAGGACCGGCCACTTTTGAAGGCAGGATAAATGACTACATGGACCAATGAAAAGGCATAATGAAGCAATTCCTTCTAAATCCTACTTCTAGAAAATAAAATAGTAATGAAAATGTAAGATGAGGACTATTTGTCACTGACAGTAGGCATGTGTGTAACCTGGGAGATGGAGGCAAGATTGTTATGTCAAACTGAACAGGTTCCTGACAGTTCAAGTTACTGTGCTGTTGTAATCTAGAAGAATGATCATATTATTTAGAAGAAGGAAGATGAAGATAAGGATCCTTCAGTTAGTAAGATATGTTTATATATAAGGAGATTTTTACATACATACTTTTCATTCCATTAAGAGAAAGTCCTCAAACGATGTTCTTGCTATCAGACAATGACTTGTCTGAAATAGTTCTTATTTCAGATGCAACATATAGCAGACTAAGGCTGCTTATTGTTCCTTTGTTTAATCAGTGATCAATTGCTCCCCTGCTCCTCCCAAAATTATAATTGTATATATATACACTCACATACATACAGAATGCATACACATCTTGTTTTCCACCAATTAATGTAAAAAGTCCTATACTAGACATACAAGTTTCATCTCTATCTCATCAAGATTTGATTATGTCCCAAGTCCCAAAAAGAGGGTGCTTGATCCAAATCTCAATGCATTTAGTAGGAGTCTTCCCATTTATGTCAACTGGGCATTTCTATCAGGCTTTAGTTTTGAGGATATATGAGTTGTATTTTGATGACAACTATCAGTCCTAGCATCCTATCTATCTTACAGGATTTAAAAAAAGTAAAAATATTAAAGCCATCATGATGTTGTATTAAAGATTTGAAATAGAAAGTCTCATTTAAAAGTGGATAATCATGTGGTATTTTTAAGGTTTGGCATATGGATATTCTAAAGAATTTAAAAAACTGTGGAGTACCTCTGAATGTCTTACTTCTCCATATTAGATATTAAATTTGTTCCAATGCAAGTGGGCAAAAAGGATTACAAGACCCAGAAATGGAGTAAGAGGCTCACTAATATAGCTCTATGAAAGCTGTGAATGCAGAAACTTCCACACTTCAGCAGTCTATTATTTATATGACAGAATGAAGATCTGAAAACATGAAATATAACCTTAAATTATTCACTTATTCTTTTCACAAAAGAAGAAACTGTCAATCTAATACTAAAAGACTTCAACCATATTTCTAAAGGTTTCAGGAAAATTGCCTTATTTATCAAAACTTTATTCTCCCCTTTTGTTCATTAAATACTGTAGCTTTGCATTAAGGTCAAACAGTGTCAACCAATTACTGTTGCTGGAAAAGTCTTGCCTCCTTAATACTCAAAGTAACCACAATACACAGTGAATTATTTTAATAGGCAAAATGAATGCTGTTTACCCAAAGTACATTTTTAACCATAAAAATGTATTTTAAGGGTTTCTATCAACAATCAATTATACTACTATTTATTATCAAAGCAGCATTAAACATGATTCTTACTTGTCTACTTAAATGCCAAGCTAAAAAAATCAACCATACCTACTTTAGCATATTCAGCAATAGTCTCTTTCTAGTTCGTACTAAAGAAATGCAACACATATTATATGACCTAGAAAACACAGTAAACTGAAAGGTAAAAAAAATGATTGCTCAAACTGTAAAAACAACATAGCCTTTTAAAGAGAGTATCAGTTTGGTATAAAACATTTTGGATTCTACTTTTATAAATTTGGGGTTGGAGATGCAAAACATGCAACTGAGAAAATACCTAATAGCCTTTACCACTTTCTTATTTTGATCCTGCGTTGTGATTTTTAAAACCCCTACCTTGCAATGTATTTGTTAATATCCACACCTGTGTTATTACATATTCAACATTTAGTTTTTTCAGTATAATAAGAGGATCATGTGTCAGGGGTTCATGGGATATGGAAACTTTATAATCTATGTTAATGGATTACTTTTCATTTCTTCCTTTCTGGGTTAGCCCTGGCTGGCACTAAGAACCACTACGCACTAAAAGGGTGCATAAGATTACCGTTTATTACATGTTACACCAGCAGTTTTCAAACTTTTTGAGTTAAGCCCCACACTTTGAGTTACACTTTTTAGTTGCACCCCTCCCCAACCCAGACAAAAATAGATACAATACCTGCCTCTCCTCCCTTGGGTTTTCAAGGTCAGGGAAGGCGCATTTGACCGTCTCTGGGGGCAGAGCCAGCGCTGGGTATGGAGGCTGCCAGAAACAGCGAAGCAAATGTTGACACCGACCCACAAGCTGGGTGGTCCATTGAGGTGAGTCAGGGGGTGGAGGTGGTGCTCCCTCCACATGGGGCTGTCCCCAGCCGTTTGGCCCCCCAAAAAACATTCCTATGCACCCCACTGTTTGAAAACCTCTGTGTTAGATATCTGTACCATCAGGGAACATGCAATGCTATGTGTATGAAAATCTAATTCACAACCAGTAGAAAAATAATCATACTCTTAGTAGAACTGCAGGAAAGTAAAGTGCTTGTAATAGAAAAATGCGTATCTCATTGAACTATTCATCAGCACTTCGTGATTTCCTACCAACTAATTTACAAATCCAACTGATTTTTCAGAATAAAAGTAGTATGTTAGTCGATCACTCCTTATACAACATTGAGTACAATATTTAGCTTCCTAAGAGAGGTAAATCAGAGTACAGTAGATAGAAGGACAGGATCTTATGTGATGAGGAAACCATCCTTAGAAAGATAAAGAGTAGTATAGTATTCTTGCTATAGGAAAAAAATCCAATTATTTTAGGGAATAAGGCTGCAAAAATTCAACGTATTTACATGGTTACAGATTTCTAGACCTGGTCAACTTTCTAATCAAACAGAGAAATATGATCCTCCATAAAGTTTTGCAAGAATGAAACAGAACCAAAATGACTACACTTTGAATAGATAGGACGGGGAGCTCTTAAATTGCTCACAGAATGTGAATTGTAAGACACTATCCTGTTTCATTATTGTATACGTGCCAAAACTCAATTCAGGCAAAATAAGGGAGAGGGTAGACACCATTTTGGGGTATGTCAAATTTAAATTTATCAGGAATAATAAATCTTAGCCATTTCCATTTAGAGAGGCAGATTTGGCATCCTTTGCCACTGTCACTAAAATCAGCTACATACAGTACTTTGTGCTCTTGGAACATATCTTATATCTATATTATATACACTAAAGCAATAGTGAGCTCTAAAGGAGTTACTGGACTTAACATCTGCTAAAATGTAGACAGAAACAATTTTGTTTTCTGTGACCTTAAGAACATTCTACCGCCAGAAGACAAGGGGCTCACTGGTATCAGGTAGTAAGTTTCAGTTGGCCTGCCCAGTTCAGTGCCCCAATTCACTTATGTCATATGTATCTACGGTATCAGTGGAAAACCAACACCACACTGATTATTAATTAATAATGAATTAATTCCTGTATGGTGTATGTATGTTAAGCACCTAAAGGAAAGAACAAATGTGAAGGAAATATGGGTCTAAAATGTATTTGAAGCAGACAAGTCTGGGGAACAAGTAAACAGGTTTTTCCAGACAAAGGAAAGGCTGATGCCTCCATCCAGATGCAAGCACAATCTAGTGGCCACTGGCTGGCATATCAGAAGCAGTAGGGACAGATCAATTTGCACCGTAGAAAGCACCAGGAGGGAAGTATCAGCATAGAATCTTTCCCATCTGATTCCATGGCGCTTACCTCACAGCAAAGGCACTGGACTTGGATAAAGATACATTTAAGAAGTTCACTGGACTACAGAAGAGAGGGGCAAAGAACCTAAAGTTCTCTTTCACCTAACAAAACAGAACTGAGCATTTTGGACTTTGTGGGAGATCCTAACCAAGATGGTAGTCAGCCATCTTGCTGGAAGGAGGTATGGTAAGAATCTTACCTTGAACCAAGACTGTAGTTGTGTGATGTTTTGGTAACTAGAAAGTGATTTTCACATCTACTTGTTTGTAACAATTTCGGACTTTATCCCTCAAACTTGAACTTACTCCAACCCTCTCTCTTTTTGATTAAATACACTTGTTTTACTTTCACTCTTGATCAATCCAATGCTGTGTTTGACTTGAAGTGATGATTTACTCTAGTAAAAGCAACAAGCTGCTGTGCTTTTGTCTCTTTAAGGGAGCAACAGACATTATTACTCCTCAGAGTTCTAGGGGAGGACTGGACATTTCAGGACAGATGGCTCTGGGGAAATTCGAGACTGGGGTTGTGCTGTGGTCTCTTGACTAGAGTAACCAAGGCTGGTGGAAGATCATATTGCAACTGTGGTGTAACAAGCAGACTGTTGGAGTCAGAGTTGCTGAACCAGGGCTGTTCAACATTCAGACACTCAGTGCATGCTTGTATTCCAAGTGAGAGCATCTAGACAAGGAGCTACAGCAGCAGAACATTTTAAGGCACTCAGAGTTACAGGACAAGCAGTGACAATCTCCCACTGGCCTGGATTACACCCCAAAAAGTGACATTTTCCATTTGAAATTGCATTTGAAAAAGTTTAACAATACAATAAAAGAAAGATATATAAGCATAACAGAGACAAAATAAATGCTCCGATAAGCTTCTTAGGAAACTGACAGTTGCATATTGTAGCTAGCTATACAGTTACTTTTATCCACAAGTGAATTAATCCATACTACAAAAGTTTCTAGTCTGACCATTCCTCAAGAGATGCAAGCTAAGCACGACGTGTCAACATTTATGAAGGATACTTGCATTCCGAAAACTAGAAATTCCTTAAATTACTCCCAAAAGTTCTTAATTATTAAACATCCATTATTTTCTTTTCTTGTAAATTAACTCCACAAATGTCAAAGAGCATATAACATTATCTAAATTCAAAGAAAAGAAACAAAATACACAATATATGCAACGCAGTAATAGACAGACAACTTCATTAGTCTGTGGCATACGACATCCAGTAGACTATTATCATAATAAATGGGAGAAGTAGGTGAGATTCTGTCAACAGTGAGTTCTGGAAAAAACAGCTTCATCTGTATGACAAATGTCTTCCTTAAATATACACAGGTCATGCCGACATTCAAAATCTACAAGTTAAATAATTGTTTCTTCCTTTCATCTGTTCTCTTTTTAAGTTTAACAGATTTTTTAGTACCTTGCAACAAAAATTATCTTAATTTATTAAAGATACATAGTGTATGATTTAATTTTTAAAGGAGGAGTTAAGTTTGCCTATATTCAACAGGTGAAAGCCCAATTGAACTAACTCATTATTTTCTGCCCTTCCACCACCAAAGTAACAATGCAAAATAAAAACCTTTGTTGTCAACCATACAAACCATACTAACCATAATTGGTTAGTCTCTAAGGTGCCACAAGTACTCCTTTTCTTTTTGCGAAGACAGACTAACACGGCTGTTACTCTGAAACCAACAATTTTTAAAGTCTTTGTCAGGATCTATGACTCCTGTTAGTATAACCATGCAGGTAACACACAGGGGTTCAAATTATTTCAGTTCTGGAGCTGACATGCCAACCGCCATTTCCTGGGGATCATACTATGCATATGGTGGTGTGTCCAAGCTGCAAAGTAATTGTTTTATATCAGAGAAAGAAAAAGCTATATACTGCATGCTTTATATTGTCCTTTTTGCTGTAGGCTTAGCTTGTAAATTCTACATTATGAGATAAAGATCAATCAGAAGAAACAACTCTAACTGTGACCCATATGCAATAAAAGTTGTAATCAATTCTTTAAAGGAAGTTAAAATATTGTCATATTTATCGATAAAATGGCAGCTATTTTATAGATATGAGGTCTTTCACTATTCAAAACATGTAAGATAACTGAAATAGTTACCCAATTTAAACAATTGTCTGCATGTGTATAAATAGAAATTTGTGGGCTATTGAAATAGGAAACAGAGTTACAAAGCAGCATAAGAGGCTTTTATAACTCTCACAAACCTGAGAATTCTGTAAAAATATTTGAACAGGAAATGTTCCTCAAGAGACAGTGGGTAAATTCCTCAGAAGCACTCAAATTGTAAATTTTTTAAACAGATCTGCAGAGTTAGAATAATCAGTATCACACAGTATCTAGATACCCCATTTTCTTTACCCTCATCAATCTAAGTATTGACCTGGGTTATTCCTGCTGCATTGCTGGATGAGCTAACAATGGATGAAGATGAAGTATCCAGGCTGGTTTTATCTGAAAAGCTGCTTTCCACACAGTTGATTATGAATTTTTCACCACACACATGCAGTCTTCAGCAGAAGTTGATGGCATTACTCTCAAGTGAATTCATTCTTCTCTCTCGACCAAATCCCAGAGGGTAGTATTGGGCAATTGTACCTCTACCACAAGAGCAATCACATGGTGTTGTATAATATTCCACCTGTCCTCTCGCTTGTTCAATATGTATATGAGGCTGTGATGAGAGTGAGTGAGGAAACATGGGTTGTAGCATCTTCAGCAAGTTGATGACACTTATCTCTGTGTTTCAATATCCTCTCACCCAGATGCTGGTACTGAATTGACTGCCTTCCCCGGTGTCTGGAGGAGATTTGGCCATGGATAGAGACCAACTGCCAGAGACTCAATTCAGATAAGACAAATGTGATGGGGTGAGTTGAAGAATACAACTTGAAGGTAAGGCAAAAAATCGCACCTGTGCCATCCATTGGAGATGTCTTCCCACCAATTTTTGCTCATGTTTGGAAACGAGGAATCCAACTAGACTCCAAATTATTGCTGGACAATCACCTTTCAGTGTTAGCTTTCTATTATTTGCATTTGTTTAGGAAGTAGTCTCTCTCACCTGTCACCATTTCATCTTAATTGATCCCTTGAAATATGTATTAACTACCTATGCTAAGTTAAAAAGAAGGTGGAAGAGATTGTTGTGACACTGAGTACGTTTCCCAGACCTGAAGAAAAGCTCTGTTTAGGTTTGAAAGCTTGTCTCTCTCGCCAACAGAAATTGGTCCAATATAAGATATTGCACTCACCCACCTTGTACCTCAAAGATGGATTACTGTAGCGTGCTCAATTTGGAGCTACATCTGAAATCGATTCAAAAGATAAGGCTAATACAGAACATGGAGTTGTCTAATTAAGCAGAATGTCCAACCACATATTCAACCAATACTACATGAGCCACACTGGCTGCTTGATGGTTTTCAGATGAAATTAAATGTTGAAATTTACCTATGAAGTTCTAAATGTTTTAGGACCTTCCTGCCTGAGAGGTCATATCTCTCTCCCTTACTGCCATAGTTAAGATCTATGGATGTACTTCATCTCAGCACAAAAGGGGGATCCGTTCCTTAAAACCCACTTCACTTTGGAATGTGCTCCACTTATGATCCAAAATAGCCCAAATCTGTTTGTCTGGAGGGCATGCTGTAGGGTTCATGTTTTTAAGATGGAGGTTGAGGAAACAAATACTCTCCAAGAGATGATGTATAAGAAAAGCAGGTAATTTCTTTGTAATATGATCTGTGCTGTATGGCTATTCAGCTACTATATATTGTGGGCGGCATTTTGTTTTTTTCATATTGTTATATTGATTTTTTCATGCTTTTGATCGACTGTCCGAAGCAAGATAAATAAATCCTGTATTTTTCTAAATCTGAATGAATAAATATATAAATGTTCAAAAGACTAATTTAAAAATTCACCTAGAAATCTTAATTTACAAGTGATGAAATGTAAACCATCACTACAGTTAGTACCAATTAGTACTAATATCATTAATCTCACAAGGAATACTAAGTATCAAATAAGAAATGGAAAAAGCCACCTTCACATATCAAGAAGTGTCTCCCCTAGGTAAAGACTGAGGCCCAGCAAATTAGTGGGATGGTGTGGAGACATTAGCGGTGCCATTGCAAATTCTGTTCTGTTCCATAAGAAGCACTCAAACTGGTAGGTGCTAAGATACTGTGGTGATAAAGGTGGTATAACTAGGTGTATACAACAATATTTTTTCCCATACTCTTACTTTCTGAGAAGTGTGTTTGGTTTATTGTGTTAGAAGAAGGGATTCACAGAGATGGACTCATTACAAACAGAACAGTGGTGGAGTAACAATGGTCTGAGTATGTGTGCATGCGTGTAGCCAATACTTTGCTGCTTTCTTTAGAGTCTGAGTGTTGGGATGCACAAAGCCTAGGGAATTTTACACAGTGACATTTTTAAAATGAGTGTGAATTATTGCAAGAAGTCTGTTCCTAGAGTGCTCTTATTCCAAGTAATTTTTATTTAAGGCCTCATTCTATAGTTCAGTGGCAATGTTTCCTAAGCAAGTTCTAAAGATCAGAAGGGTCCCAACTACAGAGAAGTAGCATGTCATAAGAGTAATAGGAAGTGAGGCAAACTAAGTCCAATTTAAGATTGTGTCCTTGAGCATGTAACTAGAGTTGTTTGAGTTTTCAAATGCCAGGTAGTTAATTGCTTTAACTTATTTCCAGAAAATGAAAACAGCTTGTAAATTCACAAATATATTTCATAAAGAGTACACCTTAGTACAGTGGATATTTTCCTTACCATAGTCTGTCTCAAAGTTCAACATACCAATGACAGTTATTAATAAGAGTTTCCTATTACTATGAGTTCTCCAAGCACCCAACCACCACCTTTTCCCAAACAGAAGATTGAAAATAAGGCATCGTTTTCACAGACATCTGGGACTTTTCCCTATATACAGTTAAGAGCTACAAAAATCTGTCAAACATATACTTGTATTACCCTTTATCTACCAGTAAGATAGAAACTTAATTTATTTTTGTTTTACTTGGTATAAAATGGTCTCTTATTGCTATGTTCTATTTGTGGACAAATGTTCTTATTTCATTGGTTCTATGGTAATTTTTTATTGTTATTTATAATTAATAAAAGCAATATGTGCAATAGTGTAATTCTCTTATAATTCAGTCTTTATAAATAAAACATATAACCATAAGCAGAGTTTCACCTTACCAAGAGCAGACCAAATGAGGCAAAATATCTCTGGCTTCACCTTAAGAAATATGTTCAGTCCTTCTTCACCCCTAAAGTTAAAGGTATGATAGCATTTTAGCTTCACGCCTCCTGGGATGCGGTTGTAAGCAAGACCAGCATATTTTCTATTCACTCCCAAGAGGGAGCTGCTGCAGCAAGATCAGGAAACTGGGATTCTTTTTAATCTCGAAAAGTGGAATACTGGGGAGGAATATTCTACTTCCCCACTCAGCAACAATAAGGAAGAGGAAGAGGAGGAGGGGAATGTAATAACGCTTCTAAAAGGCAGGTGGTAATAACTACAGCTGACCGGAGGACGACAGTTCACTCCACAGCAACTTTCAAAATTTCAAAATTTGTTTTGATTCTGCCCTGGAATGAAAAAAACATGGACATGTCACACTATAGCCTAGCTGCAAGAGTACTGGCCTGGGATGTGCGAGACCCAGGGTCAGGTCTCTTCTTTCCTTGTGTAGAGCAGAGTTTTTCCATCCCAATCAGGGAGAGCAAGGACTTGAATACCTGGGTCTCCCACATCCCAGGCCAATAGCCTAACCACCCACCCAGCTAGTCAGTCAGTCTCTCTGGTAAAGCTTTCCCAATGAAGGTTTTGTGGAAAGTGTTGTAGTTTCAATGAATCAGCATCTTTTGCCAAATTGGCAACAGAGATGTCAGTCAGTTTTTGCTGTGGAAGACAAGAAGGATGCAATTAGGGTGGGGAACACACACAGCAGACCCCGGAATAGCTTTATGCCAGGGGCAGGGTGAAGACATGAGAGAAAATCTGAACACCAATGGCTTAGAGAACTTGGAGGATGCACAGACTTATTCAAGACAAGGCCTCATTTATCAAAGTTAGCAGAGTGTAGTAATGCTTTAATAGTCATGGGTAAAAGACTATAGACCAAATTTACAAAAGAGCACACCTCCTATTTAGGCACCTGAAAGGAGTGGCCAGAATTTCAAAAGTGCTCAGCACTCAATCAAAATTGGATCAAATTGCACTGTGAGGTTTTGAACAAATGTTCCTAAGTCTGAAAAATTCAATAGGAGCCACCAAGTACACAAAAGTCTCAGATTTTTATCTTGCAAGTTAAAAGATTTCAGGCTTTTCAAGTACAATTAGTCAAGTTTGCCAGGAAACATAATAAGTGTGTCACCAGAAATGATTTGCACTGTGTCATGTCAATTCTTTTAAGTCTAGCAAAAAGTATCTGGCCATATTTGCTAAATGAAATCCTACCAAAAATCAGCTATAGTGTGTGCATTTGTTGAGGGAGAGGAAAAAAGAGGAGTTTCCAACACACAGTTTTAAAGTATAATTATTAAATGCAGCAAACTTCTGGAAGTAAAGGACTTACAAAAATCACAATTGCTAGCAGTTAAGACACAAGAGGAACTAACTCATATGACACAAGTTAAATTAATGGGACTAAATGCTTCCAATACTTTTCCAAGATTGCTGATGAAATGCAAATGTCAAAAACAGATCTCAAACTGATCCACCAGAAATATCTAGAAACATAAAATCTCATGAGGTTTTTATAAATAAAAATGTAAACCAATAGAAATGGTTTGTGCTACATCATGTCAATTCATTTAAGTTCAGGGTGTTTTTCATAGCAAAAATTATCTGACCATATTTGATACTGGAAACTTTCTATTCCTAATGTAAACTGGAAGTCATTTGAAATTCAATCACAGTAATCTAAATGACCAGTTAATAGCCAAATAAATAATAGATTCAGTGTAGATTTTACTCCGTGGCATAAATTTGTTGACAATACATTTCTCAATAAAGAAAAACTGAATTATAGCCTGAAGGTGGTTTAATTTGGTACAAATTTTGAATAATGTCATATACATTTTCACAGCAGATGCTAAGAGACTCTACAAGGACACTCTGCTCAATCAGAAGCCAGATTAAAGTTCCATCTGGAACCTAACAGTACCACTGTTCTATTACAATTACCACAGTCAACAATGTCATACTCTACAATTGTACAATACACACCTCCTCCTCTTCAAAATGTAGCTATCACTGCCCCAGAAACCAAGCAAGCACTTCATAAATATGTCTAAAAAGAAACTTTTTCAAGCAGCCAGAATCATATGCATCTATAACTAGGCTAGTAAGAAATTCCTCCCAACACTGCTGTTATTGTAAGTAATTAATGGTGAGTTTAAGTAGTTCCATGTGATTTAACAGTATTCTCAAGAGGCAATGTACAGACACTCCCCAGATTACAGAAGACCCAATTTACGCAAATTCACACTTACAGGGAAAAGTTCCTTAAGCTAGAAATAGGGGGGTTTGTTTTTTCTTTTTTTGGGGAGGGGGCAATAACGTTTGGGTATACGTTTCCGACTTACGCAAAATTAGAGTTACGCAAGGCTTTCCGAAACGGAACAATTGCGTAAGTCAGGGAGCGTCTGTATGATTTGGTACCACCTTTACTCAAATACATCGTACAAATATTGTGTCCATCATTAAAATCATAAGTCTTCCAGTAACTGTGATGTTGAAAATCTACATACTTGAAATATAATTGAAGACTGAAATTTAAAGTGCACTCTCAGAAAACAGAGCATGACCCTGACTTACCCAACATCCAGATTGCCCATTTTGTCACACAATGTCACCCCCAACATGTCATTCTAAACAAGTTCTGCCCAAAGTAACTGCATTTTGGTTGTATCCTATGCAGCAACTAGAGTACAGTCACTACATGTGTGGCTACATACCACAGTGAAATCAGGCTGTGTACACATTTGCCACTGCAGCATGTAGCTACACAAGGCAGTGAAAGGCTCTGACACGGTGAAGACAAGGAGAAAGGCTCTGGCAGCAGGATACTACACTGCTAAAAATAGCAATGTAGAAGTGGGAGGCACTGCTTGGGCATGTAGAGAGCCATGTATTGTAGAGTATATACCCTGCAGGTTCAGGCATGTAGGGAACTCTACTCTACTCACCTCAGCTGTGACTCACCATCTACACTGCTATTTTATACTTGTGCTAGCTGGGTGTGCGTTGTCTGTATTCTACACATTGCCGTAAGTATAGACATACCTTTATAATCAATCCCAGGGATCCTTATATGGAACAGGGGTAGAACTCTGACTACAAATTTTCACAGGCATTTAACAGATATAAAATTTAACAGGTATAAAAACTCTCTTTGCTCAAAGATTCAAAACATGCTTTTTTCTTAAATGTCGTTAAACTAAAAGCTGAAGTCTAAATTCCAGTGAAAATCCTAGAGAAAACATCACAAAAGCAAATCATAACACTGATTCTGATATACTGTCAGTCAAAAGAAACACACAAACCCCCTTAAATCTACCATTTTTAAAGACAAAAATTTGGATTGAGTAATTGATTATATAAATAATTGCATCTCATTACACACATTTTCAAACAAAGATTCAGTTAAAGGTACACATTTATTCCAACCAACAGCTAAAAAACACATCAATGGTCTGTTTCCTAATCTTAAATAGCAGAGTGTTAGATATCAAGTGTTATTTGTAATTTCTCTTAGCTAACAATAAAGGTAAGAAAGAATTAAGTACTCTTAAGAGTTAATTACTGTATAGTTAGTTTTTCATTAGTGAGGGAGCCCTAGGAAGTTTTAAAAATAAAGCAACAGTTTGGACCAACAAAACTTGTCCTACCTTTATTCTAGTTCTTCACCATCATTCCTGAAAATACTACTTGGGAGATCTCTCTCTGCATGACCTCCTAAAACAGGCAGGTGATACAGCATCTCAAAAGTTGAGCGGATAAAGATCCATGGGAGAGCTAGATCAGATCCCAAAGACCTGATCTTCAGCCTAGATGTCAAGATCAAGGACAGTACAACCTACCTACTGTCTTGGACATATTATCATCTCATTAAGGCAGCAGTCAGAAATCTTCCAGCCCCCAGGCAACATGACCAACCAATGATCCTGATTTGACTATGAAAACTCATAGTCTTTAACAAATTCCAAAGCTTGCTAAAACACAGTACTCCATCCACAAGATGAGTAGTCAAGAATCTGATGAATCATCCTCATTATACACTAGCCTCAACCATTGACACACTGGCTCCCAAACAGCCCCTTCTCCCCATCCCCAGCATAGATCACCTTGGGTTTTCTGACACTCTGCACCAGATAGAAAGGGGAGGAAACCTGGGCACCAACAGTGGAAAACAAAGGCTGATACAGACAGGATGAAACAATTTCCCCAAAGCCTTGCATGAGGCCATACTGTAGACCAAGAGAATCTTCCTATCAGCCTCCACTAACTATGCCAAATCCTATTCCAAGGAGTTATCCACTTCATCGATCCTGTGTGCCTACAACATGTATCAGAACTAGCACTACACACTCCAAAAAACTATCATCCTACTTCGCTGAAAATATTACATTCAGGAAGCTCTCTCAAACTGCATGGATCCGTTCTGTCTAGAACCATGCAAAAGCCCATCTGCATTCCCAGAGTTCCATACATTCACGCCCCAAGAAGTTCTAGACACCATAAGGGAGTCTCAGTCCAAGACTTGTGAATCTAACCCAGGACATTCCTGATTTATGAAAAAAAGAGTCATGAGGAACTGACACACTCCTGACCAAAACAGCCAGTGTCAGAAAGTCAATAGTCTAACACCGAAGAAACCAATGTATCACTAATTACTGCCCACGTTAAACCCTACCTTTCCTGAGCAAGGAAAATTAGCAAAAAGGGCAGCTTCAGTTAGACGAGCCTGAAGTTAGTCTAGACCTGGCACAATCTGGATTCAGCCCAGCAAATGGAACCAAAACCCCTTGGAGCACTGATGGAGGCTCTCCTCCTGTCAATGGATAGAGAGCAGACATCCTTTCTCAGCCTCCTGGACCTCTCTGCAGCATTCAACACCTGAGATGCTACTTTCTCAGCTAAAAGAGGTACCAGGTTAATACACTAGGATGGTTTGAGTCCTTCCTGAAGGGATATACACAATAAATAGTGATGAGAAACTGCAACTCCACCACAAGACCTCTCACCTGTGAAGTCCCACAAGAACCAATTCTCTCTTCCATTTCTTTCAACATGTACACGCAACCACTACACATTGAATCAAGTGCTAGCAATATGCCAATGAGACAGAGCTTTACCTATTCTTCACCACACAACCCCACCACTACTAGCAAGACAGCCCAGTGCTTGGATGAGAGCTCATGGACAAGGAACAGCTGGCTGAATCTAAATCTGAGCAAGACAGAGGTGGTACTTATGAAGAGAGGAAAGCATTTTGAAGAGTTTGTAGCCATGGTGCAGTCTCCTTTGAACATACACATCCATAATTGGTCAATTCAGACCATCGTTTTGAAGTACTCTTGGATTCCTCGCTTGATAATAAGCTCTCATGTAGCAGCATCCATAAGTAACAGTTTCTATCATCTTCAGTTGGCTAGGAGAGACTGTCCCTTCCTGGCTGATGATTACCTGGCCTCAGTTATTCACGCCTTTATCACTCTTGGCTGGACTAGAGCAATGTGAAACCTGGGCATGAAACACTGCACTTGGGAAATTCCAACTAGTTCAGAAAGCTGCAGCACGTCTTCTCAGCAACACTAGCTACAGGAAACACATTAAACCTGTTCTCCATTCTCTACACTGGCTTCCCATGGAATAGTGAATCAAGTTCAAGGTCTTGGCCCTCATTTTCAAGGCCCTCCATGGCCTGGGCCCTGGATATCTAAAAGACCACCTAAAGCTCTGCGATGAAGACCATGATGAAGAACTATGCTCCTCTGGCACAGCTGAACTCTCTACCGTAAAGATAAAGCTTGTCTGTGTGTGGGACACAGAACTTCTTGGGGCTGGTCTGTGGAATTAACTTCCTTAGGAACTAGGGGCCTCCAAACGTCACCATCTCCCACTTCAAGCGCAAGGAGCATTTCTTTGATACATAACAAATACATAGCAACACGTATTTTAAAGAAACAGAAAACCTACACAACCAAAACAAGACATTTAACTTCACATACTTCTCTCCTTGTAGAGAGGATGAGAAAAACATCACATGACTGATATTAGTCATGTTCCTTAATGCATTACTGGAAAGCTCTCATACCACTCTCACCACCATAGTATCTAAGAATCTATAGTCAGTCAGTCTCACTCCATCCCAGTGCTGTCTTCTCTGTGGATTTTTGCCTCCACACCCTTCAATGTTTCCACAGTTGCCATTTTGCTACTGGTTTCCCTACTGCTGGCAGCAGTTTGTGATCCCTTATATAGGATTCACATAGTAAGAATCACTGTTGTTCTACTGCAAACAAAAAGTCTCAAACTGACTCCTATGGTTTTCCATGTAGTAACCACTTTCCAACTGAAAACGCTGTTGCAGCATACCAGTTAGAAAGCCTGTTTAAAAGCAAGAGACATGGTGTCTCCAGCTTTTACATCAGCTTTCTATCCAGTACACTCTTATTCCCTATTCCATAGTTTTTTAGCCAAATTCTCTTTGAAACACTAAGTGCATTGCATCCACTGAATTTCTCTCGTCTCATCTATTATGGCAGTAATATCTACATAGAACTCCAACAAATTAGATAAGCATGAACTGCCATGCCTAAAACCATGCTGGCTATCCTTAGACTGCTTTTCCAGATGTACTTCTACCACAGCCTTAAAATAATTTCCAAGAGATTCCCCATAACAGATGTTAGGGTCACTGGCTCTATCGTTTCTGGTGTGATTGGGTTTTTTGTTTTTAAAGGCAGAATTTGCCATTTTCCAACAATTACGAATGTCTCCCAAATCTAACCTCTGGATCAACAGGAAATAGATGAATTTCACAAAAAGAAAAGGAGTACTAGTGGCACCTTAGAGACTAACCAATTTATTTGAGCATAAGCTTTCGTGAGCTACAGCTCACTTCATCGGATGCATCTGCAGCTGTAGCTCATGAAAGCTTATGCTCAAATAAATTGGTTAGTCTCTAAGGTGCCACTAGTACTCCTTTTCTTTTTGCAAATACAGACTAACATGGCTGCTACTCTGAAACCCATGAATTTTACAGCATCACTCAGAATTCTCTACTCTGTACATCACATACTGCACCTAGCTCACATGTGCAATGAAAAGGGAGTTGTTAAAAATGGGGTTTGGGGCGACTGGGAAGAGTAATTCTCTCTACAACCTGAAGAAAGTTTAGACAAACTTGCCTTTGATAATCCACTGAACAAGCTGCACTGCAAGCATCAAGGGATGGTGTAGGGATATCTAGCAGGTGCTGCAGTTTATCACAAAACCGTCTAAAATAATTGGAAGTGACAACCAGCACTACCACAAATGATTTATTAGTCTTTCACTCAGCTTTTCAGCTTCCTCAGGGCCAGAATAAATAATTTACCAACTCTGTATCTTCCAATCATTAATTCTTCCCTGTGCATCCAAACTGCTCTGCTGGGTTCAGTGGAATTAGAAAGACAATAAGAAGATTCCCCCCCGCTGCCCTCAAGTATAGTATTATCTGACTGTATCGAAAGGTAAAATTGTCAATCACTATTTATATCTGGTGATAGAAAAATTTAAATGATTAGATGTGGTAACTAATGTGGAAACAGAATATCCATGGAATAAAATTAAAAAGTTAAACTGGAGGGACAGCAACAATGAAACATTCCCAGGCGGTCAAGAGTGTGTTCAAGATTTAAGGTACAGATATGAACCGAGCATATTGATCAGCATTGCCTCTCTGATCCATGAATTAGTACCAACATTAGAGAGAAACAGCTAATGTATTCTACAAGGTAAACATAAAACAAAGCCATTGGGTGGGAGAAGGTTGGAGAAGTCATAAAATAGAAAAAAAAATCATCAAGAGAAATTAAGTACTCTCACAGCTATAAAGAAGAGAAGACCTATGGAAATATCTTAATTATTTTAAATAAATTTTTAACTAACTATACTACACATTTGCTAGTATATGTCTTTTAATTCAAAGCACGAAGAGCGAAAACAAGTATTTATACAAGGCAGACTTAGGACCAAGGAGCATAAAATAATATAAAACTATAGTACAAATTTCAAATTTAGAGTATATAAGGTACCATATTTCTATTAATTATGTAGAGAAAACACAGAGAAAACAAAATCACACCCTAAATCCATTTTTGATGTAAGCTAGTCTTGTCTCATTAAATCAGCATCTATGATTAAAACAGAGATCATTTTTGGTACATAATGTATTGCATTGTTAGAGCAGCATCTGTTTGTTGCACAGCATAACACATTTTTCAGCTTTAAGAAACTGTACTCATATGGAAGAAACCACCCAGACTTTGATAATATAAAAAAATATTTTTGCTTCCAAATGTATTTTTGTACTAAATGGGTTAATAACATTAATGTGCTAATATTCCACATTCTCAGAAGAAGCGTCAAGCTGTTGGAAACATACAGAAGAAGAATTTCATGGTACTAACAGCTTTCTTTTCAGTCCTATGGGACTGAGACAACTCAAACTTTAAGTGCTTAGAAGAAAAGCTCTGTAAAGCTATGAAGGCTAATCAATAGGGCTTTCACCAAATGATAATACAGTCTGAAATGAAATAAATTGGCCATAACAAAAATGCCTTACCCTTTTTCTCCTCATTAATCTCAATATAGGGAACACTACAGTATGAACTACATGAATCAAAAAAAAAAATCCAACATACAAATCAACTACGGTATTTCTTTATACTACTTTAAATACAAACAGCTTGTATAAACAATTCTCTAAAATGAAAAAAGTGAACACACTATATTTGAAAGGAATTAATTGGCCCATAAATGTCCTTTTCTTAAGCATCTGCCTTTAAGAGTTAAGACTCTAAAATTTTTATTTCAACTCTGTGGGATAGCGAAAGGTCTCCTTCCTTCAGTTCAGCTCTAGAACCTCGTCTGCTGTAATTGACCCAAACATGACAGTATTAACTGAATCAATCTCTAACAGCTACTTTCTAAAAGGGATTGAAATAATTTCTTCATATTGGTAAGAGGGTCTAAAAAAACTCCAAACCAATAACAAAAAACAGTGCAGTTTGGCAACAAAAATGAAACGCAGAGAAATCAAATTAAAAGGCAAGAAATTGCCATTATCCATGCTTTTTCAAGCAGTGGGACAAAAACAGTACCTAGACTCATAGCAAACATAAGAGATGTACCTTGAAAAACATACCAAAAAGAATAAACATACACAAAAGGCCCACATAGGCTACCCAGACAACAAGACATTTGTTCAGTGAGCCAATCCCTCAGACCAACTGGAAGACTTCCACTTCCAGTATTGGCTGGGAATGCATAGTGGCAAGTTGCATCAGACTCATGATGCTGTTCTCAAGCTGAAACAATACCACCTGCTGCTGAATACTGCTCAAGACCACCTGCTACAGCCCTCTGCCAGTTCCAGCTCTACTCCAGATTCCAGCTCTGCTGCTGTCAAGAGCAGATAATAGGTGAGGCCTCGTCTACCATTTTGCTTATTCCTGCAGCCCATACTAGCCAGCAGCAGCCAGGAGGCACGCGTAAGCAATTCCCATCCAGTAAGGTGGCATCCCCAAACTATTCCGATGTCTCCCAGTCCTAGGTAAGGCAAGTCACCCAAACAGGGGACAATGTGGAATGCTGGGATGAGAAGTAATATTTTTTACAATAGACAGCTTAGGCATATGGCATAGATTTCCAGTAAAAAGTTCTTCTTCTTGGGAAGAATAACCTACACCTCCCAAACAAGACTTCTTTCTCTCTCTGTAGATAGTCCTACATCCCTTCACATCAGCTTCATTCCTCTTCCTCCCCCACATGTATGCAAATTACTCATCGTGGTATCCATTCTTCTAAGCAAACAATGCTTGGGACATGCCTGTACATCTTTGATGCAGAATCAGTAAGTGAGGACTAAGACAATGAAGCCTAAGAGTCTAAGGGGCCCAAAACAGCAAACAGGTGACGTGACTTTTTAACTTCCAGTGTCTTGTTCAGAGAGACAAGGTAGGTGAAGTAATACCTTTAACTGGACCAACTTCTGTTGGTGAGAGTCACAAGCTTTCGAGCCACACAGAGCTCTTCTTCAGATCTGGAAAAGGGACTGTGAACATCATAGCTAAATGCAAGGTGAAACAGATTGTTTAGCATAAGTAGTTAGCACATATTCTAAGGGACCATTCAAGGTACAGTGGTCCACTAAAACCTCTGAAATCATAGGACAAGAAGAGAGAGTTAGTGGGTTACAGATTTTTGTAATAAGCCATAAATCCAGTGTTTCTGTGTTCCACCTTGCATTTACCTGTGATGCTTGGAGTACCTTTTCCAGACCTGAAGAATAGCTGGGTATGGCTCAAAGCCTGCCTCTGTCACCAACATAAGTTGGTCCAATACAAGGTATTATCTCACTTACCTTGTCTCTTGTAATATCCTGGGACCAACTCTACTACAACTACACTGAATACAACAATAGTGTCTTGTGCAGAAAGTTATGCAAAGTTCTTCATAACAAGGGCATGAAGGTACCTTGTTGTGAACATATTGATCCAAATGAAAAATAAAGGATGGAACCATCTTGATAAGGAAATGGGGCTTGATCTCTACCTTTTACTGATGAAAAAGCAAATACGGATTCTTGATTGATATAGGCTGAAGCTTCCCAAATCAACTGAACATATAGGCACTAGTAAATCAGTTTGAAGAGAGCAGAATTGTCAACTCCCTTTGTTAGGGATCTGGGGGGAAATGTATGAAGTACTACTCTGCAAAGGATGAAAATCCTATAAAGCCAGAATTTCATCTTCAGCTTACTAGCTACTCTAAAAAATTCACCACCTCCATGTGGGAACTCACAAAGGAATGTTCTCTTGTGTGTCCTCAAAACACAATAGCTGCTGTATCAATATACAAGAAACTGACAATGGACCTTTAGTCAGGCTGTAATGAAAGACTGATAGAAATGCCATAACCAGTAATGCTTAGTTTTTGATTTGTAAAATATGCAACGATCAAGAATCTGGCATTTTACAATAGTTTCAGTACAACACAAACAAGAACAGAACTTGAAAAATATCAGCTTTGATACCTCTCCAGCTAAGGTATAAGATCACAATTTTCTATATATCAGTCAACCTCAGTGTGATTTTTTTCACTTTTCTCCCTGTAGTTTCCTCCATTTATATTTGTCTATCACAGACCATTTGTATACCCAAGCAAAGTATGAAGCAAGCAGCCAAGATGAAGCAAAGGGAGAGGATATTTAGGACTAACGCATAACTCTTATATAGCATTTTTCATCTTTCAATCTCACGTGGGAGAGAAAAGTGTCATCTCCATTTTACAGAGAGGAAAACTGAGGCTAAGTGGCTTGCCCAAGGTCATACAGCAGAATCAGTGCTAGAACCAGGAATTGAACCCAAATCTCCTGACTCCCAGTCAATTGTACACTCAATTGTAAAGAAATTAACATCTTGACATCGATCTGTCATTATGTTCATCACCACCCTTGTTCACATTTCTTCTTAAAGAACTTCGTTCTAAGCTGAGACCACACGAAGCTATTTCCACTCTAAAGAAAGAGAAGTCAAAACAGATTTGGAGTATTGTAAGGTCATCCACAGCTGTACATCTTGGCAGGGCATATTACTACAAAGAAAGCTCAAATGAGATTGCAGAAAAAAATCTAAAACATGGGAGGGGAAATTTTATTTAGGAGAGCATGCTTATAAACCATCTTCCTTGGACACCAATTTTTCCAGCTATTTTACTTGAGCCCTTGCCAAATAAGCTCTATAAAAGAATGTTTGTAAAGACATCTGTAGCTTTTAAGAGGCACCACTACTTCCCAGCCCACTCAGGGCCACAAGGCATCAAATAGTGGAGTGGATTTCTTGTCTACTTACCAGACTCTGAATCCACCCTTAGGCCACATAAATCACATCTCTGTGGAGGTGTAAAGCTATCTTAAGTGCAACATTCTTGTTAGGAACAGCCAGCATCATGACGTGTCTTCAATAAAACAATCAAATAATGAACGTCTTGGAGCCCTAGCCAAAATAGCTTCTCCTCATCCACAGACCCTAGAGACTGTGCGAGCTATTCACCAAGTCAGCACAGGCAGAGTACCCATTTTGAAAAATCTGACTCTTGAGAAATCCAACTACCCCCTCAGAAGGTATTTCATCCTTAACAGATCCTGCATCATCTGTTGATATCGAGTTTGCAGGAGAGATGGAAAAATCATCCTTGCAGAATGCAAAGACTGATGTACGTAGAGTTAAGGTAGGAATTGGCACTACTTCAGAAAGAGAAAGGAGGGATATCATGCAGGAGAAACTGGCCTCATTTAGGTTTTCTCCAGCCTGGCAGAGGAAAGATCTGGTGCTCTGGGGTAACCCAGACATTTAGAGTCTCCAGAGTCATGCAAGGGTGCTATGATTTTCTCTGAACAGACAAGGTAAAAATATATTGATGTAAATTACTTATTCACGTTGCTTTGTGAGACACGGTCAGGACCCTGTCAACAACAAGCATGGTAAGTGTTAAGTGAACAATAGTGCTAATTTGTATCCAGAAGTTTTTCCCTAAGAAAGGACTGCTTTATTCCTGTAGTTACCATACCTAAGGCAAAACCAGATGCAACAGTCACTTGCAGGGCTCGCCATTCATTTTGCCCAACAGGTGGAAGAATGAAGCCATGTGGAACTGGTGAAATGTTGGGGTTGAATGAGCTGGATTAACTTCTGTTGGGCTTCTGCTCACTCTAAAGCATTAAACCTTAGGCCTTTATAAGAAGCAGGACAGGATGCAATCAGAGGGTTGCTTCTTCAAAGGTTTTACCTACCAGTTAGGGCAGATGTGAGACACAACAATCTCTGGGGTCATCTCTGCACAAAGGGCTCTTATCAGCTTGGGGAGAAAATATTTTAAAATTTCTCTACAAGAGCACCCAACTCTAAACTAGGCGTTTTGGCAGAAACAAAAAGCTTCGGCAACCAAAGAAAAATAAAAGGTAATAGCCAAAAGCCTAACTGGGTCAGAAGAGCTTCTTCCACATGCTGGAAATCACATAATTACCACATTCAGACAGGCAAACTCTTGATCACAAGAACCTTATTTTCTTATTCATGCCCCAATTTTCGTCTGCTAGTCAGGATTTATGGGTTGAAGTGGCAAAAAGGGTTACTGAGGAAGATCCTGCTGTATATGTTTTATTGTTACTAAGACACAAGGAAGAGAACTAAATCTTGATTGAGATTTTGAAAGGCTGTGCAGCAGACTATTTTTATTCTCATGTTCTCTTAGAAGTTTGTGAGGAAACAGAATCTTTTCCAAACATCCCTTTCTGCCACCTCAGCTCGTAAGTCCTTCTACCACAAAATAAAGACTGGGGAGTGGAGAGAGTGGGAAAAGTTCTTGTTACTCTTTTTTGCATATTTCACAACCTGCTTTTTTACTGTGTGCCCCTCTGATTCCCCCCCTCTGCAACTGGAAATCTCTCCTAAATTAACTCAATTTCTTGAACATCATGTTGTTTTTACTCAAGATTCTGTTCTGGACAGATCTTACGTATCACTCTTGTTAATTATCCTTAAACTTAAATGTTTGTGCAAGTGTATCACCTTAAATTGTTTGGTTTCAGAGTAGCAGCCGTGTTAGTCTGTATTCGCAAAAAGAAAAGGAGACTAACACGGCTGCTACTCTGTAACCCAGGAACCTATCCTTGCAACAAAGCCCGTTGACAACTGTGCCCACATATCTATTCAGGGGACACCATCATAGGGCCTCATCACATCAGCCACACTTTCAGAGGCTCGTTCACCTGCACATCTACCAATGTGATATATGCCATCATGTGCCAGCAATGCCCCTCTGCCATGTACATTGGTCAAACTGGACTGTCTCTACGTAAAAGAATAAAAGGACACAAATCAGACGTCAAGAATTATAACTTTCAAAAACCAGTCGGCGAACACTTCAATCTTTTTGGTCACTCGATTACAGACCTAAAAGTTGCAATTCTTCAACAAAAAAACTTAAAAAACAGACTCCAACGAGAGACTGTTGAATTGGAATTAATTTGCTAACTGGATACAATTAATTTAGGCTTGAATAGAGACTGGGAGTGGATGAGTCATTACACAAAGTAAAACTATTTCCCCATGTTTATTCCGCCCCTCCCCCCACTGTTCCTCAGACGTTCTTGTCAACTGCTGGAAATGGCCCACCTTGATTATCACTACAAAAGATCCCTCCCCTCCTCCCCACCCCCGCACTCTCCTGCTGGTAATAGCTCACCTTAAGTGATCACTCTCCTTACAGTGTGTATGGTAACACCCATTGTTTCATGTTCTCTATGTATATAAATCTCCCCACTGTATGCATCCGATGAAATGAGCTGTAGCTCACAAAAGCTTATGCTCAAATAACTTTGTTAGTCTCTAAGGTGCCACAAGTACTCCTTTTCTTAAATTGCTTGTTGATTTAGGTCACACAAATCTCTATTAAAGTCCTCTGCTTTCATCAAAACAACTAAAATTGTCATATGATCCATTTTTGTGTGTTTTGAATACTGTACTTTGTTCCATGAAGATCAAATTAGCATCACAGGAAAGTAATTCTTTATATATATATACACACACTTATATGTATAGAATGTTTAATTAATTTAACTAACGCATGAGTTCTCAATATGGGAGTCACAACCAGGTGTCAGGGGCCCATAATACTGTGTTAGAGGAAGGCAAGAGTCTAGCTAAATGAGATCATGGTACAGAAAACTTGGTCCAAGCATGTACAAGGTTGAGAACCACTGACTGTAGGACTAATGGGGGAGCATACAAGTAAAGCCTTATAATTTCATATTGTAAATTAACAAGTTACATTAAAGTCCTTGCAATCTTCGCAACATTTTTTATCTTAGAAAAATGCTGACATTATTAGAGAGTTACAGATAGAAGGTAGAGTGGAAAAGGCCTACAGTATAAGTCAAATACTCCATTCCTACCAGTCTATGAAGAATTTTCCCTACATATATTTTCTAGTGCATAATGAAATTTTTTCAAACTTAAGCTGTATTTTCTGAAAAGATTTGCAAAAGCAGAACTGAGCAGAATACAGAATTTAGAGGAAGATGACTTGCTGTTGCAAAGTACAGTAGAACCTCACGGTTACGAACATCTCGGGAATGGATGTTGTTTGTAACTCTGACATGTTCATAATTCTAAACAAAAGGTTATGGTTCTTTCAAAAGTTTACAGCTGAACACTGACTTAATGCAGCTTTGAAACTTCACTATGCAGAAGAAAAATACTACTTTTAACCACGTTAATTTAAATGAAACAAGCACAGACACAATTTCCTTACTGTGCAAGATCTTTTTTTTAAAACTTCCCCTTTATATTTTTAGTAGTTTATGTTTAACCAAGTACTGTACTGTGTTTATTTTTATTTTTTACCTCCACTGCTGCCTGATTGTGTACTTCCTGGTTCCAAATGAGGTGTGTGGTTGACTGGTCAGTTCGTAACTCTGAGTTTCTACCGTAGTGCCAGAACTTTAATGATCACAGTGGTCATCATTCTCTGACCTTTGATATATCACCAGGAACACAGTGTCTTACAACATCATATTAGGTCACTGGTTAAGTATGAACTCAGAAGAAAGACTACTATCTACTAGCTCTGCAACATGCGTTTTTCTTGGATGCCTCCCATTCAAGTACTGACTAGACCAGTGATTCCCAAACTTTTACCCATGAGAGATGGTGATCCAAGCAGTGCTGGCTGATCACATTATGCTGGTTCTCCTCATTTTCAGTTGCTAAATCACATTAAAGACAGCAAAATATAGACTACACATTTTTCTAACATTACTCTTCCATGTAAGTAATTGTGAAATTGCCATAGTGATGTTATGTGATTGCAAATGGAAGGGGAGGTATACAAGATACACTGTTAATATGTGATCATTGAAAACTTGAGAACCCCCTCCTCAACTCAATGCTACTTAACATCTGACAATGAGATCACAGGGTAGTTTGGTTTTAGCAGAGGCATAACTCACCAATACATACGGAATTTCTACAACTTCAATTGGCAATGATGGGAAGGGGGAAAAAAAATCTACGTTAAACCCTCTGTGAACTGAGGAAAAACTAGATTTCCCAAAGTATGACATCTAAACTTCACTCTTGATTCATATATATTAAAGTGAAAAATTGTCATCTTGACATGATTTACATTTGTGTAATGTATTCATTGGAAATAAAAAAAATCTATTTAACTAAACATTAATTTTTTCTTCACACTGTTTCTTGATCACAAAAAAAAAACTTGTTCCCCATTTTATCTTCTGTTTCTGCATGCAAATGTCTTTACTCAATCCCATTCCTCCAGCAGCAGTTTTACCTTAATTTCTTTCATGTTAATAAAATTAACTCAGCTCAAGATCTTCCTCAGGCTATAAAGAGGCCAGACAGCATGGAATATTTTTAGTGTCACCTTATTTCCCCCATAATCCATAGCAGTTGGCATGTGCTTTTTTTTTTTTTTTGCAAAGATAGTATCACAGTATCAATCCTTAAGATAAATATTACCCAGGAACTCATGAAAAAATTAAAGCACTCTACAAGTTTAAAAAAAAAAAAAAGATTGAGATAGTAAAAGGAAAAGTGAAGAGGCCTTACAAAACAGCTGTAGCATATAAGAGACATTAGCATAAGTGACTGCAGGGAAAATCAGCAATAGGCTTCAAAGAAATCTGGCTGGGGTCACTGAAGAGAAAACAGCAGCAGATGCTAGGCTGCCTGGTCCAGGTCACTGCAGGGAGAACAACAGCTGGCTGTGTGAGAGTCTTGCCTGGGATATATAGCTGGTGATTGAACTCCTGAGCTCTTTTTGTAAGACATGCTTGATAATCTTAGTGTGGGGAAGTAGGCAAATAATCAAAACTGGAATTTTTTGGTGTGGAGCTGTCAGGACATAGACCAATTTAACTTTGTAAAGTGTAGTCTCAATACCACTCAGTATATTCACTCTTGCTTAAAGACAAACAAATAGACAGTGACTGCAAACTAGGAGTGGCTACATGGATTTACATTCTGGAATATCAGAAAACATGTTCTGAAATGCTCTGTCAAGATATCAATATTTTAACAACCTTAACAGTTTTAGAAGCAGTGCATTATACTGTTAGGGATTGTACCATCGTTATTCTAGTAACTGCTGTATATATTAAGAGTTTTCCATTTTTCCTCTATATGAGGGGTGAAAAGGGAAGACATTCCTTTATCAAATCACCTATGACCACACCCATTTTTCTCATCAAGGTCAATCCTCCCCTTCCATCCTCAGGGACCCACATTAAAGCCACCATAGTTTTAGCTGAGGAGAACTGGACAGGCTTCCCTTTTAGAAACCAACACACCAATGCAAAACTGATGGGGGGGGAATGAATGACAAGTCACTCCTATCTATCCATCTAGATATTTATACAACCCACCAGCACCAGGATATCTGAACACCTTACAAGAGAGCCATAGCTCCTCCTAGAAAGCGGAGCATTTTGCTTCTGTTCAACTCCTTGGCAGCCCTGGGAGGCAGAAGAGAGGATGTTATAAAGCCTGAAGTTCTGGCAGACCAGCCCATTTGTCTCATGAATTTCCCATTTTTTAAAATAAACTTATTTTGAAAACTTAAAAGTGGCTGAACATAACATCAAAGACAAGTTTCTCTAGTCCCTATCTCTGGCCTGTGACAAGCCATATGACCTCTGTCTCTCAGAGTTGGACAAGCAACCCAAATTATGCTTTTTTCTCTTCATCCCTACTGCTGTTGTTTACATTGTCTTTGGTTTTTAAATCCTTGTATTACTGGATTGACAATTCTGCAGATATTCTGTTTAGCAAAATAATGGGTACAAAATAACAGCTTCAAGACAAGCTATTGTCCCTGTTGTAGATTATTTTTTTTAAACAGATTATCTCTGGAGTTGAGAAATAAATTCAGCCTCCACATCTATTTAGGTGTTAGTCTTTCTACTGAAACTGAACAGGCTGTCAGCTCTGGTGGAGTTTCAGTAATATGAATGAATTAAGATGTCACTAAATAAGTGTGCATGAGTCACCAAGCTGCCATCACAAGGCAGAAACTTTCATTACTGACCAAAGCTGGATTCAAACAAGTTATCTAAAAATGAAGCTCTCCATCACTGTCCTATACATATAAGTCATGAAGTCCCCCAATCATATTGATGATTGTAACTCCTTTTCAAGAAGGCATGCAATTCTAAACTATCACTACCTTCATTCATCAGATTATTGAAAAGGATCCTTTAGAAGCAATGTACAACTTCACTTAACAGATTAGGTCCTTATTCAAAACTTCTGTATTCTAAAATAACTAACGTACAGTATATCCCCTCACAAGTGTTCTGAAACAGGAAGTAAAACCAAGGAACATTACCTATAATTCATTCACTCTGTGGACAAAATCCTAAGAGTAATACTTTACATTTATAGATTACTATTAATAAAGGCAAGATTTTTCTAAAAGTTGTCCAAATATGTGGGAGTTCTGTTGTTTGTTTGTTTCATTGACTTGAGGTCACTTATTTATTTCCTTCTAGCTATGGTGGATGTTTATAAAAAAGAAGTTTAACAACTGGCCTGGTCATTTGAGTTAATTAAATATCTCAATGGTGGAAACAAAGAAATAAAATGTTAAACAGTTGCTTTCGCTGTATAAAGTATTATATCTCTATAATTAGGGTCCTACCAAATTCACAGTCCATTTTGGTCAATTTCACAGTCACAGGATTTTAAAAATAGTAAATTTCATGATTTTAGCTATTTAAATCTGAAATTTCATGGTGCTGTAATTGTAGGGATCCTGACCCAAAAAGGAGATATGGGGGACTGCAAGGTTATTGTAGAGAGGATAGCAGTACTGCTACCCTTACTTCTGCGCTGCTGCAGGCAGCGGCACTGACTTCAGAGGCGGGTGGCCAGAGATCAGAGGCTGCTGGTCAGGAGACCAGCTCTGAAGGCAGAGATGCCGCCAGCAGCAGTAACGATGTCATAGTACGGTATTGCCATCCTTACTTCTGCACTGCTGCCCTGCAGAGCTTGGCCCTCAGTCAGCAGCCGCCACTCTCTGGCCGCCCAGCTCTGAAGCAAGCAGCACAGAAGTAAAGGTGCCAATACCATGGCACCATGGCAAGTTGTCCTGCTTCGAGCAGGGGGTTGGACTAGATGACCTTCTGGGGTCCCTTCCAACCCTGATATTCTATGATTCTATGGCACGGCACTGCCTTCAGAGCTGGGCACCCAGCCAACAGCCACTACTCTCTAGCCACTCAGCTCTGAAGGCAGCACAAAAGTAAAAGTGGGAATACCACGATCACCCTAAAATAACCTTGTGACCCACCGCAAGTCCCTTTTGGGTCAGGACCCCCAATTTGAGAAACTCTGATCTCCCCTGCGAAATTGGCATAATATAGGGTAAAAGCACACAAAAGACCATATTTCATGGGAAGAGACCAGATTTCATGGTCCGTGACGTGTTTTTCATGGCCGTGAATTTGGTAGGGCCCTATCTATAATCATTAATAGTAAGGAGATAACACTAAACAGCATGCTCCTATAATGTACACTTAAGCACCTCTGTGAAACAACGAGCATCAAACCTTATAACAACTCTGAACAATTTAAGTTTAGACGTTATGTTCTTTGGGGCAGGGAAAGTCTTCCTCTGCATTTAGAAAGTAAGGTACACATTTTTAGTACTAAAGCAATTTAAATAGGAAATAATGCTTCCTTAAAGCCACATATATTTCAAATAGCTAATCTGCTCTAAAACAGAATTACTGAATATTAGACACCTTTTCAGCACATCAGAAAAGCCAAAAAACAATATAACTAAAGTAGCCTAATCTTAAAATACCAACAAGTTTGCTCCTGCTGAGGTCTAAGTTGAAAGTATATTAGGAGACACTTTACCCACAAAGCTTACATCATTCCTCCACTTTGCCCATGCACATCAACTCCACTCTGGTATTGAAATCTCCATGATAAAGAATTACCTGTTTTGTTATCTGAATCAACAAATCACTTTAAACTCATACTATGGTTTGCATACAAAATTATGGTTTGCAATTTTCCTCAAATCTCATACATATGATTGGCATAAATATGAAATAATGGGGCAATCACACCTTTTGTTTAGTTTGCTTTGAAAGTGCGGATCAACTGAATATGGCCCATTTCTAAAACCCAAGATACATCTACCCCACAGACAACTATGAAATGGGAGGATGATAAAACCCTTTAATCTCCATGTTTTTGCTGATTACTTTCACAGCAACTAACAACGATGTTTCTAATGTTTGTTGATCCTCACAAAAGAGGGAGGAACATTAATCCAGCTACCACCATATGTCAAATGCATTAGCTGGCTAGAGTCTGGGATGAAGACAGCATTTTGAAAGCGGTGGGTGTTTGCTAAATATATGATTGCAAGGGAACACTCATCAACTTTCATATGATTAGTCAGGTCTTAAGCTAAGCACATGCCTAAGCGTTTGCAGGATGGAGCACATATTTAGAAGCAGGACGTTCCAGTAGATAGAGCACTAGCCTTGGGCTTGAGAGACCTGGGTTCAGTTTCCTGCTCTGCCCCAGACTTCCTGTGTGACCTTCAAGTCACTGAACCTCTCTATGCCTCAGTTCTCCACCTGTGAAATAGGTGTCTAATGCTTGTGAAGCACTCATATACTATGGTGATGGGGATCATACAAGTACCTTAGAAAGATAGACAGACAAGATTAGAGCCTGAGCTTCAAGGAGACAGGGGTGCCCAAGACGACATTGACACATTCACTGAGCTTCTTGCCCCTGATATTTGAGGGGCTCCTTCCTGTGGGCATTCAAAAGTACAATAGTGTTCTTGTGGAGGTTAGCCTAGCAAAAGCCTACAGAATTTATTTTTTTCCAAGAAAAATCATTCTGAGAAATACCACTACTATATTTAGTAGAAATTAAGGTTGCCTGATTAAATGCTTGAAGTCAGTAAATTATAAAGTTAAAGTTGCACATGCAGTCTTAAATTTGTCCCCTTGCAAGTATGTTTCACAATATTCTATTTTATTTACACAATTAGATATTTCTCAAATTCTGTAATATACATTTTTCTACAACTAGACATACCCATGCAGCATCAAAGTTCTGTATACTATTCTGTATATGTTAGACAAACAGTCCATTAAGCCATATACAGAAAGTAAAATACAATAGTAAATCAATTTTACACAACGTACACTATATTAAGAATAATGAAGTAATAATGGAAACTTTCAGGCATATACAGTACACCTAAGTGTGAAGTTAAGTCAGTTTTATAGTTAGCTGCTTCATCTCCCAGTTACACTTTGTGATATACTGGGGCTATGTCTGCACAACTTATGAATTCTGATTGATACTGTGAAGTTGTATTATGAAAAAATGCCTATATGTACGTGGATCAACTATTGCTGATAGATCCTGTAGCAAGTACACCCCAGACAGATACAAAGGAATATACTTAAGTTAATGATGGTGCTTAGACCTCTAAAATAAAGAAACACAGGAAAAGGTGATTTTCTCCAATCCATGAGGCAGATTCCGCTCACCATGTAACTGCATGAGGCAGGGGACACCTTTCCTGCCTGCCTTCCCGGACCCAGATGGTTCCCCCAGGACTCATAATGGAAGGGTGAGCTAGAAAGTTAGGGATACCGTGCTTTCAGATTTATTATTTAATGATCTATAGTCGCCTGTGGTTTACATGATTAAGTATAAAAAGGTATAAAGATGTAGACTGTGCAAAATGTATGCATGTCAACTGTTTCACAACTACTGCATGCCTCAGAGAGCTAAACTGTAATCCAAAAACTTTGCATCTTTGGGGTTAAGCTCTGGGACAGGGGTGGTATAAGTTACTGGGTTATTTCAGGGGTCAGCACAGGTCCTGGGGCCTAGGACAGCTGGGCTGGGGAGCCCCATTTCCAAGAGGGATAGCAGAGTCAGTGCCCAGGAAATGTGCCGGAGAGACCAAGGGAGGAACAATTGCTGCAGCTTGTTGAGGCTCCAAAAGCTTAGCACGGCCCAGGGAATCCAGAACAGAGAACTTGGATTCCCCACATAGCAGTCCTACTGGGTGACCAGGAGGGGGCGCTTTTTAGAGTTTCTGACACCTCTGGAAAGCTCTCTCAGTGACTGAAAATACACTGTATAGTATGTGGCTATGTAAAAGACCAATTCTACACTGCAAATATTTGCTATCATGACTGTCTCTGTCCAACCTAGCTATACTAGCAAAAACTCTTAGTGTCGACCCAGTTATTCCAGCAGAACTGCACTTTTGCTGGTATAGTTTATTTCGTTCAGGGGACTGGAATAAGCTGTGCTGGCAAAAGGGTAGTTTTACTGATATATTCTGCATCCACACTAGTAGTACTTTGCTGGTATGCACACCGCTAAAGCTATACCAGCAAATCACTCCTAGCAGAGACTTGGCCTGAATCATTAAAAACATACTTGAGAGAGAAAAGAGAAATCTATCGTATAAGTGTTCTGAGTTTGTGGTTCTCAAACTATGGTCTATGTACCACCAACTGCTGGTCTGCAGAGAGCTGGCTGGTCATCTCCATCTGCTGCTGGCTCCGCCTTACTTCCTAAAGCTAAACTGCATTAATAAACCAGGAGTACATTAAATACTTCCCTATGATCACTTTTAAATGCAAGCACAGTTGCTATAGTTTTCACAGGGGTGATATTTGGTTGCTAATTGAATAGGAGATGTTTACTTCTCGCGGAGGCACTGAGATACCATGGTGATGGATCTTCTAAAAACCTAGAGATAGAGGTGTTCCACACACTCATTGAAGGAAGGGGAGGCATTCTAAAACTATGTATTTATCATGTTGCCTACACTAGGAAAGAGTCTGAGAACGCTTGCTCCCTGTCAAAAATATAAGACAATGAAAATAGTATAATAATAAAATGCTACGTGTAGAATGCTATTGATAAAGCTGCATAATATTACATGATCATGTAATCACAGATTATTTTTATTCACCCAAGCAGATTATGCAACCTTAATTTTGTGATGTATTATTTGAGG
The DNA here is from genome assembly GCF_965140285.1 of Lepidochelys kempii. Taxonomy (NCBI): domain Eukaryota; kingdom Metazoa; phylum Chordata; order Testudines; family Cheloniidae; genus Lepidochelys; species Lepidochelys kempii. The sequence goes on along the minus strand of NC_136381.1, from coordinate 204,130,452 downwards.
GCTTAATAACTGTATAATATACATATATATTACACAAGTGTACACACAAATATATTCTTGTTGAGGAAAGTATTATACTTCAATAGTACAAGAAGATTTATCCCTAGTGTTGCTCACAAATGCTCATCACAGTCCCAGTACAGGTTGTTCAAAAGCTCAAGCCTGCTGCTAGCCCTATGCCCACGAGTTCCTATCATTATACTGCCTTCTCATGCCTACGCTATTTCCTCTTGACTTCACGTTTCCACAACTCTGTCTTCCCCTGGGACTCTGAGTTCAATTAAGAACAACTGTTTACTCCTCTTTGACCACAACACAGAGTGTGATCTTAGGTTTGGTACAGCAATTTCTCTGGAGGAAATATTTTTCCCCCCCGCAAGATAATTTTCTTTTCCTGGTCAATGCAGCAAAGATTTATTGTGGAATTTTCTTCTTTTTTTAAAAAAAAAAATTTCAATATTCTATGTGCCTCTGGGCATTTTAACTTAAAACAGTAGACACTCTGTGGTCTTCACCTTCTTTGAACCCAATATTTTTTCTTTAAGATGTTTGCAATTTTTCTTTAAAATGTCATGCTGCCATCACTGTCAGTTCTGACCAGTCTCACACTGCAGATTGAAAAAAATATGCTGTAGAGTCTCTTTTCTAGTAAGTGAGGTAAAACTATCAGTTTCATTAACCTTCATTTTACCTAATCCAATACATGTATTTTCACTGCCAATACTTTACTCTAAGATATTTATTATTATTTCTCTGGTAATTCTTTGAGCATACTCTTTTAAACAGATAGATAAATTGTAAAGACGGAATCACCAGTCTCCTCTCAAACCTATATTCTGGTATGTGTACACTGAAAAAAATATTTCAGCTCAGGTTAGCTAATTTGGGTTAAAATAGCAGTGAAGACATGACAACTGGGTTTTTAACTCACCTTAGCAGCTCAAGTTGAAACCTATAACCCTAGATTCTAACACAACTGAAAAGCAAAGCTGCCATGTCTTCACTACTATTCTCACCTGGGTTAGCTAACCCAACTTAAGAACACACCTCTTTTTGCACTGTAGACGTACCGTGTCATTAGGATGACACAGACAAGCCTCATGGGGGCAAGAGGAAACACTGCCTGAAACCAAGCACGTTGTGCTGTTTCATCCGTGAAACAGCAATAGGTTCAGTTTCAAAAGCAAACACTGTTGCCTGATGTCACATCTGCATGTTTTACACAACAGTGGTAAATCTTAAAATAAAAATCTTTAAGCTACCATTATCTAAGTAGTTCATCTAACATTGTGGAGAGAAAAAGCCATTGATATATACTGTGCACACGTTTTTAATCCATGAATATATAAAGAAAAGGAAAAAAACTTTGCAGACAACTGGCTGGTCATCTGCTGCTGGCTTCTCCTTATTTCCTAAAACTAAACTGCATTAATAAGACAGAAGTACATTAATACTTCCCTACTATCACTTTTAAATGCAAGCACAATTGCTGTAGTTTTCACAGGGGTGTTATTGGATTAAAATTACAGGAGAGTGTAGTTGTAGCCGTGTTGGTCCCAGAGTGACAAGATGGATGAGATCATCTCTTTTATTGGACAAACTCTGAGATTACCTCACCCACCTTGTCTCCTTAACTGAACGGGAGATATTTACTTCTCTTGGTGCCTCCATGGTACCATGGTGATGGAAGACATTATAAAATCCTAGATGGAGGTGTTCCACAGACTCCATAGGAACAGTAAAGGGGGGTGGAGGGGGAGGAGACAAAATAAGACAAATGCTAAATACTGAAATATTAATTAAACACAATAGGGAGACTATATGATTCAGAGGGATTTATTAAGAGGATGCAAATCCTTTCATCCATAGGTCAGGGGTTCAAATAGGATCCAATCTGACTTCTATGGAGTCATACTATTCAGATCAGTAGTACCCCTAAAGTCAGGCCATAAAACCTCTATTCCATGGATGGTCAGTAGCTTATGTGAAGTGAATTAGTAGTTTCAGTTCATTTCCTGATTAGCTTTTGTGATGTGGACACTTGTTTTTGTTATTTTTAGCATCTTGGTTGGCAATTTCAGCACAAAGCCAAGAACAGAATAGCCCTAAGAAATGAACTACCCTCTCACCCTTAGTGATAGGAACCCTTTAAGTTGAGGCTGAAAAACAGCGTGGAGTGGTTTGAATTTCCTGCTCCTAAATAGCAGACTTCAGTTACCAGGACAGCGAGTCTAGCACTTTACAAGATGATAAAATTCACCTACAAAACTGTTAAAAAAAAATTTTTTTTTAAATCAGCATTTTTCCACTTGAACTGCAAGAGGAAAGCCATTTTTATAGTCAGACCACGTTAATACAAACATCAGTTTGCACACATGGACACAAACAGTTCTCTTTCTGGAATATGAAATTATGCTTTTAACTAAATTTATATAAGTTAAAAATATATTAAAGCATAAATATTATTTATTGATACTGTATAATTTTATCCAGAATTTAACTTACTTTAGAATAGTGTAGTAGCACTTAAGTCAACATGCAAAAGTTCCAGGCTTAAGTTCTGAACTATGAACAAAATAATACACAAGCCACAAAAAACATTTCAGGGCAACTGAATCAGTGCTTTCCTTTTCTCTTTAAAAATATGGTAGTGTAGGGACCAAATTCATGTTGTGTGCTATCCAGGAAAAGGATTAGGTGTGAAAGAAATCTCTTGTTTAATGTGACCTTTGGCTGTACTTTCACTTGTCATAATTACAAAGTAGCTACTCTCGGTGCCAACACATACGCTTCATTATATTATCCCTATAACTATAGTAATGCATATTTCAGGAAATGTTTCATACTATGCAAAACTGGAGACAGAATACACTGACAGCACTTTACCTGCTGTTATCTGTAACAATGCATAATAGGCCTTATTGAACAAGAAGATTTCACGTATGCAGGAAAATAAGAGTAACTGTACAAAATTTCATAAAACATGCCACGTAATTTTAATATACATTCAGGAACTTCCATGGAGTTTTCAGCTTTCACCAAAATATTTAAATAAAGAGAAAACTCAAAAATTTCAAAATAAAATTCTTCCCCAAATAGTGAAAATATTTGGGGTTTTATGCTAGTATTAAAAGTTGCAATATACCTGACCTCTCTAAACATGTGAAAAAAATATTCCTGGAAGGTAAAAGAAGCCAAGAGATATGCCACTTCTGCATGTTTTACACACAGTGGTAACTCTTAGAATAAAATCTTTAGCTATCATTTAAAGCTGTTCATGTAATATTGTGGAGAGAAAAAGCCATTGATACATACTGTACACACGTTTTTATCCATGTATATAAATCAAAGGAAACAGCTTCCTTTAAGGCAAGCATATGAAGATACTAAAGCAAGATACCAATTAAATATTCATACATTCAATATTTCAAAATAAGGAATTTGGATATACACATGCATAATTTAAATTCTATAGTGAAACCTGTCTACAGAGGCCATTTCTACTGTATTTCAACAGCATCCTAACTTGAAATGTACAATGCAGCCTTTCCATGCTGTGTTAAAACTTTAAAGTATATAGTAATTCATTTCAAGCACTAAACACAGAATAAAGGCCATGTTATGCACACGGCACTTTTCTACGGGAAGTACTGCTTTGCCTTGTTCATTAAACTCCCTTCAGTGCTATGCAATAAGGCCCTAATCACTACACTTTCCGATAAGGTAGGAAGGTAAAGTATGCGTTCCCACAGGGTATCAGGTAGAGTCAGATTAGAGAAGCAATTTACTTATTTGATCCAGAAGTTAAATAGATAACTTTAGATACAAGGTTGATAGCTTCTCAAATCACAGCAGCCGTAAGTTAATGAGACATATTCAGAACTCAGATATTTGTACACAACTCCCGGAAGCTGATGTTCATATATGAAGCAAGAATTTAGCCCTTAATTTTGGTTTTACACATTATGTCAACCCTTTGTTGAGTAAAAACCCAGATTTAAGAGAACTGCCTACAGAAAGCACCACCAAAAGGTGGTCACGATATTCGGTACACTAAGAATGGTTCTTTGTGAATTATATAAAATAGTGGCTAACAGTTATTTACCTATGGGAATACACAAATGCTAAATTTGGGGAATTTATAAATTCCCCATTCATATAAAAAAATCTGCAGCCAAGAATTTTAAACACATCTTACATACTAGTCCACTTCCTCCTCCTAGTTATGTGTAAATATTAATCTTATATATACATCCGTACATATCATATGTTTAAAATGGTCTCAGTAGGACTGATTCTCCCCTTGAGAAGAGTTCTTGTGATTTTAATCCCGTTATTTTCTTAACGGAAGTTGTTAAATAAGTTATTTTTGCTATCAAGAGGCTTCATCAAAAAAGCACCAATTTCTTTTTTTGACTAAAAATGCCGGGATCAATTTCAACAACTCTAAGAATGATAATTAATAGCTGTATAAGAAACAACCCTATTTTTACACATTTTTAATCTTTGCTCCTGAAGGTCATTCATTTCATGTTTATATTTCTAGGAATAAGCAGAGTAAAAACTCATACAGGTAAACAGTAGTGTTAAGAAAAATAGAACTATACACCATTTGTCTCTATATGGTAAATTACTTCATATGAAAAACATCTATGGATCTTGCAATGACTATACTTTTCCCTTGGAGCTAATACTTTAATTTTCAAGAACCAAGTAAGAAAAAAAATCAAAACTAGTCAGTAACAATGCAGCGTCGAAAAGCAATAAACTCAAAATTAAGTTATAAATAATTTAAAGCATGTCATGAAGATGTATTAATAATTCATCAGATAAATAATTTACTAAATAATCAAATAAATAAATAATGAAATACATAAATAAATCAGCAAATAAATAATTCTGCAAAATAACCTAAACAAGAAGTCACTAAAACAAATGACAAACCTGCAAAACTACAATAATTTTCTAAATTCTGATAGTTTTAAATAAACAAATGTATATAAACTAGATCAATCTTTGTTGGATAGAGAAATATTTTTCACTGCTATTGGTAAATTCCTGATTACACTGTATAAGGATACAATTCAGATTTTACAAGAAGGCAGTTTTTTCCTTATAAATTATTAACACGATTCCTACAATTCCTGCTCTGTATTTTACATGCAATCCTTTTATGTAGCTCATTTTTCCCAAATATAAATGGACAGCCTCTTTATAACACTCTTAATTCTTAATTTTCTTTTCAGTGCAGTACTTACAATAGTACTATAGCCTTCTTGGTGGTTCTCTCACTATCTTCTCCAAACCTTTAGAAGTTGTGCTGCAGGGGGAAAATAAGTAGAATAACCTTAATTATTACAGATGGTATCTCATTCATTAGCGGATGACAACATTTTATTTGAAAGCACAAGTAAAGCTGTTTTATAATTCTAAAAAGCAACTTAATGTGAAACCACCATTGCTGTTTGCAGACTACCTAAAGTTTTTAGAAGTCTTTGGTGGAATGAGTTCAAGCAAACTGAGGCCTGTTTCTTGTATTTAAACTGACAAGCAATCTGTGCAAACTGGCACTAATTCAGATGTGAAGACAAAACGTGAGAAGGACAAATGCTTGGCTGACATCTAATGCTCTGGATTTTGGAAGCACATAACCCTTCAAAGAATACAAGACCACTTAATTTCCACTATCTAAGTTCCCTCACAGTGTAATTAGAACACTGCACTCCAAATCCAACAGTGATACCAAGAAGGGTCAAGAAACTACTGCCCTCATAAATCAGCCTTTATTCTGCATTTATTTTAATACACTATATTGACACACACTGTAGTTTGCTTCAAAAAGTGGTATTGTGTAAATAGTCTTTTAAAGGAACATGCCAGAAACGTTATGCATACATTGATTTTACCTGTACTCTCCAAACTCAGACTTCGTAACACACCTTATAAGCAATGTCACCTACAAGTATTTTTGGACTCTGTACAAGTCTGTGAAATTGTAGATGTTATGTACAAAAATTACAGTATGTCACTGAACAAATTTCACATACTCGTGAATTTTGCTATTCAAGCCAAAGGAAACAGGTAAGCAGAACTATTTTCCTCTACAGATAAGATTTTAAACTGCATTGGTTTGTGTGTATTTCTGCATTCAAACTACAAAGGAAAATTCATTCCTAAAAGAACTTACAGACACGTTATATTTAACAAGTCTCAAATTCTCTTTAGAGATTATAATAAGGAAACACTTGCTTAATCATAAATTTTATATTTATCTTGGCTAAACATCCTCCTTTGGATAGACTGCCATGTTTTGTCAAGAAAAATCAACACAGTGGAAACAGAGTACTTGTTCTGTTATGTGGTCATTCAAAAGAGTTTGTAGAAGTAATGTAAATGTGCACCAGCGCTGCTGATAATTTCACGCTCTCATACTCTCATTTCAATTTGCTTTAAAAAGGACTATTCCTCCTGGCTAAATATAGTCATCCTGCAAAAGCACACCTCTCCTCTGAGCTAACATTACAAACCCTAAAACATAGCAGTGCAGAGGCTTCTATTTTAAGGTATCTGAAATGCACCTGTCTCAGGATATAATCTTCTAAATTGGGGATAAATGAGATGTACCTAAAGAAGATATTTTTCTCCTGGTACTGATGCATTATGTGAATAAGAAATAAACTTTCTTTCTTTAGTAATGTTCCTCTCCTTCAAACTACACAGCATGAATTCTTCATAGATGAAAGGATTTAGAGTTTCCTGGGATACACAACAGACCAGGCTTGATCCTGAGCCTCTAAAATCAGAGTTTCTACACTGTACCATTAAGCTACAGGACGTCATTTACTATTTGTAAGTTTGTGTCGCAATGTGATATTCACTAATGAATTACAGTAGAGTTAAGAACATAATTATACCCACCAATATGTTTTATAAAAGTATGCATCAAGGTAAGTGGCTAGGTTTTTGGTAACTGTGCTTTGTTCTTAATTACTTTAAAGCTTAATTTGAACCATAAGGGGCCCCAGGATTGACCTACTTATGTTTCTTCCTGTTTTTGCAAGGTAGAGGCTCACTTCCCCTGCTCAGAAACATTGGGGGAACCTAGGCTAGCAGAGATTGCAGCTGTTTTAAAGACCAGCAGCTCTAAGAGAGCCTGGGAAGGATCGAGGGGGATAAGAGATTCTGTCATCTTCAAAAGGATTCGGGACAGCATCAGGAAAACCTAGGGAGAAACATCCTACACTCCACTCCCATACACACAGCATATGGTAGAAAGACTGTAGGGAGGATTGGCAAGGAGCACCCCTACCCGCCCATAGGATAGCCAGTTTGGGAGGCAGGTTGAGAAGCACCTATGTGCACACCCCACAAAATCTGGGGAGCACCTGGGAGGGAGAGAAACACCACTTTCTCTTACCAAAAGTGATGCGAGTTGGCAGGTCGGTAGGAGGCGATGGGACAAGGGAAGCAATGCAGAAATAGCCAGTCCAAAGGCCCATCTAGCTAGTATCTTGTCTTCTCATAGCGGCTGGCACCAGATGCTTCAGAGGAAGTGAACACAATAGGGCAATTTATAGATACATTCCCTTTCATCCACTCCCAGCTTCTGGCAGTCAGAGGCTTAGGGATACCCATGGTATGGGGCTACGTCCCTGATCATCTTGGCTAATAGCCATTGATGAAACTATCCTCCATAAACTTATCTCATTCATTTTTTAACTCCTTATACTTTGGTCTTCACAACATCCCCTGGCAACGAGTTCCACAGATGACGCTGCGTTATGTGAAAAAGTACTTCCTTATATTTGTTTTAAACCTGCTGCCTATTCATTTTGTTGGGAGACCCCAGTTCAAATATTATGTATGGGGGTAAATAACACTTGCTTATTCACTTTCTCCATACCATTCGTGATTTTATAGACCTCTATAATATCCCCCCCAAGCCATCACTTTTCCAAGCTGAACAGTCCCTGTCTTTTTAAACTCTCCCCCTATGGAAACAGTTCCACATCCCTAATCATTTTTGTTGCCCTTCTCTGTACTTTTTCATATTCTAATATATCTTTTTTGAGATGGGGTGACTAGAACTGCACACAGTATTCAAGGTGTGGGTGTACAATGGATTTATATAGTGGTATTATATTTTCTGTCTTCTTATCTGCCCCTTTCCTAATTGGTTCCTAACATTCTATTAGTTTCTTGAATGCTACTGCACATTGAGCAGATGCTTTCAGAGAACTATCCACAAAGATACTAAGATCTCTTTCTTGAGTGGTACCACATAATTTAGACCCCCATCATTTTGTATGTATAGTTGGGATTATGTTTTCCAATATACATTAATTTGCATTTATCAATATTTAATATGATTTGCCATTTTCTTGCCCAACCATCCAGTTTTCTGAGATCCCTTTGACATGTACAGGGCTCTGTATCTCGAGTAGAATCATAGAATATCAGGGTTGGAAGGGACCCCAGAAGGTCATCTAGTCCAACCCCCTGCTCGAAGCAGGACCAATTCCCAGTTAAATCATCCCAGCCAGGGCTTTGTCAAGCCTGACCTTAGTCAAGCCTGACCTTAAAAACCTCTAAGGAAGGAGATTCTACCACCTCCCTAGGTAATGCATTCCAGTGTTTCACCACCCTCTTAGTGAAAAAGTTTTTCCGAATATCCAATCTAAACCTCCCCCACTGCAACTTGAGACCATTACTCCTCGTTCTGTCATCTGCTACCATTGAGAACAGTCTAGAGCCATCCTCTTTGGAACCCCCTTTCAGGTAGTTGAAAGCAGCTATCAAATCCCCCCTCATTCTTCTCTTCTGCAGACTAAACAATCCCAGCTCCCTCAGCCTCTCCTCATAACTCATGTGTTCCAGTCCCCTAATCATTTTTGTTGCCCTTCGCTGGACTCTCTCCAATTTATCCACATCCTTCTTGTAGTGTGGGGCCCAAAACTGGACACAGTACTCCAGATGAGGCCTCACCAATGTCGAATAGAGGGGAACGATCACGTCCCTCGATCTGCTCGCTATGCCCCTACTTATACATCCCAAAATGCCATTGGCCTTCTTGGCAACAAGGGCACACTGCTGACTCATATCCAGCTTCTCGTCTACTGTCACCCCTAGGTCCTTTTCCGCAGAACTGCTGCCTAGCCATTCGGTCCCTAGTCTGTAGCTGTGCATTGGGTTCTTCCGTCCTAAGCGCAGGACCCTGCACTTATCCTTATTGAACCTCATCAGATTTCTTTTGGCCCAATCCTCCAATTTGTCTAGGTCCTTCTGTATCCTATCCCTCCCCTCCAGCGTATCTACCACTCCTCCCAGTTTAGTATCATCCGCAAATTTGCTGAGAGTGCAATCCACACCATCCTCCAGATCATTTATGAAGATATTGAACAAAACCGGCCTCAGGACCGACCCTTGGGGTACTCCACTTGATACCGGCTGCCAACTAGACATGGAGCCATTGATCACTACCCATTGAGCCCGACAATCTAGCCAGCTTTCTACCCACCTTATAGTGCATTCATCCAGCCCATACTTCCTTAACTTGCTGACAAGAATACTGTGGGACTGTACTGTACTGTTCAGTACAGATAGCATGTTCAGAGATTTTAACAGCAAGTCTAATGAGTTCCACTGAGGACGTACAAATTATGATTTTCAAAGGTTTATATCCTTAGTCAAGACTCAATGGATTTTCACGGAGATTACAAAGCACTCGTCTCTGAATCCATCACCACACGCCTCTGCCTAATTTCAAGTTCCTGCTTCAAGTCATAAAGCTGCTACAGCTCGTCAAAGAAATAGTTGGAAATTTTTTAACACTGGCAAAACTACTAATTTTTTCCTAATATTATTCTCTGAAATGGCTGAACGATTTCTGTTGAAAAAACTTTCCAAACAAATTCAGCATGAGGCAGAGAGCAACCATAAAATTTCACCCTGAATGGTTACTGTTTGGCAAAGTTATAAGCGACTGAACACAAGAGTTTATAATGCACAGTTGAGGTTGCCTAAAACTTTCCATGGAGATAACATCTACATCTATAATAGCACCATCAATTGCTTTGGATGAAGATGCTATGTTTCCTCAGTTTGCAGGCACTAACCAGAGTCCCAAAAGTGCTTCTTTCACTTGATACCTCTGATGGAGTAAACAGTGTCCCAGAGGAGAGACGTGGGAATTAAGAAAAGTATATAATTTTAAAGTTAGGACCAAGAGGGGGAAGCTTCCTAAATGAAAAAAACAAAAATATGTGACCTTGGGGGAAGAGATATACACATACATATCAATCTGACCAAACTGTATGCAAAGAAAGCTTCTGATCATTTAATATTCACACAGGTTCCAAGATTTCAGTTTCTATGAGGTTATGTGAAATATTTTGTATCTAAATATCAAAGTAATTTTGACTTCAGTGGGTCATTCTCTTTAGGAACTTTAATACTGTGTATTACATTGAAGACTTTAACGGGAATGGTCTGTTTTTCAATTGTTTTCTCTAATTACCACACTTTTAATATATTAATGAATTTTTTTCTGTTTTGTTCAAGATCCTCCTCTTTATATTTCATCTTCATACTTCAAAGACTATAGTGTTTACTGTATTATAATTTAGTACTGTATATGACTAGAATGCATACATATATCTCCATTATTCTTCTTAGTGATTTTGATTTTTCAAATTTTAAAATAGCAGGGGAAGTGTTATTACTGAAGCTTAACTAAAGGTTTTAAAAATAATCCAGCATATCAAATAGTTATAGAATTACTTTCAGTATGTTCTAGGAAAAGACTTCTTGGACGTTTGGAGACGAAAGGCTGGTCTATGGCGAAAATTTACATCAGCGTAGTGATGTCTCTCAGGAATGTAAAAAATCTACACCAAGAGATGTAGCTACACAGACCTAACCCTTGATGTATGTACACAGTGCTAGGTCGATGGAAAATTTCTTCTGTTGAGCTAGCTACCACCTCTTGGGGAGATGGATTAACTACAGTGACAGGAAAACCAGTCCTGCCTTTGTAGTGAGTGTTGACATTTAAAAAGCTACAGTGGCATAGCAGCAACACTGCCACTATAGCATTTTAAGTATATATATATATAGTGGTATTTTATTTATATAGAGAGAGTTTTCAGCCACCATCTTTTTATGACTCATCATTTTAGGCCACTCGTAGCTAAGTGCCTCTTTTGGAACGCCAAATTTTTCCATGACACATATGGTGGATATTTTACCTTGACATGTATGTTTTATATATAAAATAAATCCTAAAGTATTAAGATGGGATACAATTTATATAATCCTCTCCACACTGTCTCCTAAAAAATAGTAATGCAGAATGTTTTACCTTATTAGATGATATATGATTGAATCAACTGCTATTAATACAACATGCAGTTCACTGGGCTGTAGATATCTAGCAGCCAGGTTTCCTAATAGGTGATTCCTAGGGGAAAAAAAAAAGACTAACTGATCACTAGCAAAGGTTTATCTCATATTCCCACATGTACAGCATGCCACATTAACTATATGCAAATTAACCTTTCTCCTCTAGTTTTTTAAATCTGACAACTCACATGACCTGAAGCCATGGTTAACAATTACAATTATTTGACTTTCATATTTATATAATCAGTTATCTTATATGCATGTTAATCAATTTCAACTGATACTCTTGTATTTTTATGATCAACATTAAGCCTATATTTTACTAATCCCTTTATTTTTTTAAACAATATCCCTTACACTATTCTATCCATTTCCACTATGCACCCTTTTCTAGTATCTGCCTACAAGATGGTCATCATTACAGCTGGTCATATTAAATTGTCTGAAATATGACCGGGCAAATATTTTTATTACAAACTGTATCCTACAATAAGATCCTCATTTTGATGGTAAAGTCTATTTTACTATCAGAGATATTTCTCTTTACACAGTTTACACAGATAAAATTACTATGTTATTTAAACATTTGATTATTCATTAAAACAGAAGTGATGAAAAACATTAATGCTGATTAAGTAAATAGAGAATAAGCAAAGGATGATTTTGTGGTTATTTGCTGGTCAGATTTTAATATTTAAGGTTCCTTTCACTGTTGAAATATGATAACCAAGAGAACATTCCTCTGAAAGAATCTAAATTATGAGCCTCAGATATGATTCTAATCAGCTCCCAAAATCCCATCCAGGAGAGCATATGGCTCTATTATTAGGATGCTTATTTCTAAAGGAAAACACTTTCTAGGAGAAAGGTGGTTTAAGACCAAAGCATTCCAACTGTCACCTCCACAAAGAGGTAATTTTGAGATAGCGTTTTATTTTAATGACCAAAGTAAGATGCTTTCTAATTACCTGTGTATTTATAATTTGCCCATCATTGTAGCACCAAATGCAATGTTAAGAATTGCACAGAACTTCCCCATGAATTATCCAATCATCCACTATTCTTTGATTACACCATTTTACTTAGTGTATGTTTTAAAATCATCATCATCCCCAAGATGTGATGCCAGGTTCTTCTTCCAGACAGAAGTCATCCACAAAAAAAAAAAAAAAAAAAGTAGGTCTCATCTTGTTCTCAAAAAGATCAGGCTTGGTCTCATTCCACAGGCAAGGGTTCTCCTCATTTAGGCCTTATCAACAGTTCACAGGAAGCTATGCTTTGCCAGTTGCAAAGCAAGAATTGTCCATTTCCCCAATTAATGAAATTGCTGGCACTGATGAGAATATTTCATAATCTATGGAAAATGTTGGTGGACTTATGGGTCCTTTGTTCATCTTTTAGCACATCAAAGAGTAACATCAGCATCTGCTTTCATTTACAGAAGAGATGAAAGATGTTTTACAATTATAGCTAATGACAAAGAGAAGGATGGAATGAGCCCATAAGGTGTAGGATGTGTGTATGGTCATCAGATACATTAAGTTGCACAAGGCACATATAGGTTCATAGCTAATCGAAGGTAAGTTTGCACAAAGTAAGTAGAATGTCTGCAGTTCTTCAAATTTCATTAATACAAAATAACCTATATCAAAGTCTGATTATAAAATAGTTTCCATTTTAATCAGAAGGTAAGCATCAAGTTAAGGGTTTAAGGAATAATCTATAAAAACCTCAAGTATAATAAATGATCAGAACTAGAAAGTAGTAATTTCTGCAGAAAACAACAGGTAAGGTAGCCGACGCACTGACATGGCTATCTAATATATTCTTATAAAAAGCAACAGTTTTCATTCCTGAAGATGCCTCATGTTTTAAAAAAAAAAAAATGGAGAAAAGGGTGATTTTAGAAATTATAGACATATTTAATCACACTTTAGCTCTGGGAGAAAATGGATTGGAAATGTAATGAACACGTCGATAAATATAAACTGATTGTGTCAAACCAGCCCTGCTTCTGTAAAGGTAAATTACTTGAACTTCTTAGTATTAATTGAAAGTGGTAATAAGCTAAAGCTGCAGTTCTCAAACTGTGGGTCGGGACCCCATTTTAATGGGGTCGCCAGGGCTGTCTTAGACTTGCTGGGGTCCGGGGCCAAAGCCGAAGCCCGAGCCACACCACCCAGGGCCAAAACCCAAGTCCCGCCGTCCTGGGTGGCAGGGCTCAGGTTATAGGCCCCCTGCCTGGGGCAGTGGGGCTCAGGCTTTGGCCCCACCATCCACAGCATAGGGGCTTAGGAGGACTCAGGCTTCAGTCCCCCCTACTGGGGTCATGTAGTAATTTTTGTTGTCAGAAAGGGGTTGTGGTGCAATGAAGTTTGAGAAACCTTGAGCTAATGGATAAGGAGAAGATTGAAGACAATGTACTTGGATTATCAAAATTTTGCCATGTCCTTGAGCTGAGATTAAAGAAAATAACCACAGAGCAAGTGTCAAAACCCTGTCACTTACTAAATTTAGGTATGCAATAAAAACTGTGTGTGTGTACGTATACTAACCAACTACTCATCAGAAGGAAAATCGGGGATTAGAAATGACTTTAGACGAGAGATATCCAGTGTATTTATTATGGATTTGATGAAAGCAAGTTGTTGAAATTTGCTAATGACAATTTATAAGCTAAAGAACCAAGAATGTGAGGAATTCCAGACCCAACTAAATAAAAAAAAACAGAGGGATTGAGTTGAAGGAAAACAGATCAGATTTAATTTGGGAAATCTACAAAATAATGCAGGTAGCAAAAATTTATGACAGTAGGTTTTTAACTTGCATTATCTTCTCACAGAAGAAACACCCAAGAATCATTATAGAAGCATACAAACGTAGGACTGGAATGGACCTCAAAAGGTCATCTACTCCATCTCCCTGGGCTAAAACAGGATTACAAATATCTACCATCTCTGGTAGGTGTTTGCCTAACCTCTTCTTAACAACCTCCAGCAATGGGGATTGCACAACCTCCCTAGATAGCCTATTCCAGTGCTTAACTATCTTTATAGTTACAAAGTTTCCAATCCACATCTCCCTTTTATGGCAAACTAAACCATTACTTCTTGTCCTACCTTAAGTGGCCATGGAGAACAATTAATCACCATCCTCTTTTAAATCGCTTACATATTTGAAGATTTGTCCACCCTTAGCAATCTTTTCTCTAGACTTTTTCCATAGATCATTTTTTCCTAAACCTTGTATTTTTGTTGCTCTCCTCCTCAATCTCTCTAATTTGTTCAAATCTTTCTCAAAGTACGGTGCCCATAATACTCCAACTGCCAACAAGTAGAGTAGAACGCTTACCATTTGCGTCCTATTAACACATCCCAGAATGACATTGCCTTTTTCGCACCAATACCACACTGTTGGCTCATATTCACTTTGTGATCCATTATAACCCGTGATCCTTCTTTTCAGTACTGCTACCTAACCACTTATGCTCCATTTTGTATCTGTGTGTTTGATTTTCCCTAAGTGCATTACTTTGCATTTGTCTTTACAGATTATGAATAGTTTAATAGTAGTAAGGCATCATCCAGAGCACTATGGTCAATTTTGGTCACTGATGCTCAAGGAAAAAAAAATAAAGCAGAGAACAAACAACAACAGTAAAATAGAAAAATAGTTTAAAGTCTGGAAGCGGATACAAGTTTAGTCTCAAAATGATTTTAAAATTACATTTTTCATACATCTCAGTTAAAACTGCACTGGTACAGGGAACTGTCAGATACTCTTTCTCACAGTTTTGCCATATGAAGGGAACAAATATGGAAACATAATAAATTTAACAATCAAAAATAAAGACCACATACTTGTAGAATTGACTGTTCCAGGTAAATTGTTTACTATTATTTCAAAAACATTAATTTTAATAGTTTTATTAGCATTTTATATATCTACTATATCAATATATATTTTTCACTAGCACAAGGAAGCAAAATCTTGTGTTTTGAGATAGGCTCTGTGAGAGACAGAAATGAATTTCCTTTCCCTTTCTTCTATGCACAAACTGGAACAACCTGGAGGTGGGTGTTGTGTGTCTGTGGTGCATAGGCCAACTACATTCAGTTGTGAATAATAGCTTGGTGGTTTGAGCCCTCCAAAGGATGTGGCAGTTTCTCAGATACTACAATAAAGAGTACAGTATCAGAACCTAACTAGAACATGATTGTAGTAGCTGGAAATTATGGGAGGTGGTCAAAAGTTAATAATCTTCAAAAGTAACTATAGGGAAAAAGTCAGGCTTCGTGGGAATTACGAATAATAGCTGATTAGAGTCCTAATGTATGAGTGAAAGTTAAGAAAATTGTTGCTGGGGGAGAAGGAAAAAAGTTAGTCCCTCTAAAACAGGAGTGGGCAAACTTTTTGGCCCAAGGGCCACATCTGGATTTGGAAATTGTATGGCTGGCCATGAATGCTCACGAAATTGGGGGCTGGGGTGCGGGAGGGGGTGAGGGCTCTGCCTGGGAGAGCAGGCTCTGGGGTGGGGCCAGAAATTAGGAGTTCAGAGTCCAGGAAGGGGCTCCAGGCTGGGGCAGGGGTGCAGGCGGGGGTGGGAGAGTGAGGGGGGGCTGAGGATGCAGGCTCTGGGATAGGGCTGGGGGTACAGGAAAGTGCTCTGGGGTGGGACCAAGGAGTTTAGAGGGTGTGAGGGGAATCAGGGCTGCCCTGTCCGCAGGACCAGCCCACGGCCAATGGGAGCTATGGGGGTGGTGCTTGGGGTGGGGGCAGCATGCCGACCCTCTTGGCTGCCCCTACGCGTAGGAGCTGGAGGGCGGACATGCCACTGCTTCCAGGATCCACGGCACATGTGGATTGAGGCAAACCCCCAACCCCACTCCCGAGCAGGAGCTTGAGGGAAGGATTAAAATGTCTGAAGGGCCGGATGCGGCCTCCAGCCCGTAGTTTTAGAGCTGGGGTGGGCAAAATTATGTAAAGCTGAAACCATTATTAAACAAGGATACATTCAGACTGCTTTAACACCTCTAAAAACAGCAACATTTTTCACTTCATGTCTAAATCTTATCCACCATTATAAAATACGCCAAGTGTCCCCCACATTTATTAACATTAAATATGAAAATATAGCAACAGTTTAACTGTATGAAATTCTGTTCCTCTATGGAACAGGAGAAAGTTCATAGTTTTCCAGAACAATGCACAACCCTATGACACCAGAATGGTGAATGTAAACCTGTAAATACCAGAAAACTGCTACCATTTTAGGAATGCGCGTAGGGCAGAGGAGGGACATATTGCAAATGTGAAGTGAAACAGTTATTTGAACACACTTAAGTTCTACATTAAGACATTCGAAACCATTAAATACATGGAAATTATTTCAAACTGTACCCAGTCCCTTTAAAACTCTTGGACCTTAAAGTTGGATACATTAGCGACATAAAATCCACATGAGGAATGCTGAGTTATGTTACTGTTTCACTAACTACAGTAGTTCCCTTTCAAAAGTTTCTCTCAGTGGCTTTTTGCATATTGCTGAATAAATAACGCTGGGACTAGCTTACTTTTCTTGGAGGCATTATATAAGATTATTTTCTTAGTCTCCTCTGATTTAGTACACCTTTTAAGATAATCTATCAATGTTTTGGATATCTCATTCATCATCCATTACTGTGTGTGTCATAAATTAGAGGAATGGAACAAAGCACTGGACTATACACTTTTTCCATATTCATCAAACAAAACAGCCACCCTCACTGGCACACAATGAACAGGGACAAGTTGGTTTCATCCACTACAATGGGAGAACTACATCAACACAAACCACTTGTATGGATGGTGTGAATTTCAAAATTTGACACCATCAAATCTGGGGCCTCTTATGGTACCAAGGAGTAAAGATGAGTGCCCCAACATTCAATATAAAGGAGCGAAACATTTTTGTCTGTGAAAGATGAAAATGCTCATGAAGGAAATTGTTGAACCCAGTTAATCAACTGCAGTGGAGCACTGATTCAGTGGAGCCTTGTATAAAGAAATAAATGACTAAAACAAAATGCTGTGCCCCACAAAACTTAGAGAGACACAGTAGTCACATTTCTTTGTACTGGCCATTATAAATGGGAAACAGAGAAATTATTTAAGTGGAAAAACCTGTATTCTTGATGAAGAATATCATTATCTGTGCCTAACTTATTGGTGGCATCAAGAAGTTTTTCTTACAAATTAAGGTCTCTCTTAAAACAAAGTCAGGGCACATGCCTACACTTAAACTCGGTCACATGCAACTGGCCCCATAAAGTAGTACTGCAAAAGATCAAGTATTAGATCAGATTTTTTCCAAATATTTTCTATTTATGAATCCATTAATTAATTGATAATTCTCATCTTTTGCTTTTTTGGATTTGCTGATGCCCTCAGCCCAACAGGACAGAAAGATATGAATACCCCTTTCATCATTCCATTCCCCTCCCTGAGTAGTGAGTTCTGTCTTCCAGAGTTTCATTTATTTTCAAGAAGTATATGAGCATCAAAACCTAGTGGGACAAATTTGAATGCTAACATACATAAGAAGTTTTTCTCTCTAACATAAAAACAAGGGAATGAAATGCAAAATAATGTAAAAATCAATGTTACATGAAGATTATATATTCTTAAATAGAATAAATCATGAAATGCAGAAAGGTAGTGGAGGCTAGCAAACTACTGAGTTTGTCCATGTTTTCAGATTATGAGACTCAGTCTATAAAGACTCATTTCTACTTTATTTTTTATTAAAGACCCTATTTGAGGTTTTTTTGTTTTTTTTTAAAAATAGTGGCTCTGAACTCCACCCCATGGGAAAACCCAAATGCCCAACTAAATGTCCAAGGACCTTTTGTTGCCAAGTGGCAGAGGGCACAAAGATACATAAGGGTACAGAGACCCCCTGCATTCACCCCTGCAAGGTCCCTAATGAAATCCTGTGTCACATTTACCATCATCATCGTGAGATGTATGACCAGAAACTATGTGAGAAGTTATGTATACTGTTCTCTAGCCTTTGGGCACTCAAATGCAGCATGCCCTGAGGAAAACTGCTCCAGACTGGAGGTGGGAGACACTTACCTCCCTGGTGAACCACTCTCTCTCACACTACAAGTCTATTAGTATATTGAGTCAAAAGCTAATGAAGAGCTTGCAGAGACTTCTGAAGGAAATTAACAGGAAGAGGTAAACAGTGGGGAGGAGGGATGACCTGTATTTCAGATGAAGATCAAAGGTCTGGCCTATCTGGGGTTGCAAACACATGTTCTGGCATCCTCCAGTGTGTGAAGACAAACTACCAGAAGCCTTAATCTTATAAAGGTGAATCTCAGCCATCCTGGCTGAAAACGCTGGGAAGAGGACTTGGGGTAAACTATCCTGTAAAAAACAGGGGAATATCTTGAGAGTTAAGTTTATGCACTAGAAAATGCATTATAACTTTCTTTTATTTGTAATCCTTTGTTTCCAATATTCCCACATCTTGAATATAGCATACAGTTCTGGTCACCCCACCTCAAAAAAGAGATATATAAAAATTGGAAAAGGTACAGAAAAGGGTAACAAAAACAATTAAGGGTATGGAACAGCTTCAGTAAAAGGAGAGATTAAGACTAGCACTTTTCATCTTGGAAATGAGATGACTAAGAGGGGATATGATAGAGGGCTATAAAATCATGACTGGTGTGGAGAAAGTGAATAAGGAAGTGTTATTTACTCCTTCCCATAACACAAGAACCAGGGGTCACCCAGTGAAATTAACAGACAGCAGTTTTTTGTTTGTTTTTTTTTTAAAAGGAAGTACTTCTTCACACAATGCACAATCAACCTGGGGAATTCGTTGCCAGGGGATTTTGTGAAGACCAAAACTATAACAGGGTTCAAAAAAGAACTAGATAAGTTCATGAAGGATAACTCCATCAATGGCTATTAGCCAAGATGGTCAGGGATGCAAACCCATGTTCTGGGTGTCCTTGGCCTCTGATTCCCAGAATCTGGGAGTGGAAAACAGGGGATGGATCACTTGATGATTGCCCTGTTCTGTTCAATCCCTCTGAAGCATGTGGCATTGGTCACTGTGGGAAGACAGGATACTGGGATAAACGGACCATTGATCTGACCCAGTATGATCGTTTTTTGTTCTTTCTTACTATCATTTGAATCTCCGTTCTTTGATAATAAACTTATTCTTGTTTTCACTGCAAACATATCTAAGTGCTGTGTTTTAAACAGAGTGGTGATCCTGAGTTGAATCTTGTAAGTTGGAGTATACTATTCCTTCGGGAATAGAGAATCAGAGTTCTGTGATCGTTCAGTAGAAGAGGTCCTGAGGACTCCAGAGCAATGGTTGGAGGATTTGGGAGTGTGTCTGTGCTTACCACTAACCCGTAAAATAGGGCCTGAGTTGCCAGAGACTGGTAGAATGCGAGAGCTGCTCAACAGCAGGCACAGACAAGACTTCCTCACACTAAGGGCAGGCAGTAGCGAGGTACCTCTCAATCCTGGGTACTCCTGGAAGCATCACAAGCATATGCACTGAGAACTAATTAAAGTTGCTATGAGAACATTCACAGTCTGTGTTTAAATAGAATACATAACCTTTCTGTAGCTTTAATGTAGTTTTTTGCATTGTATGTGCGATTACGAATATGCTTTTTGCCATTTTAGGCTTCATCTCATTCTGTCAACCCTCTAATATTTACATGCTTTTAAATAAAGCAAAATCTCCCATTAAGAGAAATTAATATTTTACATGAAATAATGGTACTGCATCAGGCTATTTTCTGTCCACTATGTAAGATGGAGTTTGAGCAGAGTCTAATTCATTCATTAATAGGATCAGATACTGAAGAATGAAGTTCTTATAGTGGAAAAAAAACCGCATTAATGAAAACAAATTGTGTGTGTGAGATTTAAATGGGTAAAATGTTTCAGATTACTAATTGTGTTTATAGAAACTGCACTAGCAACAAATAGCTGTTACCTAAACTTCTGCCACTAAGGAAAAAAAAGTATCCTAGTTTGGAGACAACTGGAACCGGAAACATTAGAGTATTTTACTCCATTCAACAAAACAGTCAGCTTCTCTGTGCCAACTCCAGATCACAACTATTCATATAGTCCAATGGAAACTCAAAATGGCCTGTATAGCAGCACTGTTCAGGGAGTAATTGCTGACTGTTGACAGATCACACCTTAACAGTGCTTTTTAAAAGTAATTATCGTTAACTAGGTTCAGCTTGATTCATTGGCGGATTTCAATTTCAACTGAAAACAAATCTGTACACAAAGTTGCATTTTCCCCTTTGACTTAATACATTATCTTTAGGATTACTAATAAATAATTTGGAGAGCTCCAATTTATGCTTTGTAATTTCTTCAAGCTTTTGAGCCTTTACTTATTAACATTTATCAGTGGAATGGAAAATCAGAGAAACAGAACAAAGAATTGTTACATATAATAGACTTTTTTAAAATCAGGGTGGATAAAAATCAATGATTTTTTTTTAATTAAAAAAAATCAGATTTTTATTTAAAATGGATTTTTTTGATAACATGTTTTTTGAGGAGAAACCTATCTCAAGATAGTTTTAATTAAGATACATTATAGCGCAAAGATATCTCATCATGGAATAGGGATTATAAATTCTAATTCTGTAGTATGAGACAATATATTCATGTAATGTTTAAGAAAAGTTTTGTAAATGAGTTCCAATAGTTCATGGATTAGGGACCCAATCTTATGGGGTTCCAGGGGCTTCTGTATAGATTATTTAGGTTAATCATTCTATCTGCCCAATGGGACTCAGTGCTCAGTCTAGAAGATACCATCAGAGATGCTCAGTTTTGCAGTTCTCAAACTGTGGATTTGCGTCTCCAGAGATAACATGCTCAACAACAGCAAAAATGTTTTTAAATAAATAAATAAATAAATAAATAAATAGAGAGAGAGAGGTGAGAAATAACAGACCTCAAGCCTACTGTTCCTCTGCAAATTTTGTATACAGAGTCAATCCCTTACCTCTCTCTAAAAGTAAAAAATTTCAAACAGTTCAATGAATAGAAGATTGTTCAGGGGGAATAAATCTGGACAAGGAGAAGTCTGGAGATAAATGTGAGAAGGGAGGGACAGGCAGTAGAAACAAAAGTGAAACTGTTTGAGCAGCATATTCCAGAAGTCTTGAGGTCTTTCTGAGTGTAGCCTGCATTGATTTGAGATATACCATACCATTCTCTCACTTGAAGGGGAAACCTATAATGTCAGCAGGCCATAAGAGACCCAGTTTGGGAATATTTTAATGAAGTTCCTCTACCTGTGGGTAAGACAGGCATGCGTGCAAAATGCAAACAGTACAAAAAAGAACTGCACGGCCTGATTGGCCGAATGAAACAACATCATGAGAAGTGTTCTCCTTCTCAGGAGGAAGTGCATTGAAGATGATGAAAGGAACATGTGTGAACACGCAGGATCTTCAGGTTGGTAAACTTTTTTATTTCATACTTCTTTCTTAAGGACTGCCCGTCTTCCTTCTGGACTATTCTTGAATTCTCATGTTTGAGCAAAAAATATAGCTGTTACTCTATGGTACTATCATTTTAGATGCAGTTGTGATAAAAAGAATAAATAGCTGAAATAGGCAGATCTTCCTTTTACAATTTCACCTTTAAAGTAGTACTGAGTGTCAGTGAATGCAATGAGTAATACTAAATGAGCAGTAAATACTAATTAAATAACTGCATTGACTTATTTTGTTTAGGAGAATCCATCCTCAACATACAGGATTCTGAAGACTGTCCACTTTCAAGATCACCATCATTTTCTATAGTTTCAGAGTTATCTGCCAATGATAATGTTTCAGTCACATCATGTAGGTTACATAGCCACAGTATATCCCCTGCAGCAAAAAGAAAAAAAAAAAACTCCATCATCCAGAAACAACCATAGATAAGTTTGTGATAAGAACCAGCAGATTACAAAAAGGGGTAACTGATGAAAAAATTGCCCGGTTTGTTTATGCAACAAACTCTCCTTTCCATATGACGGAAAACCCATACTTCCTTAACATGGTTCAGTCATTAAGACCAGGATACAGTCCACCCAACAGAGCAGCAATTTGCCTGCGACATCTGGAAAAAGTATATGAAAGAGAAATTGAGCAGCGTGCAAAAAGTCTACAGCAGGGGCTGGCAAACTACGGCCCGTGGGCCAGATCCGGCCCCCAGCCCGCGGGCCGCACACCAGTCCCAGAAGCGGCCAGCACCACGTGCCTCCGGCCCCTGAGGGAGGGGGAGCAGAGGGCTCCACACGCTGCCCTTGCCTGTGAGTACCTCTCCCCTGAAGCTCCCGTTGGCCGGGAACGGGGATCTATGGTTATGACATGGACATCCAGGAATCATCCCTTCACAATGCCAACTATAATAAACTTCAGAGCTAAGGGTGAACCAGTCAAGAAATATATGTTTGTTGATGATATTTTAAAGAAAGTCACACCAGTGAACTGGTGGAAATCATTTAAGCACTTCGATTCAGAGACTGTTGAAGTGATAATCTCACTTTTAACAGCAGTAGCTTCTTCTGCCAGTGTAGAAAAAATATTTTCTTCCTTTAGACTAATTCATTCCAAATTGAGAAATTGTTTGGGACCTGAAAAAGGAGGAAAGTTTGTTTTTCTTTTCCAGATTATGAACAAACAGGAAAATGAAGGTGAAGATGACTGAGTTAGCTGCAGAAGCCAATATTTTAAGTTTCTCATGTTGATCTGGCTGACATAGTCCATTTAATATTTCATTTAACTATTTTAATTAAACAATTAACAAAAACAAACCTGATTTTAAAAAACTTGAATGTTTAGCTAAATTCAAAAATTAATATGCTTGTTTTGTTAAAATATTATATGTTTGCTGTTGAATAAAAAAATCCAGAATACATAACGTTGTTGTTTTAGTTAAATAAAACAATTTAAATGTCTATCTGGTGATGTTCTCCTAATACAGCATGGCAAGAAAATCCTCCAAATATTAATGATTAACCTGTTGAACTGGAGATAGTTCACCTCCCAAAGACTTCATAAGTATCTGCTTCAATTACCCTTGGTAAATGTAATAACCAAACAATTATTCATTTTCTGACATAGCTGTAAAACTAATCTGAAAAGTTTTCAAAATAAATCACTTTAAAAATGTATAGTGTGTACCTTCTAAAAATAAAACCTACATCTATCTCTGAGTTGTGAAGAATATGTATTAAGGTTATAACTACCAACAAGAATGAACTTTTATGTAGAAATCCATGATTAAATCAAGTATTTTAATCCAAGTCTTTTAAACCCTGGTTAAAATCTTATAAATTCCACTGAGGTTTTATAAATGATCCTAACAGTTATGTTACATATTTTTCCAACTCATCAAGGAAAAATGTTTTGCCACAGAGGAAAAAGTTTGTAATGCTTCACTTGATAAGATGGACAGCAATATCTTGGCTGGGGGAGGGGGCAGAAAAAGATTTACCTCCTTCTCTCCGTATAGACTTCTCTGTTGCCTTACCAAACTATTGAAAAGTTGACAGCCTGGGCACAAAACCTGTCCACTTTTTCCATGAAAACAAAGAAAAAAATTAATGATATTTTACTTGACCTTTATTATTTCCCAGGTGAACAAGCAAGACAAATTTTGCTAAGCTTTTCTAATTTAACAAAATCAGTTTGCTTTTAATAAATATTTGTATTAATATTTACTCTACAAATGTGTTTTTAAAAAAGTGTAAATGGGGGCCTACTTACAATGGTTTGAGTCTGGCATAGTGTGAGCTGTGTAAGTTTCCTCAGATAATTATGTGAATGTACCTTTCTCTTCACTTGTAACATCCAAGCTAATCTGATTCTGGGCCTCTTAAATAGAGATCACCACCACCAGTAAAGTATGCGATGAGTAAAAAGTGTCCATTCAGGAATAGATTAAGATCAAACTTATTTAATTAGAAACTACATCTGAATTCAAGATTCTACTAGCTCAGAGGTGGGCAAACTACGGCCCACATCTGGCCCACAGGACTGTCCTGCCTGGCACCTGAGCTCCTGGCTGGGGAGGCTAGCCTCCGGCCCCTCCCCTGCAGCCTCAGATCACTGCACCACCAGCACTCTGGCCCGCCACTCCTGCCGGGCAGCGCGGCAATGGGGCTGCGAGCTCCTGCCACTCCGAGTGACATGGTAAGGGGGGAGGGGGGTTGGATAAGGGGCAGGGATTCCTGGGGGGCAGTCAGAGGACAGGGAGCGGTTGGATGGGGTGGAGGTTCTGGGGTGGGGGACAGTCAGGGGACAAGGGACGTTGGATAGGCGTGAGAGTCCCGGGGGGTCTGTCAGGGGGTGGGAGTGTGGATAGGAGTCGGGGGGGGCAGTCAGAGATAGGGAGCGGGGGGGAGGGGTTGGGGCCTGGGTTCCCAGGAGGGGGCAGTCAGGGGACAAGGAGCAGGTGGGGTTGGATGGGTTGGGGTTCAGAAGGGGGCAGTCAGGACGTGGGAAGGGGCAGATAGGTGGAGGCACAGCCTTCCCTACCTGACTCTCCATACAGTTTCACAACCCTGATGTGGCCCTCAGGCCAAAAAGTTTGCCCACCCCTGTACTAGCTTCTATCACTCTCCATGGATTTTTCAGTAAAGATGATGAACAGGGGGAGAAAAACAAAGAACATCCCTTCTTCCTTTTATCAGCCAAAGGCTTGGAGGCTTTGTATTTATTATACCTACTCAATGGAAATTACAAGAGACCGAGTCCCTTAGTAATTCCTAGGACAGAGGTAAAAATACAAGTGCCGTCCTCTTTTCCAGCAACAGTGAAAAGGGGAGGCTTGGCTTCTCACCTGCATGAGGCCCCTGAACACCAGAGTGTCCTCTGTTTATTCAGTATTTGG
Organism: Lepidochelys kempii; assembly: GCF_965140285.1. Taxonomy (NCBI): domain Eukaryota; kingdom Metazoa; phylum Chordata; order Testudines; family Cheloniidae; genus Lepidochelys; species Lepidochelys kempii. The sequence continues at coordinate 204,105,114 of NC_136381.1, read as the reverse complement.
CAAAAAAATTAAGTCCTATGAGAGTGAACCAGGACATTGGTGTATGTGTGAATGACTAGATGGGTGGGGAGAGAAAGAATTGCTGCAACCAGGTAAGAAACAAAATAGGATAAGGAAAACACAAAGAATTTTTGGGGAGGGTGAGGGACAAAAATAGAGGTGTAGTGGAATACAATGTAGGGAAGCGAAATGGACATAAGGGAGTGTACATATATCCTACCCCTATTACTTCTCCATGATTTTGATCAAAAGTGTACGTTGCAGCTCTGGATCAGCAGCAACTAACAGTATTCCCAAAACCACTGTGTTTAGTGAGAGGGGCAAATGGGGAAAGGAATGAAGGGACAGGCTGACTGGGGACAGGAAGAAACAGGATGGAGCAAACCAGTGACTAGACATGGAAGAAGATGTGAAGGTGCAGGGATAGTGAGCAACTGGCATGCAGTTGGATGCCAGGAACAGCTGAGGGCAGAACCAGAAGATATGAGGAATGAGGAGGAACCCCTCAGTAAGCTACAGCATGAAGTAGAGAGAGGATGACTCCCAAAGAAGGGGGAGCATAAAAAAGTGGGGAAGAGGGTTCTTGGAGGAAGCCCCCAGCTGGGAGCAATAGCACCAGATGAAGGCAACTTGGAACTGAACATGAATGGGCACTGACCTGACACCCCAAAACCCAAGTAAATGTTCCCTTTCCAGCCACTACTTTCTTTTATGTCTCACTACCAGAAATAGATTCTAAGACGTTGGCAGTTGTGAAGTCTTAATGAGCTCAGAGCCAATCCAGCTTTGAGTCCACTAGGCCAAGACTCAGATTAGCTTGCTCACCAGGAGCAACAGCCACATAACTCAGCCTTCCTATGTGGCCTCCTTTTGCCCAGAGTTCAGAAAAAGTGTATAGGGAGCCCAGAAGGATGTGGTAGGGCAGATATATTGTGCATTGCTAGCAGGGATATACTTCAAGTGAATAGGTGCAAGCAAATAGTGCAAGTAATCTTATTTAATTGATAAGCAAACTGTTCCATGTTCATGTGTACAATCATAAAACTTACTAAAGCGATATGGTTTAATAACTATTAAACAAGTACTATTAATTTAGAAATCTACTAGACACTATAAACTCAAAGAAAGGGTGCTTGTTTACTCCTCATTATAGTGTCAGTGAGTCAAAGAGTTGATCTTAAACAACAAAAGCCTGACAGGGCTGGCTGCATTTTCTTCTGTCAAATACAAGGAACAAAAAAGTCAAGTCTCAAGTAATTGTACTGATCACTGACTACATTTATAAAATGAATCAGTCTCTTCAAATCCAAATGTAAGATCCTACCCAAAGCTCTGAGAAATACTCCACCTTTCTTCCTCAATGAATTTATTGATGCCAGAAGTCATAGTGTATTTGTGGAAACTCTTAACCTTAGTGGGGAAAAAGTTAAGATGAACATGTGAGACCAAGGCCTATCAAGGTCAGGATCAGAAACCAATCTAGGATATTGGTTTAACGTACTAGCCTTACTTTTACGGTTTTGCCACTTAAATGTCAATATCATTAATTCAAAATATTAACTGTAAATTAAGGTTTTAGCCGTCTGCTTAATTTTTTTCTTATATCCCCCAAAAAACTACTCCAAAGACTGAATTCCTGCATTTATCCATACTCTCATTCTCAGGTGAAATCTTTGGCAAAATTCTGATGGTGACCTTTAAACATTTCAAAATCAGATACTTCCCTGAAACATAAAAGCAATCTAAATTCATCCTGCTAAAAAGGTAACATCCATAAAATACACTGTTGGGTTTACTACCATCAACTCAAACTTAACAGCAAAACATGATCTTTCCTACAAAATCTCCTCTCCCCAATCCTCACAAGTTCTCATTGTGAGCATACCATCATCCTGTGTGCGTCATTGAGGCCAATAACCCAAGAGGTCACCTGAAACTCCCCCGCCCTCCCTCCCACCGCCCTCTGTCCTCACACTTCCAGATAGCATCCCAGTCTTGCAAATTCATTCACTACATTTGTAAGATCTACGTCTTCCTTGGTCCACAGAGATAAAACCATCAGGCAGGTCTTCGTAACTTCTACTTATTCTAACCTTTTCCTCACTAGCCGCCAAAACACCCATTTCACCCCATTCCTATTCCTAAAAAAAAAATGTAGCCACAAAGATAATTATAGCTCCTGGTCATCATTCTGACCATATGACTTGCTTTCTTCAAATTCTTCACTAAGTTGCCACAGCACATCAAGGTCAAATTTTCTATAATTACTTTCAAGGCCCTACATAACTCTGACCATCTCTTCTTAACCAGCTTTGATTTTATTCTTTAGGAAATGCATGTATTGTTCATTCATTAAGCCTTTTTCAGTAGTATTCTTGCTACTACTTATTTGAAATAGAAAATAAACAGAAATAGATTCTATTTGTTAAATTTCCCTGCATTTGGAACAAAATATTAACCTATAAGGCAAATAACTAATTGGTACACATTAAACACATTTCAACCACCACCAGACCAAAAGTCAATAGAAACATAAACAACAAACAGAAACAAAGGCAGAAGCAATAAAGAGAAAGTGGCTTAACTTGATAACTGCCTGGTATGCTCCACACTCACCCTCCCTCTCAAGCCTCTTAGTAAATTTATATTGATTGTAATTATATTGAACTATTAGTTCAAAGTTTATTTAAACGGAGGCTTTTCAACTGCTGAAGTCAGCAGCAATGCTATTCATGACTCCACGCCTATGAGAACAGACCCATTTTCCCTTCCTGGAACAAATCTCAAACAATCTGAAACCTAGGACTGCAATGTTCGACTTCATGAACTAAGTGCTTACTCAGCAGGCATCCAAAAAGTAATGCATTACTCCACTTAACCATGCTAGCACTATTATCCATTTTACATAAGAATCCATAACAATAACAAGTGTATTGTTTGACATATTGCAAAACATATGGGCAAACAACAGATATTTTGTCTGACCCCTTTCAGGTAAATTAATTTCCTTAACAGTGACAAAATGTCACAAGAACAGCAAAACAAGACAACACAGAAAAAAATTATCTCCACTAGTGGAGAAAGCCTATGGCAACCCAAATATATTCAGTGAGATGAAATGTCTATGTTAAAAAATAAACTGTGCAGAAGTAATTTTCTATTCCTACTGTACAAGCTTCATCTTTTGAGTCATGTATAGTATCAAATGCTATACTTCACAGTAAACTAATTTTATGAAATCATATGGTTGTCAGAAAGAGACAGCACTATTTTATTTATTATTTATAAGGCACCTATCCAGAGCGCCATTCCATTAGAGGAATTCATTTCATTTTAACCTTATGTTTCACATGCAGTACAAATGATTATTTTTAAAAATAGCTAATGACATTACCTAAAGCCCAAAATCTAAACACGAAGCAAAGTCAAATATAAACAGGAATGATGTCCACACAAGTTTTATACAGTGTAGTTTCTAATCTTATGTATTTTTTACCAAGGCAAAATACATCAATTTAGAAAATGTAATCAATGTTCTTTAACATTTGTGATTATGAGGGATTACCTTCAGGATCAAAAGCAGCACTACATGAATACCAATCTCAAATGATATTGCAAGAAGAAATTTTCTCAATTTTCTAGTCATATGACAAAATAAAGTAAATTAAGACAATTAAATCATTTAAGATTTTTGACAGGATAGGTGTATGCTTAGTTATTGACATTTGTATCTCCATTTCCCTGCCACCCACAGTCGTTTTTCTTAAGGTTGGATCTAAGATTCCAGAGATTCCTGGAACAAACATTCCTGACTTGTTTTCTGTAACAACTGTTTAAAGTGAGTAAGCTGTAGAGCTGTAAAACTGAAATGTGCAATCTAAATTTCTAAATAAAGTCCAGTCCAAACATTAAGTCCTCCAAGATTTCTTATTACTGTAAATAATCTGAAAACTTTACTGATGATTGCTCAGTCCTGCTTTTGAGAAAGAACCATTTTACCTGCTGTAACAGAAAGCTGTCTGATAATTTTGTCTTTCACAGTGAAGCAGATCAATGAATATTTGTGACAGCTGGTGCCGCGACTATCCAATAAACCAGATTTAATGTTAAACTATTGTATTTTGTTATTGCATTTATACACTTGTTATCCAATCAAAGACACACTCCTAAAACAGGAATACTCAGACACCAAGTTGGGATGAAGACTCTTCAATTGGATACAAAATGTCAAAGGTAATTATGTCGACTTTAATTAGTAATTATGTGTGAGGTATCCAATTTAAAAGTCTAAAATACACATTCAAAGCATCTTTTAAAATGAGCAAATAAACCTTGCCCTGCACACAAGGTTGACTTTATAACTAAGTAGTGGAGCCAAACAAAATAGGCATGGACTTAATTAAATCTGTTGTTACATGTAATTGTGTAAGGATATTTTAATTAAAGGCCAACATAATACACAACAAGCTAATGAAGACTTAACACCTGGGCTAATAAAGCCCTCCGAGAATTAAAAACAGGGCTTCTGGCTACACAAGGAGACAAGTCAAGGCAAAACTGACAGACACTGACCATAGACACAGCTTGATCAGTCATAAATGCCTGAGACAGATGTTAAGACACAACATGCTGTTGTTAGGAGGGACAAAGCTTACTGCTATGTAACATTTTCAACTTGCTAAATCAACGGATTGTTACTAAATTCAGACACAGCTATGGTTGCTCATCACAGGGATAACCTAACACTTTATTGTCTATTTTTGGTAATATCCCCTTAAACTTAAAATGAAAAAACTATGTTAAGGTATCCGACATTGGTAGTAGAGACTTGGAAAACTACTGAGAGGAAACCCATCTCTAATTCCAGAGAATGCCAAATCAAAGGGAGAGGAAAAAATGTGAGCACTGTCAAAGGCAAGAGAACTGGGGAAACCCCAGTCTCAAGAGGTGCAGTGAAGAAGTTAACACTCCAGTCTAGACCCAGACAGCCATAAAATGTGTTGCGTACTGCAGCTGGGTACAGCGATGAACTGTTAGAAAACAAGAAAGCTTGTGCTGGCTGCTACAAAAGAATTCTGGAATTAAAAACATATTTCTGTTCTTGTAAAATTCAGCAAAACAAACAGCAATATAAATTGGTGTAACCATTACTTTTACCAATCAAAATCCTTAGCTGTACATTGAAAATTGGACCCAAGTCAAATGGCAGCTATTTTATTCCTGTCTGTTCCTAATACCATATAATGATGAAATCATTGAAAATTGTAGCTCAGGGCTTTGAAAGGTAATTTCTCACTGAGTTAGAAAAAAGCAGAACTAGTCTCAATTTTTTCATTTACTTGGAGGTTAATTTGATTACTGATGTTAGTAGTTGTCTGGTCAGAGCAAATGAGAGATGTTATATTTTAACTAACACTTTAGCAATTTAGAGACCCATTGGCAGCTTGACTTCTTTTTCTTTTCTTTTTTTTAAACTAGAGGGGAAATATATACAGTACATAGCACAAACACTGCAGAATAAGTCTTAAAGACTAATGTAATCATTAAAGCACTAATGCTGATAGGTTTTTTTTCTGTTAAGTGAACAGAATGTTTTTGAGAGGTGCTGGATTGAAAGCTCTCTGATCCCTCTATTCCTGTCAAACACGTCATTGTCCTCCCTGTCACTCAGGCTCAGTTTGTGCTGGAGGATCTTCAGCTCCTTCTTTTGCCCTGCACATTCAGGCCACGGCCAAACCCTGTTGCCTCTTCACCCATATAATTAAGATCCAACCTTTTCATTGTCCACACAGTTAAAACTCATCTCCAGAGTTTACTACTGCAAATTTCCCCCTCTTTAGTGTAACCTACATCAGTTTCCCTCCAATCCATTCAAAATGAAGCCAATAAGATGATCTGACCAGATCATCCTACTCTTAAAATACTTCTATGGCTTCACACTTTCTTCACTGGATAAAGCTGAATTTTCTTGTTCTCTCCCTTAAGACTCTACATGTCTCTGCCTCTCTGTACCCTGTTTCTCTTTCTCTCCCCTAGCCAGCTCCAAGATTTTCTTCAATAATCCCAGCAGCACATGAATGCCCTTTATGAGATGGGTCAAAAAACCCTTATTTTTATTTATATCCCGCCTTAAGGCCTACTTCTCCCATGACACCTACAATTAGCCAAAATCATCTACTTGTTTATCTTAGAAAGTACTCCATCATACTCTGCACTTCACTGAGTAACCATGTAATGGTTTTGATATTATATCTGTCCTTCCTCACCTACACCTCACTATTATTTACATTATGGAATCACGTAGGCACCCCTCTGTGCAAACATGGAATATTAAGTCTCTGCCCTGAAGAGTTTTCAAGCTAAATAGACATGGCAGACAAATCATTAACAGAGAAAGGATACTATATGCAAGCACAATGAATAGTGTGATGGTCAGCAAATGTCACGTTAGTGCTACAACTTGTGTTTTGTTCCCATGTTTTATTGCGGATTTGGGGGCACGGTTAAACTTTGTTGGGATAAGATTAGCTAAACAGAGACAAAGAAAGAGAGGGGAAGGAATTCATGCAGATTTAGGTTGAAAAAACGACTGAGGAAGGAGGTGGGAAGAAGTTGAAGTGGGCAGCTAAACAGCAAAGGAGAGAGAAAGTCCAGAGTAAAATCTGTAGAAAGCTATCAGGCATTGACATCATCATCAGTGTCTGAAAGTCCCTGCAGCAGCTGCTCACCCCTGGTCCTGACAGCTGCATTTCTAGGTAGCCCATCCCAGCCGTTTCTCTTTCTTCTTCAGGCTCACATGGCTGGAGCTATATGGACCCTGATATCCCTAAAGTAGAGGTGTCCCCTGAACAGTTCTGAGTTTAGGGTGCAGTGGGGGGAGGGGAAGAGATGAGAGGGAATTAACCCCTTGTGTCCTATCTCAACTTAGTTGTGAGCTACCTCAACTGAGATTACCAAAAAGGATGAGTTAAAACCATGGTCAGATGCCAGCAACAGCAAGAAGTCGTCTAAGAAAAAAGTTTCACATAGTTTCACTGAACAGCTATAAAATGGCAATGCCTTTCACTTGCTATTGACCCAGTTCAGATTGAACTCCTGATCTATAGGTAAAAAGCTATGTACTGTAGTCCAATTCCAGTACCTGGAGCTCAGAAAATGTAACTGACATGACCAAGGACAAAGCCTACTAACCTGGGAGAAAAATATCTGTGCTACTATGCCAACCAAGGCCATACAATCCCACACCATATACAAATTAGGACAATAAAAGAGTGCATTACATTTTTGTACTGTTTTTACACCACTCTTTCTTTACTATAATAAATCATGAAGTATCTTTTCCTGAGTTGTCTTCAATGTCTGTCTCCTCTTCTGCCCTCTCCCCTACCCTCACACCCTTAATTACTCTCTCCTCTTACTTCTCCCACTTCTTCCCACAAAGTCTACCCAAAACGTAAGTTTCTCTTCTTACCTGGATCTGGTAAACTTCTAGTCTTGGAGAGGGCTTTGTCTAGTTGATTCACTTGGATTATCAAATCCCAAAGGTACAGAGTCCTGTTTGATAGGTTTAGGATTCTTCTCTCCAGAATCATCTCCTTTCACTAAAGCAGTGGCATGCATACATTGCTACCAGAATCATATGGAAGTTCAGCTAGGTTTGGAACCAGGTGATTGCGTCACTGGTTTCTTCTGTATTGGGGACCTTAATTAGTCTCAACTCGGCATGATATCAGAGTGCACCTATGTCCAGTGACACCATTGCTTTTTCCTGATCCAGTTTCATCAGGACTGATTCCCCTCAAACTCATACTCCATTCTAATGGGCAAAGCGATCACACACATAAATTATGCACATACTCTCCTATACCTGTGGAGGTGTAATCCACGTGATAAATTTAGCAGTCACTTTTGAACACCTCAGCTAATCTCTGCCAACTCCCAAAATTTATTCTAAATAGCTGCCATTTAAAAAAAAAGATCTGACAAAAATGTTTTCAACTCGTCTCTCCAAATATGAAATTTCCTTCCAAAGTTACATCTGCCCAAGTCCCAGGATGAGACAAGATTCAGTCTGGGGATAAGAGAAGCTTTTCTATCCTTAATGTCATAATTTAAAGTATGTCATTGTGGAAATATGTAAGTAAGCTAGTAGGATTCAGAGTAGCAGCCACGTTAGTCTGTATTCGCGAAAAGAAAAGGAGTACTTTTGGCACCTTAAAGACTAACGAAGTTATTTGAGCATAAGCTTTCGTGAGCTACAACTCACTTCATCGTATGCATTCAGTGGAAAATCCAGTGAGGAGATTTATATACACACAGAACATGAAAAAATGGGTGTTATCATACACACTGTAGGGAGAGCGATCACTTAAGATGATTACCAGCAGGAGAGCGGGGGGCGGAGGAGGGGGGAGAAAACCTTTTGTAGTGATAATCAAGGTGGGCCATTTCCAGCAGTTAACAGGAACGTCTGAGGAACAGTGGGGGGGGGGGGGGGGGAATAAACATGGGGAAATAGTTTTACTTTGTGTAATGACCCATCCACTCCCAGTCTCTATTCAAGCCTAAGTTAATTGTATCCAGTTTGCAAATTAATTCCAATTCAGCAGTCTCTCGTTGGAGTCTGTTTTTGAAGTCTTTTTGTTGTAATATTGCGACCTTTAGGTCTGAAATCGAGTGACCAGAGAGATTGAAGTGTTCTCCGACTGGTTTATGAATGTTATAATTCTTGACGTCTGATTTGTGTCCATTTATTCTTTTACGTAGGGACTGTCCAGTTTGACCAATGTACATGGCAGAGGGGCATTGCTGGCACATGGCATATATCACATTGGTAGATGTGCAGGTGAACGAGCCTCCGATAGTGTGGCTGATGTGATTAGGCCCTATGATGGTGTCCCCTGAATAGACAGTTGTCAACGGGCTTTGTTGCAAAGATAGGTTCCTGGGTTAGTGGTTCTGTTGTGTGGTTGCTGGCGAGTATTTGCTTCAGGTTGGGGGGCTGTCTGTAGGCAAGGACTGGCCTGTCTCCCAAGATTTGTGAGAGTGATAGGTCGTCCTTCAGGATAGGTTGTAGATCCTTGACTGCTGAATTGGAATTAATTTGCAAACTGGATACAATTAACTTAGGCTTGAATAGAGACTGAGAGTGGATGGGTCATTACACAAAGTAAAACTATTTCCCCATGTTTATTTCTCCCCCTCACCCCCCACTGTTCCTCAGACGTTCCTGTTAACTGCTGGTAATGGCCCACCTTGATTATCACTACAAAAGGTTTTCTACTCTCCTGCTCATAATAGCTCATCTTAAGTGATCACTCTCCTTACAGTGTGTATGATAACACCCAATTTTTTCATGTTTTGTATGTATATAAATCTCCTCACTGTATTTTCCACTGAATGCATCCGATGAAGTGAGCTGTAGCTCACAAAAACTTATGCTCAAATAAATTGGTTAGTCTCTAAGGTACCACAAGTACTCCTTTTCTTTAAGCTAGTAGGCAAATTCATAAACCAGGGAAGAGGGAATAAAGTAACCAACCACCACTTAGTCGATCTCCCTTTCTTTAAGGCAGGTTTCATTATTAAGATGATGCAAAAAAATTCAAAATAATACAAACATTGGGTAACCAGCTGGAAAGGGCGCATACAAACCACTGATTTCTTTCAAAGTGTTTTGCAATGGTTTTGACACCCAGAGTGATATAAATGCAGTTCCCTCTAACCACAGTAACACACAAACTTCCTGTATGTAACATTTTCCTCCATAGTGCTGTTCACTGTTCTTTCATCAGACTAGGAAGTGAAAGTTACAAGAGTCCAGCTTTCTGAACACTTTAAAGAACAGGATTCTTTTAAATGTTGCCTGTTATATTTTTCCTGGAAGGAAGTAAAGTTAACAAGGCATAGGCAGTGTAAGTGTTATGTGAAAATGAGAATCTACAGTTAGAAAAAAACAAGATCAAATTCTTGGCCTGCTAGTCTAGACAACTGGATACAATGCGCATAACGATTCATTCATAATGAACTATAGGTATCACCACAGGCAGCACCTCAGTCCTGGAGGAACTTACATGTGTGGTTACCTTTAACCAGGTCAAGACTGTAATTCACTAGCCTGACAGTGGAGAGGGACACTTCCTCAGTCCAAGACCTGACAGGATGCTATGACCAAGAGTGACAGAACCTGCAGAATGGTTCAGAAGTACTGCAAAACCTGCCAAGTTCTCCATTTCAAAGATAACTTGTCAAGCAGTCAGTCATTTAAGACCTGCATAGAAGCAGTTTATTATGATGTTCTCTCATGCTTTTGTTCTGAATAGATACTTTGTTTTATGAAGGTTGGCTGTCACTGCCCTGGGGAGAACAGGACTGCAAGTGCTGAACTGAAGTCAGACTTACTCAGGTGATCAGTTAATTGCAGCCCAAACCCCAATCTAGAAAGCTGTGGGATCCTGCTCTGAGGAAGATCTCGGACCATCGCCTAATACAGGTGCCCTCAGGGAGGCCATAAAGAGGTCAGAGGTACAGTTACGTTGAGAATTGACACATACCGCTTTGTTTTTTTCAGCGTACAGAAGTGATATAAAAAGCCAAAGGAAAAAAGAACAGATTATATTATTAACTTTCCCCCCAACTTATTTATCAGCAACATAGGTTGAGGCCTAAAGGAGGAAACAGGATGCCACTGACTCATGACTGAGAGTCAAGCAAAGCACCCATTTTCAAATAACTGTGTCCAGTATTTGGTTCTATGTAGAGATATTCTATATTGTTGGGATGGAAAGGAAGTAGGCACAAAATTATCTTTATTAACATAAAGTAATTAGAAAATAAGTTATGTTCACTGAACATAAAACAGCCCCACTTTCCAATTCCCCCAGCCACTATCATTCCAGTACAAAAGACTTAAGGAAAGCAGGACAGCCAAGGTCAGGCATCAGTACTGTTCTACAAACTAAAAACAATCTCAACTAAAACAACAAACTAAGGGCCAAAATTTCTCCTAGACTAACTCCATTGATTTCTATGGTCTTATTCTAACAGTGACTACATTCCTAAACACTTCTTTGCATTCTTCCTGAATGCACTAGGACCAACTTGTCATTCTAAGCCTGCTCCTTCATTATATTTCTGGAGTTTCTTTAAAAGACACCATTATTTAATGTGTTTAGATTGTTAAAACTTGGAAAAGAAAGGACAAACGCATTTAAATCAAGTGACTTACCAAATATTTTGGTTCATGCTGATGGATTCACTCTGTGATAGGGAATCATGGGACCTGGGTTCTGACTACAGCTTCATCATTGACTTGCTGTTAAGCCTCAGATAAATCACTTGCCTCTCAATGAAAAGGATATTCACCTTTGTAAAGCACCAACATCTATGGATGGAAAGCACTATAAAACCAGCAAGTATTAATCACATGAATAATTTAGAGAAAATTCTTTGCTCATTTTTGACTACCTTGTGATCAAAGACTGAAAAGTGGCTATGTAGAGATGGCACTTTATTACTCAGATTTATTCAAGTTGTAGTCAGAGTTATACTAAACAGAGCACATTTGATATGGGAACCATTATGAAATTAACATAAAATCTACAATGCCATTTTTACAAGTTACTTTTCAAAGAAGATCTTATAGAATTACTTAATGTGGTTAGAAAGTGTACAAAATAACTATCTTACAGAAGATAATTTAGGTAACACATGCATACTCTGTAGACTGAATAGAAACAAACCCATACTGCTTCTGTAAAGGAAAATCTTGCTTCTCTAATCTACAGGAATTCTTTAAATATATATCAACAAAATAGTGGGTAAAGAAGAAACACTTTCAAGAAGGCTTCTGACAGTATTCCTCATAACAAGGCTGTTAAGGAAAACTAATCATGATATAAGTAGTACATTACTACTACACAAAAGAATATGGCTTAGAGATAGAGAAAATGCATATGGACTATTTTTAGAATGGCAAAAGGTTAATGGTGGGGTTTCTTACAGCTCAATACATCAGAACTAGCAGAAAAAAAGTATTTAGATTAGTCAACACTACAGAAGATTGAACTTCAAAGATATCTACAAAACCTAGATGAATGTACAGCATGATGGCTGATTAAATTTATTGTTGACAAATGCAAGGTAATGCATACTGGAAGGAATAATTTAAACTACTCATATGTATTGCTGTGTTCTACATTTCCCTAACCATTCATAAGAGAGCTGAGCATTATTGTGGCTAGCTAAATAAAAAACAAGAACTTAGTAGTATTTGTAAAAGGGTGAGATATTTGTATGGATAGTAAAAACATCAACAGTACAAAAGGTATATATTAAAAATAAAAAATATTTTAAGGGATACAAACTTTCATGCTTTAGGCCATATGCCAACTAGTAGGTTATAGGAATTTGTAGAAACCTTTGCTATAGTCACGTTATTCTACAGTTATATATTATGGGGTTTTTTTAAACTTCTTTTGAAACATCTGGTTTTGGCCACTGTGGGAGCAGAATACTAGTCTAGATCAGTGGTTCCCAAACTAGGGGTGACGCTTGTTCAAGGAAAGCCCCTGATGGGCTGGGCCAGGTTTGTTTACCTGCCGCATCCGCAAGTTCGGCCAATCACAGCTCCCAGCGGCCGCGGTTCATCGTTTTTGGCCAATGGGAGCTGCAGGAAGTTGCACGGGCCGAGGGACATGCTGGCCACCACTTCCTGCAGCCCCCATTGGCCCAGAGCAACGAACCGCAGCCATTGGGAGCTGCGATCAGCCGAACCTGTGGACACAGCAGGTAAACAAACCGGCCCGGCACACCAGGGGCTTTCCCTGAACAAGCGGCAGCCCTAGTTTGGGTACCACTGGTCTACATGATCACCGGTCTGATCCAGCATGGCAATTCTGATGTTACACGGGAATAAAATTAAAATATCAAAAATATCTAGCTACAGTTCTAGAGGGTCCATAAGACCCCATGCCTTCCTTGGAACGTAAGTCCAATCCTGTTTTAACAAATAACCATATTTGTTTCTTACAGTAAAAAGAAAGTATTACTCTCAAAGCATATATAAAGAAAAAAGTTATATACTACATAATAATGGGCATGTTTATCAAATATGTGTATTTCATGCTTCATGCTAAACATAGTTCACACATTCCTGGTTTAGGGTTATCAATAACTCAACCACAGGACCTTGAATATTTATGGATCAATATGCTAACTCAGTGGCTGTCTAACTTTATCAACCTGAGGACCCCACGCCCCTCTGCTCAGCCCCAGGCCCCGTCCCCAGTCCACCCTTTCCCCAAGGCCCCACCCTCGCCCCTCCTCTTCCCCGCCTCCTCTCCCTCCCCTCCCAGCACCTCCTGCACTCTGGGAACACCTGGAGTACCCTTGCGGACCCCAGTTAAGAGAAACGTTGTGCTAACTAACAAATCCTAGGCAGGGGTACCAGTGGGGGTATGTTATAGACAACCAAATCAACCAGAGAATAGCTAAGTTACTCCTTAAACAATTGTCCATAACATGTGGGGGGGAAACTGTGTTGCTATAGGAGACATATGCTGGAGGTCTCATTCAGCCTGTAGTAAAACATCATTGGGGTTTCCAAAAATTATAGATAACACTTTTCTAATATAAAAGGCATAGCACCACACAAGGTAACTATTTTGTGCTTTATGATAGATAAAGATGAATTAATCACAGAACTGGAAGTTGGTGATTGGCAAAGGAGCAATGATAATTACTTGATTACATTAACAATGAGACCGGTGGCACCTTAAAGATTAACAGATTTTTTGAATAGGGACCGGCTGGCTCACTACAAAAGCAATTTTTCCTCTCTTTGTATTGACACGTCCTCATCAATTATTGGGAGTGGACCACATCCACCCTGATTGAATTGGCCTTGTCATCACTGGCTCTCCACTTGTAAGATAACTCCCTTCTCTTCATGTGTCAGTATATTTATGCCTGCATCTATATTTTCACTCCATGCATCTGAAGAAATGGGGGTTTTACCTACGAAAGCTTATGCCCAAACAAATCTGTCAGTCTTTAACGTGCCACTGGACTCCTCGTTGTTTTTGTGGATACAGACTAACACTGCTACCCCTCTGATACTGGATTACATTCGATATGGACAAAGAGAGGACAGACTAAACCAGTAGATATTAAATGGCAAAAGATTTAGTTAACGCAGAGCTAAGGTTGCCCAGTGGTAGCTCGTGCCCTTCCAGAATGTCGAAGTCAGCAAAACTCAAATTTCTGAAATACAGAATTAAGGTAAATGTCCACAAAACTTTAACTCTGCCCCACCCTTGTGCTGCAATAGCCATTGGGAATTATCTGTATGCATACCAGCTGTATTCCTTGTGTTAGCTGTACTGAATTGTGGAGGAATAAGCTGGAACAGGTTGGAAGAGCTCTGATTGTGATATGAGGAGATCTGGGGATTAGTTTGAGAGGCACCACAGAGCTGTGACTGTGATATAAGGAGATCTGCATCTGAGTCCCCATAAATGTCATCTAAAGAAAGAACTGCATATGTACCTTCAGGTTCCAGTCCGCATCATTTCAATGCAGAATTGTATAGATTGTGTCCGTAGACAAAGGTACGGTCAATAGCGAGGTGGGATACCAAAGCAGTCTGTGGATTTAATGATGGGTGGGAGAAAGTAGAGGTTTAAGTGATATCTTATGTTCAAGCGTGAAGGGGTCAGAAAAGGATATAATGTGGTTGTTAAATTTATTAGGTGTGGTCTTCTTCTGGGGGAGCAGGCACAGCATTTGAGTGTAAGACAAATGCAGGTAGTGCCTGTCCACTAAAGCGACAAGGCAGAGCGCAAGTATGCACGCTATGGGCATGGTGGTGCATTGCTCAAAGAGGACAGAGCATTTTCCTTAATTCTATATTTCATGGTTTTCAGAAGTCTGAGTATTGCCGAACTGAACATTCTGGAAGGGCACAAGCTATCATCAGGCAACCTTAACTCTGTGTTAATGAAGATTTTTGTCATTTAATTTCTGTTTAAAAACTAAGAAAGAGAAAGTTTGTTGGTAGGAGTTAGTGGTCATTAAGATAGTTGTAGATCCCACCTTGGTTTTCAGTTGATATGCTACTGTGACTACGTAATAATCAAAAGCCCTAGCTTTTAATAGTGCTTTTCATCAGTACAACTCAAAGAACTTTACACCAGTATCCCCATTTTCATTTAACTACTCACGAAAACATAAGCAGCAGAAGCAAAGACTTTGGAAGCAGAGTATGGGACTAAGAAGGGTGCAGAGTCACCTCCCTATCTTGTGATCCAACAGAGAGCCCATGAGTAGCTTTTTGAAATAGCTTTTGCCTTCAATTGATCTATTTGTAGCTTCATTTGAATTATGAAATCACAAAGTATAAAAAATATGCACACACACACACCCTGCCACATGTGTATGTCTAACAAATGACAGTTACTGTTGTCATGCTTAATTTAATCTGCAAACTATAGTTAAAACATAGGTTCACAAACCATAAAAGGGCAGGCGAACATCATTCATTGGCTCAGAAGTAACTAAAGTTATTAATTTAGAGTATGAAGCTGTAAAAATAATCAAATTCTTGAGACAACAAATTCTTCATCACAGGGGATTTCTCCCTCAGTGCATGCCTGGCATATTCTGGGTGCCATCACAATACAAATAATAGAAAAGCCTGCTGAAAATTGACCAACCATTATCAATGAACTTTATATTCCACTTCATTGCTTTCACCTCTGTACTTCAGAGGGACAGTAGCTAGAGCCTTCTGATACCAAAACTGGAGATTTCCATACCAGGTGGGAAATACGTTTAACAATGAACCTCTCAGCAATGACAGTAAGCCATGCATTTGTTATATTTTCAAAATACAAACAGGTTTGAAAACAGTAAAATCATTAGGTTCCTCTCTCTGTGGGCTATTATCAAGGAATATAAAATCCCAACCAGCCAAGCTTCAAATATAACAGTATGCGATGACTCAAAGTGAGGTATGCATACATCATATGATGTGAGGTTACTAATTCCATTTGATCTCTCTAAATTTTTTAATTAAATATTTTCAGTGTCAACAATGTAGACAAGATTTGTTTGGAAAACATTTGTAGAGTTTTTTTGGCCTAAAAACCTTGACAGAGATAATACAAGTAAACAAATAACTACTGTGTAATAAACAACAGACCTAAAAATAACATCCATCTATGAGCACATTTTACAAAAGCAAAGAAGATGGTCACTGGTGTAACAATGCTTTTCTTACATTGAGCTTTTCATCCATAAATCTCAATGGTAGGTATTACCACCAATTTTTGCCACTGGGGAAAACGGAAGTACAGAGAAGTGTATTTCACATGTCACACAGGAGGCAAGTGGCAGAACTGGGGAAAGAACCCAGGTCTCCTGGCTCCGACTCAGTGTTCTACCCACCAGAACATACTTCTTCCATAAAATAGATGAATGGTTTCTAAATGTTTACAAACATGTACAATCACAGCACTAAGGCAAGATGCCAATATGGCAGCAGCAAAACTTTTCCTAGGACTAGTCCGCAAAGGCTCCATGATGCAAAAAAAGCCATAAGGATCTTAATAAGCTTATGCTCAAATAAATTTGTTAGTCTCTAAGGTGCCACAAGTCCTCCTGTTGTTTTTAAGGATCTCTAGCTAAACCAAACTACTTATGGAGATATAGTACAGCACTCTAAGAGTATACAGCAGTTTATAACAGTTGAAAGTGTGCTAACAACAGTGCTTGCCTTGAAACTGATGCTAAGTAACTCAAACTACTATACTCAACAAATATGAAGGGAATGGTTAAATGTCTGAAACTGCGGTTTTTAAGGCAACAGACTGAGAATTAGAGTGAACTGAAACCAAAAGGTGAAAAGAACCAGGATGGTGGAGGGGAGGTGTTAGGGAGGGAAGGAAAGAAGGAAAATCTAACTTCTGTGAACTATTTATAAAGGACTGGGAGGAACTCTGACGTTTCTAACTTCCCAATAGTGGATTGAAAATATAACCAAAAAAAAAAAAAAAATCCAGGGAGGAAAATTTGATGACAGATCATGCCCCCTCCTCCCTACTCACTTCCACAGCCAGGAATGAAAGGGACACAGGGGGAAAAAAATCTGCTTGACACTGTCTGCTCTCAGTTTGTAATAAATTAACCTCCAGGCACCAATCAGTTCCCCAAAATGACCCTGAGGAAGTTTCTGTGAGGCGAGAGAGGGGCAGCCTACAGCAGCTCTAGCATACAGGCCTCACCGCCACTTCCTAGCGCCCCTGCTGCAACTCAGGCACAGCTGGGGGGTGAGAGAGGTCTGGAGCGAAGGGGGCAGGGAGGGAGGTGAGTGGGGGCGGGGTCACTTTTATTGCAGGAGACTGGGGTGGAGGAGGGCAGTGGGTCAGGCTGGGGGGGGAGGATAAGATGCTCTGGGGCTGGTTTTACCTGCTGCGGCCGCTGCGGCATGACGATCTGGTTCAGCCTCTCTCCCTCCCCGCCTCCCTCCCCGCCTGTGCTGCCCAGACCCACGCCGGCCCGGCAGCGACCCGCCCGGAAACCAGCGCAGAGAGGGGGGGGGGGGGGGGAAGCGGACGGGCTCTGCCCGCACACGGACGTACGCGCGCGCGCGTGGCACCGCCCCCTCACGCACGCACGCAGGCAGGCAGGCAGGCGCGCGCCAGGGCTGAGGGAAGCGGAGGCCGCCCACCCCGGCTGCGGGAACGCGCCTGCTCGCGCTCGGCCGGCCCGACCCCGCTCCGGGAGCAGGCGTGGGAGAAGCTTCCTGGGCGGGGCCGAGCGGCGCGGGGCTGGAGGGTGGGGGCTGTGAGGAGGGAAGCTTGGGTTGCCGACTTCCTATTTGCGGTACACGGAGTACTGTTGCCCCGCCCCTTTTCCGAGGCCCCTCCCCTGCCCCCTTCAGCACCCTGGCTCGCTGGCTCTCCCCAAGCGTGGGCGATGTGGGAGCAGTCGCGTCTCCTCCCTCTTTCCCAGCAGGGAGGCCAGCACAGGGGGCCCTGACCATGAAGCTTCATGACCCTGTGTTTTAGGGCGGGGTGGAGGCCTGGGTATGAATCATGTTATGAAGCAACCCACCCTCCTACCCCCAGTCAGGACCCACCCCGGGCACAAGACCAAGTCACAGATCCACCCTGAAGGCCTTGTGTTGAGCAGAGGCCCTATCCTGCGCCCTGCAGAGACATTCCCCAGCTGGCCATACCCAGAGAGAACTGAAAATTGAATTCTGACAGAGAGCAGAGGTATCAATCTGTGGTGAGAGAAGATGGCGTTGGATAGGATATGCTGCCAGAGGGGTGGGATCCGATGCACTTCATCGGTCACTTCACAAGACCATATGTTTGAAAATCCCCTGTAAGATGGGATACTGTCAGGTTTCAGAGTAACAGCCGTGCTAGTCTGTATTCGCAAAAAGAAAAGGAGTACTTGTGGCACCTTAGAGACTAACCAATTTATTTGAGCATAAGCTTTCGTGAGCTACAGCTCACTTCATCGGATGCATACCGTGGAAACTGCAGCAGACATTATATACACAGAGACCATGAAACAATACCTCCTCCCACCCCACTCTCCTGCTGGTAATAGCCCATCCAAAGTGACCACTCTCTTTACAATGTGTATGGTAATCAAGGTGGGCCATTTCCAGCACAAATCCAGGGTTTCTCATCTCCCCCCCCCGCCCCCCCCCCACCACCACCACCACCACCTTTTTCCAAAAACCACACACACAAACTCACTCTCCTGCTGGTAACAGCCCATCCAAAGTGACCACTCTCTTTACAACGTGCATGATAATCAAGGTGGGCCATTTCCAGTACAAATCCAAGTTTAATCAGAACGTCTGGTGGGGGGGAGGGGGAGGGAAAAACAAGGGGAAATAGGCTACCTTGCATAATGACTTAGCCACTCCCAGTCTCTATTTAAGCCTAAATTAATAGTATCCAATTTGCAAATGATTGGTTTATGAATGTTATAATTCTTGATATATGATTTGTGTCCATTTATTCTTTTACGTAGAGACTGTCCAGTTTGACCAATGTACATGGCAGAAGGGCATTGCTGGCACGTGATGGCATATATCACATTGGTGGATGTGCAGGTGAACGAGCCTCTGATAGTGTGGCTGATGTTATTAGGCCCTGTGATGGTGTTCCCTGAATAGATATGTGGGCACAGTTGGCAACGGGCTTCGTTGCAAGGATAGGTTCCTGGGTTAGTGGTTCTGTTGTGTGGTATGTGGTTGTTGGTAAGTATTTGCTTCAGGTTGGGGGGCTGTCTGTAGGCAAGGACTGGCCTGTCTCCCAAGATTTGTGAAAGTGTTGGGTCATCCTTCAGGATAGGTTGTAGATCCCTAATAATGCGTTGGAGGGGTTTTAGTTGGGGGCTGAAGGTGACGGCTAGTGGCGTTCTGTTATTTTCTTTATTAGGCCTGTCCTGTAGTAGGTGACTTCTGGGAACTCTTCTGGCTCTATCAATCTGTTTCTTCACTTCCGCAGGTGGGTATTGTAGTTGTAAGAATGCTTGATAGAGATCTTGTAGGTGTTTGTCTCTGTCTGAGGGGTTGGAGCAAATGCGGTTGTATCGCAGAGCTTGGCTGTAGACGATGGATCGTGTGGTGTGGTCAGGGTGAAAGCTGGAGGCATGCAGGTAGGAATAGCGGTCAGTAGGTTTCCGGTATAGGGTGGTGTTTATGTGACCATCGTTTATTAACACTGTAGTGTCCAGGAAGTGGATCTCTTGTGTGGACTGGACCAGGCTGAGGTTGATGGTGGGATGGAAATTGTTGAAATCATGTTGGAATTCCTCAAGGGCTTCTTTTCCATGGGTCCAGATGATGAAGATGTCATCAATATAGCGCAAGTAGAGTAGGGGCTTTAGGGGACGAGAGCTGAGGAAGCGTTGTTCTAAATCAGCCATAAAAATGTTGGCATACTGTGGGGCCATGCGGGTACCCATAGCAGTGCTGCTGATCTGAAGGTATACATTGTCCCCAAATGTAAAATAGTTATGGGTAAGGACAAAGTCACAAAGTTCAGCCACCAGGTTAGCCGTGACATTATCGGGGATAGTGTTCCTGACGGCTTGTAGTCCATCTTTGTGTGGAATGTTGGTGTAGATGGCTTCACCATAGTGGCCAGGATGGTGTTATCAGGAAGATCACCGATGGATTGAAGTTTCCTTAGGAAGTCAGTGGTGTCTCGAAGGTAGCTGGGAGTGCTGGTAGCGTAGGGCCTGAGGAGGGAGTCTACATAGCCAGACAATCCTGTTGTCAGGGTGCCAATGCCTGAGATGATGGGGCGCCCAGGATTTCCAGGTTTATGGATCTTGGGTAGTAGATAGAATATCCCAGGTCGGGGTTCCAGGGGTGTGTCTGTGCGGATTTGATCTTGTGCTTTTTCAGGAAGTTTCTTGAGCAAATGCTGTAGTTGCTTTTGGTAACTCTCAGTGGGATCATAGGGTAATGGCTTGTAGAAAGTGGTGTTGGAGAGCTGCCGAGCAGCCTCTTGTTCATATTCCGAACTATTCATGATGACAACAGCACCTCCTTTGTCAGCCTTTTTGATTATGATGTCAGAGTTGTTTCTGAGGCTGTGGATGGCATTGTGTTCTGCACGGCTGAGGTTATGGGGCAAGTGATGCTGCTTTTCCACAATTTCAGCACGTGCACGTCAGCGGAAGCATTCTATGTAGAAGTCCAGTCTGCTGTTTCGACCTTCAGGAGGAGTCCACCTAGAATCCTTCTTTTTGTAATGTTGGTAGGGAGGTCTCTGTGGATTAGTATGTTGTTCAGAGGTGTGTTGGAAATATTCCTTGAGTCGGAGACGTCGAAAATAGGATTCTAGGTCACCACAGAACTGTATCATGTTTGTGGGGGTGGAGGGGCAGAAGGAGAGGCCCCGAGATAAGACAGCTTCTTTTGCTGGGCTGAGAGTATAGTTGGATAGGTTAACAATATTGCTGGGTGGGTTGAGGGAACCATTGCTGTGGCCCCTTCTAGCATGTAGTAGTTTAGAAAGTTTAGTGTCCTTTTTCTTTTGTAGAGAAGCAAAGTGTGCGTTGTAAATGGCTTGTCTAGTTTTAGTAAAATCCAGCCACGAGGAAGTTTGTGTGGAAGGTTGTTTTTTTATGAGAGTATCCATTTTTGAGAGCTCATTCTTAATCTTTCCCTGTTTGCTGTAGAGGATGTTGATCAGGTGATTCCGCAGTTTCTTTGAGAGCGTGTGGCACAAGCTGTCAGCATAGTCTGTGTGGTATGTAGATTGTAATGGATTTTTTACCTTCAGTCCTTTTGGTACGATGTCCATCTGTTTGCATTTGGAAAGGAAGATGTCTGTCTGTATCTGTACAAGTTTTTTCATGCAGTCGATAGCTTTCCACTCCATACGGCTAAATGCAGTGCCTTGCATAATGACAGGATTCAGAGTAACAGCCGTGCTAGTCTGTATTCGCAAAAAGAAAAGGAGTACTTGTGGCACCTTAGAGACTAACCAATTTATTTGAGCATAAGCTTTCGTGAGCTACAGCTCATTTCATCGGATGCATACTGTGGAAACTGCAGAAGACATTATATACACAGAGACCATGAAACAATACCTCCTCCCACCCCACTCTCTTGCTGGTAATAGCCCATCCAAAGTGACCACTCTCTTTACAATGTGTATGATAATCAAGGTGGGCCATTTCCAGCACAAATCCAGGGTTTCTCACCTCCCTCCCCTTTTTTTCCAAAAACCACACACACAAACTCACTCTCCTGCTGGTAATAGTTCATCCAAAGTGACCACTCTCCCTACAATGTGCATGATAATCAAGGTGGGCCATTTCCAGTACAAATCCAAGTTTAACCAGAACGTCTGGGGGTGGAGGGGTAGGAAAAAACAAGGGGAAATAGGCTACCTTGCATAATGACTTAGCCACTCCCAGTCTCTATTTAAGCCTAAATTAATAGTATCCAATTTGCAAATGAATTCCAATTCAGCAGTTTCTCGCTGGAGTCTGGATTTGAAGTTTTTTTGTTTTAAGATAGCAACCTTCATGTCTGTAATTGCGTGACCAGAGAGATTGAAGTGTTCTCCGACTGGTTTGGGGACAATGTATACCTTCAGATCAGCAGCACTGCTATGGGTACCCGCATGGCCCCACAGTATGCCAACATTTTTATGGCTGATTTAGAACAATGCTTCCTCAGCTCTCGTCCCCTAACGCCCCTACTCTACTTGCGCTATATTGATGACATCTTTATCATCTGGACCCATGGAAAAGAAGCCCTTGAGGAATTCCAACATGATTTCAACAATTTCCATCCCACCATCAACCTCAGCCTGGTCCAGTCCACACAAGAGATCCACTTCCTGGACACTACAGTGCTAATAAACGATGGTCACATAAACACCACCCTATACCGGAAACCTACTGACCGCTATTCCTACCTGCATGCCTCCAGCTTTCACCCTGACCACACCACACGATCCATCGTCTACAGCCAAGCTCTGCGATACAACCGCATTTGCTCCAACCCCTCAGACAGAGACAAACACCTACAAGATCTCTATCAAGCATTCTTACAACTACAATACCCACCTGCGGAAGTGAAGAAACAGATTGATAGAGCCAGAAGAGTTCCCAGAAGTCACCTACTACAGGACAGGCCTAATAAAGAAAATAACAGAACGCCACTAGCCGTCACCTTCAGCCCCCAACTAAAACCCCTCCAACGCATTATTAGGGATCTACAACCTATCCTGAAGGATGACCCAACACTTTCACAAATCTTGGGAGACAGGCCAGTCCTTGCCTACAGACAGCCCCCCAACCTGAAGCAAATACCCACCAACAACCACATACCACACAACAGAACCACTAACCCAGGAACCTATCCTTGCAACAAAGCCCGTTGCCAACTGTGCCCACATATCTATTCAGGGAACACCATCACAGGGCCTAATAACATCAGCCACACTATCAGAGGCTCGTTCACCTGCACATCCACCAATGTGATATATGCCATCACGTGCCAGCAATGCCCCTCTGCCATGTACATTGGTCAAACTGGACAGTCTCTACGTAAAAGAATAAATGGACACAAATCAGATGTCAAGAATTATAACATTCATAAACCAATCATTTGCAAATTGGATACTATTAATTTAGGCTTAAATACAGACTGGGAGTGGCTAAGTCATTATGCAAGGTAGCCTATTTCCCCTTGTTTTTCCCTCCCCCTCCCCCCCCCGATGTTCTGATTAAACTTGGATTTGTACTGGAAATGGCCCACCTTGATTATCATGCACATTGTAAAGAGAGTGGTCACTTTGGATGGGCTGTTACCAGCAGGAGAGTGAGTTTGTGTGTGTGGTTTTTGGAAAAAGGTGTGCGGGGGGGGGATGAGAAACCCTGGATTTGTGCTGGAAATGGCCCACCTTGATTATCATACACATTGTAAAGAGAGTGGTCACTTTGGATGGGCTATTACCAGCAGGAGAGTGGGGTGGGAGGAGGTATTGTTTCATGGTCTCTGTGTATATAATGTCTTCTGCAGTTTCCACAGTATGCATCTGATGAAGTGAGCTGTAGCTCACGAAAGCTCATGCTCATATAAATTGGTTAGTCTCTAAGGTGCCACAAGTACTCCTTTTCTTTTTATGGGATACTGTGAAGCTAGTGCTGGCAGAAGTGCTTTGAGAGCCTTTGAAGACAGTGCTATAAACTAAAACTACAACGTATTTCATTATATTATATTGCACAGATGTCAATTTTACATATATTCAGAGACTTTTACCCTGCTGGATCTCAAGGCATTTATATATATATATATATATATATATATATATATATATATATATATATATATATACACACACACACACAATATGCCTACAGTTTAACCAGCTGTGAGGTGGAGTTGGCATGTAGGCCCACAGTTTAAAATGAGATAATTTAAAGTGAATTTCATTCACTGGTCCTTTGGCTATGACTGACCAGCCTCAGACGTACCTGGAAAACTCCTTGTCAAATTAAGAGACTTTAAACACTTTTAAAATTAACTCCCAGTGAAAGAAAAGTGCAAGTGACTTGGTCATGCTCATAGGCTTGGAAGGGAAGGGATAGCTCAGTGGTTTAAGCATTGGCCTACTAAACCCAGGCTTGTGAGTTCAATCCTTGAGGGGGCCGTTTAGGGATCTGGGACAAAAATGGGAGATTGGTCCTGCTTTGAGCAGGGGGTTGGACTAGATGATCTCCTGAGGTCCCTTCCAACTCTGATATTCTGTGAGGTCATCTAGTTCAGTCCCCTGCAGCCACCATGGGATCGCAATGTTCTTGTTTTATACTTCACCTATCATAAAGACCCCTAATTCTTGCTCTGTGAAAAAGAGTCAGCTGGTCATTGTCATACAGTGTCTTGTTGGCTACTATCATTTGTGCAACCCTCTGCTTGCCAGGAAATGAAATACTCATATTCGCCATGAAGAAGAGCTCGTGTAGCTTGAAAGCTTGTCTCTTTCACCACCGAAGTTGGTCCAGTAAAAGATATTACCTCATCCACCTTGTCTCTCTTCTAGCCTGGCACCAACACAGCCATTTCAACACTGCAAACATACTTTTCTACAAGCTAGTAATTATTCAGATGTGGTAAAATATCTGACTTTCCAAGTCAGACTTTTGTATCAGGGCATGTCTGCTTTAGTGTATCAAAAAGATACATACAAGTAAGAGGTTCATTTTAGGAGTTCATTAAATCTTTTTACATTTGTTTGCCAGTGGCCCCTTTTTCCATTAGAAATATTCCAGAATTTACAATTTTAAGAGTCTGTGCCACTTGAAGGAGGTTCATTTAACTTGCAAAAAAAATTAGCAACATACGTAATGACCAATATATTTATTATTTAAAAGTCAAGTAAACATAAATTTCCTGGGTTGTATTATATTAGAAGAGAGTGGTATTTTGATATCAATATAGGTATGAACTAGGAAGAAAAGTTGGCCAGTTCTTGTACCAAATTTTTTTTTATAAAATATAACACATTCATCATGTAAAATATACCTGTAAGGTGTCTTGTAATTCTCCTTATCTCAAGAATTGAGCAAATTCCTTGAGGCCATTTTTGGTTATTTAAGAACACCTAGCTATTTAACTTTGCAAAGGATTTTCTTAGGAAGAAATCTTACCTTCTTAGCAGCCTAATAGTGTTCTTAATTCCCCCAGCTTTTGACTTAAAAAAGAAACCAATGTAAATACTAGATTGCTGGCAATGGTGTTTTGCAGCAGCTTGCTTCAACATTCTGCCCTAACTTAAGCAGAGTAAAATTTGTAAGCTTACTATAATAACAGCAATTTAAAGTTAACTGTTACCAATTTGTTTGTTTGTTTTTTAAAAAAAAAAACCTGCTGAATATACACAAGATTTTCCTTGATATCCTTCATTTCACTCCGATCACTGTATTTTCTGTGAGAGATCTAAATTTCCATTTGTCTCTTCTTACATTTACTTCGTGTTATAGAGGATCCTGATTATATTAAAAACTATGTGATCAGCCATCTAATATTTGTCTAGAGTGTTTTAAAATGTTGGGCAGCTAAGATCGTTTCACAATAGATGTTCTTAGCTGCCTAATGGAGAAATGGTAGTAGTGAATTACCAATACAGAGTACAATTTTTGCCATAGTAGCTATTTAACCATATGCAGTCAATATATCTGGATACCGTGGTGACTCATGCACTAGCAATATATATGCCGCTACGTAGTTTCTGTCTTTGGATTGCTGTAAAAGCACTCAGATTGATAGATGTAATATATTTGGGGGAAAACCTTTATGAGAGAATTATAGCATATTCTGTACACAGGATGTAACATTCACACAATTTACGAACTACAATCTTAGGTCATAATCTCTACTGGGGCTATTGAAGAATCTCTTTTATAAACTTGCAGAGTTGGACTGCTACTGTTTTTATATGAAATGCATTAAGATAAACGCACCTATATTTGGAAATATATTCCAACCTAAAGGACAGTTCTGTGGTGACCTAGAATCCTATTTTCGACGTCTCCGACTCAAGGAATATTTCCAAAATACCTCTGAACAACATACTAATCCACAGAGACCTCCCTACCAACTCTACAGAAAGAGGGATTCTAGGTGGACTCCTCCTGAAGGTCGAAACAGCAGACTGGACTTCTACATAGAATGCTTCCGCTGACGTGCACGTGCTGAAATTGTGGAAAAGCAGCATCACTTGCCCCATAACCTCAGCCGTGCAGAACACAATGCCATCCACAGCCTCAGAAACAACTCTGACATCATAATCAAAAAGGCTGACAAAGGAGGTGCTGTTGTCATCATGAATAGTTCGGAATATGAACAAGAGGCTGCTCGGCAGCTCTCCAACACCACTTTCTACAAGCCATTACCCTATGATCCCACTGAGAGTTACCAAAAGCAACTACAGCATTTGCTCAAGAAACTTCCTGAAAAAGCACAAGATCAAATCCGCACAGACACACCCCTGGAACCCCGACCTGGGATATTCTATCTACTACCCAAGATCCATAAACCTGGAAATCCTGGGCGCCCCATCATCTCAGGCATTGGCACCCTGACAACAGGATTGTCTGGCTATGTAGACTCCCTCCTCAGGCCCTACGCTACCAGCACTCCCAGCTACCTTCGAGACACCACTGACTTCCTAAGGAAACTTCAATCCATCGGTGATCTTCCTGATAACACCATCCTGGCCACTATGGTGAAGCCATCTACACCAACATTCCACACAAAGATGGACTACAAGCCGTCAGGAACACTATCCCCGATAATGTCACGGCTAACCTGGTGGCTGAACTTTGTGACTTTGTGCTTACCCATAACTATTTCACATTTGGGGACAATGTATACCTTCAGATCAGCGGCACTGCTATGGGTACCCGCATGGCCCCACAGTATGCCAACATTTTTATGGCTGATTTAGAACAACGCTTCCTCAGCTCTCGTCCCCTAAAGCCCCTACTCTACTTGCGCTATATTGATGACATCTTCATCATCTGGACCCATGGAAAAGAAGCCCTTGAGGAATTCCAACATGATTTCAACAATTTCCATCCCACCACCAACCTCAGCCTGGTCCAGTCCACACAAGAGATCCACTTCCTGGACACTACAGTGCTAATAAACAATGGTTACATAAACACCACCCTATACTGGAAACCTACTGACCGCTATTCCTACCTGCATGCCTCCAGCTTTCACCCTGACCACACCACACGATCCATCGTCTACAGCCAAGCTCTGCGATACAACCGCATTTGCTCCAACACCTCAGACAGAGACAAACACCTACAAGATCTCTGTCAAGCTTTCTTACAACTACAATACCCACCTGCTGAAGTAAAGAAACAGATTGATAGAGCCAGAAGAGTTCCCAGAAGTTACCTATTACAGGACAGGCCTAACAAAGAAAATAACAGAACACCACTAGCCGTCACCTTCAGCCCCCAACTAAAACCCCTCCAACGCATTATTAAAGATCTACAACCTATCCTAAAGGATGACCCAACACTCTTACAACTCTTGGGAGACAGGCCAGTCCTTGCCTACAGACAGCCCCGCAACCTGAAGCAAATACTCACCAACAACCACATACCACACAACAGAACCACTAACCCAGGAACTTATCCTTGCAACAAAGCCCGTTGCCAATTGTGCCCACATATCTATTCAGGGGACACCATCACAGGGCCTAATAACATCAGCCACACTATCAGAGGCTCGTTCACCTGCACATCCACCAATGTGATATATGCCATCATGTGCCAGCAATGCCCCTCTGCCATGTACATTGGTCAAACTGGACAGTCTCTACATAAAAGAATAAATGGACACAAATCAGCTGTCAAGAATTATAACATTCATAAACCAGTCGGAGAACACTTTAATCTCTCTGGTCACGCAATCACAGACATGAAGGTCGCTATCTTAAAACAAAAAAACTTCAAATCCAGACTCCAGCGAGAAACTGCTGAATTGGAATTAATTTGCAAATTGGATACTATTAATTTAGGCTTAAATAGAGACTGGGAGTGGCTAAGTCATTATGCAAGGTAGCCTATTTCCTCTTGTTTTTTCCTACCCGCCCCCCCCGCCCCAGATGTTCTGGTTTAACTTGGATTTAAACTTGGAGAGTGGTCAGTTTGGATGAGCTATTACCAGCAGGAGAGTGATTTTGTGTGTGTATGGGGGTGGGGGGGATGTGAGAAAACCTGGATTTGTGCTGGAAATGGCCCACCTTAATTATGCACATTGTAGGGAGAATGGTCACTTTGGATGAGCTATTACCAGCAGGATAGTGAGTTTGTGTGTGTGGTTTTTGGGAGGGAGGTGAGGGGGTGAGAGAACCTGGATTTGTGCAGGAAGTGGCCCAACTTTATTATCATGCACATTGTGTAAAGAGTTGTCACTTTGGATGGGCTATCACCAGCAGGAGAGTGAATTTGTGTGGGGGGGTGGAGGGTGAGAAATACTGGATTTGTGCTGGAAATGGCCCACCTGATGATCACTTTAGATAAGCTATTACCAGCAGGACAGTGGGGTGGGAGGAGGTATTTTTTCATATTCTCTGTGTATAAATAAAGTCTGCTTCAGTTTCCACGGCATGCATCCGATGAAGTGAGCTGTAGCTCACGAAAGCTCATGCTCAAATAAACTGGTTAGTCTCTAAGGTGCCACAAGTACTCCTTTTCTTTTTGCAAATACAGACTAACACGGCTGTTACTCTGAAACCTGTCATATTCCAACCTGGTACTCAAGACAGGCAATTGCTAGTTGTCTATATATAGGTCATTTACTGTTACAGTCACATGTTCTATCCACATGTTCATATACACAGCATAATTGAGAAGACTGATGTTTATAATTAGGTATTTATAATTTTATGGAAAAATTACCATTTGGACTGGAACATTTGTGTATTTCAACTCTAAGGCCTGATCTACACTGGGGGGGGAGGAATCGATCTACGTGAATAACGTAGCTGAAGTCGATGTACTTAGATCTACTCACCGTAGCGAGTGCAGTCTTCACTGCAGTGTGTCGACTGCTGATGCTCCCCCATCAACTCCATCTGTGCCTCTCGCTCAGGTGGAGTACAGGAGTCGACGCGAGATCACTCGGGAGTTGATTTATCGTGTCTGGACTAGACGCAATAAATTGACCCCCGCTGGATTGATTGCTGCCCGCCAATCTGGCAAGTAGTATAGACATACCCTACGTGTGAGTTTTTACAGGGGAGTTTGGTAAAATTCTATTTGTCTGTGAGTTACCAGGTATGTAAAGGTAGGTTTTATATTTTAAATTCATTTTTTCTGGTGCTGTTTTTGCACTTAAATAATGTAGGCCTTAATTCTGCAAAGACTTACAGACATGTTTAACCTTCCAAATGAGAATAGTCCTATTGACTTCAATGAGGCTGCTTACATGCATATGCCTTTGCAGGATCAAGGCCTTAAATGGTTTTATGCTGATAGTTTAAGATTGCTTTGCATAGTCCTCAGTGAGGATAGCTTGCAGAGATCCAGTTGCAAGATCATGGCTAATTTAGGAGTAAGCAAGGCTCGCAAATCCTGACTGACATTTGTGTTGATCACTTCCAGAACTCTCACCTGGTAAGGGAGTGGAAGAGACTCAGTCTGCATATGTCCAAAATCCCTGGCATTTGGATTCCCCAGTTTGTTCACCGAAGATATAGAAAATAATACAGAACATATGTTTAAGTTAGCAAGGTTACAGCTTGTGTTGCAGTCATATAGATTTCCTGATTTTTTACAAAATGTCAGATGCAATGTCTCAACCTAGTACTCACAGCTAGTACTTGTGGCTTAGTCAATTTATTTCTTTCAATCAGAATGCAATAGGTACCACAGCTGACACATGAAAACTCTGTCATAAACACATCAGACCTGTGAGACCATTGTATTTTAACTTGAAATACTATTTTCCACTAATATAGTGCATTGCATTGGAGGATCTCAGCACACTTTTACAAATTCTAACTGGTTAAGCCTCTCCTATGGATTACTACAAATCAGCAACATTCCTGCAGAAAAGAGCCAGGTTTTTGTGGGTTTCTTTTTGTTTTGAAGTGTTGCTGGTAGTGTGAGCTATTCTAAGCACACACATTTAAAACATTCAAGAATAATTACGTTGATTTTGAGTGTCAAGGAGCTCCCCCTGTGAAGCTCTACCCATAGAATCCTGTTTGACATCAAAAGAGGAACACATGCAGCCTTCAACTTGCATTGTAAAGAAATCACTCATTCATTTGTAACAATTTTTTCTTCAATCTTTTTAATGGTTTTTCAGCAATAAAACAAGCTTTACACTAATTTTGGTTCTATCTGATTCAAATAATAGTTTTAATACTTTATGTCCCTTTCACTCTTCATCTCTGCTCACCTGCCTGCATCCAACATTGGGAATAATAGCATAGGAAATTCCTTGTTGGTCTTGTTGAATGTGTGACTCCAACTTTTGCTCTTAAATTATAGGTTGGTTTTGCCATAAACATGCAGATTTTAACTGAAATATTTGAGTCTTAAAATATTTATTTTTAAGGGAGTTCAGATCGGGTATCATTTCAGTCAGTTTTCATGTCAGATGCACAAGAGTCAGTCTGATCCACCTACTACTGTTTATGCCTTCCAGGCAACTAACCAAAATACACTGCCTATATGCTGATAGGGAACCAAACAACTGTGCGTTTTAAGCAAAGTGCATATCATGATTTTTTTAAAACAATATTTACAAAAAGAAAAATCATGCAATATATTTTGATAAAAGAGCATCATTGTCTGCTTCTCCAACATACTGCAGAGGATTCAGTGGAGAGCTATCAAGAAGGAAGAGCATGGAACGATGCATTGAGGTGGAAAGAGTATAGTTCAGCTGAAGTACAGCTAAGATGGGACAGAACCATCTACTTCCTTTGAAAGGAGCAAAACAATTGCCCCAAACCTAAAACAGATAGCAAGTGGGCAGACTGCTGCACCTGCCTGGTATGGTGCACCATACTTGTTGCAGGATTAAGGCTATGAGGAGGAATAATGGGTTGCAAGTAGGGTGACCATACATCCTGTTTTGTCTGGGACAGTCCCTTTTTTAAAGCCCTGTCCCAAATTTTTTTTTTTTTTTTGCAAAAGTGGGCATTTGTCCAGTTTGCTCTTGCCAACTTTATCAGTTCAAACATCTATGAATGTTAATAATTTTGGTCCTGATTCAGTCAAAAACACTTAAGGCTGGTCTACAGAGAGGTTTAAATCAGATTATGTTGAATTAAACTGGTTTGAAAATGCTTGTGTGCGCACAACTCATTTAATTATAGCGCACTAACTCTGTATTTATTGGGAACTCTGAAGTCCTCTTTCAAAGTGAACTAAGATTGCAGCAAATTTAGTTCAGTGTGTTGTTCATGTGCACTATTTTGGCAGTCTTCCAACAGCGATCCCACACTGCTTTGTGAGCAACCGTTAGTGACTTATCTGTTTACCTGTGCACCCTCCACTGCTCTGTTATAAAGTTGACCAAATGTTCCTTTCCCCAGTTAAAAACAGGAGTGGGGCCAGAATTTGCCCATTTGCTACTGGATTCAAGTATATCAGCATTGCTGCAATAATAGTCCAGAAGCCCTACAACGTGCCTCGAGCTGCTGCCCTGGATCTCGCTGCCGTCTGGGGAGAAGTGTCAGTACAGGAAGCTCTTGTGTTTAGTCCCTGGAATAAAGATTTTTATGTGGACATGGCTAGGCAGATAACCACTAAGACAGAGGTGGGCAAACTACAGCTGTGGCCTGCAGGACCGTCCTGCCGGGCCCTTGAGCTCCCGGCCGGGGCGGATAGCTCCAGCCCCTCCCCTGCTGTCCCCTCTCCTCCGCAGCCTCAGCTTGTCGTGCCGCCAGCACTCTGGACGGCGGAGCTGCGAGCTCCTGCTGGGCGGCGCAGCGGTGTGGCTGGCTCCGGCTGGGTGGCGCGGCTGCCAGCCCTGCTGCTCTGAGTGGCATGGTAAGGGGGCGGGGAGTGGGGGGGGTTTGGATAAGGGGCGGCGGGTTCCGGGAGGAAGTCAGGGGACAGGGGGCGATTGGATGGGGAGGAGGTTGTGGAGTGGGGCGGTTGGATAGGCGTGGGAGTCCCCGGGGGCCTGTCAGGGGGCGGGGGCGTGGATAAGGGTCAGCACAGTCAGGGGACAGGGGGTCCCAGGAAGGGGCAGTCAGGGGGCAGGGGGGGTTGGATGAGTTGGGGGTTCTGAGGGGGGCAGTCAGGGAGTGGGAAGTGGGGGGAGAGCAGGCTGTTTTGGGAAGCACAGCCTTCCCTACCCAGCCCTCCATAGAGTTTCGGAACCATCAGGCCAGAAAGTTTGCCCACCCCTGCACTAAGGGGTGCAACCAGGATACTGATCAGTGCTGGATAACAGCAAGCAGCTCAGGAGAACTTACATTCAAACCAGGGATCCAAGGAAAAAGTCCAGCAGTGGAAAAGTGACCTGTCCATTTTTGGAGGAGCTGAACAGGATTTTGTACAATTACATGACTACTCAACCAAGAAGGTTGTGGGCCTTCTGCCTGCTTCCCACCCCCTACCCCCAACTCTGAGGAAAACCATCAAGATTCATTGGCGGATGAACATGAGGAGGCCAGTGAAAAGCTGTCCCATGAAAGCCAGGTGCCTGACAGCAATTCAAAAATGGCGCTGGTCCACCTGGAAAGGAAGCATGGGGCGGAGACAACGGAAGCATGGGATTTTCTAAAATTTTAACTGGCCTGGCTTCTGCTATGCATCCCAAAATGCAAAGTGAGAAAAATCCCAGAATGCATACTGCTGACTGGCTAGGCGAAGGGCCATGGGATACCCTCAGAGAACTCCCCATGCTTAGTATGCAGCCAACTGCTGCCATGTGTACACAGTGATGAGAACTGAAAGTAGGGATAGTGTCCCGTGTGCATGCTATTACTGCAGCTTAAGTATTGCCAGTTAAATAATACGCATCAATCAGTCTGGTTTAAAAAAACCCTTACTCCAGTAGATAGCCCTTAGGCATGTGCTTAAGACTCATTGATTTCACTAAGGCTTAAGTGCTTTCCTAGATCAAGATCAGTTAAGCACCTGACATAAAGATACTCATGTGCGTAAATTGTTCGTAGGACTGGGGCCTTAGTGTGTGGAATAGATTCTGAGAAAAGTTTCGGCAGCTGAGTTATTTAAAACTAGAGCAGACCTAGCACTAAATAACAAGAGGTTGCAATTCTGCATTGGCATGGGGATGGAAGATGCAACCCTAGTCTTTCATATCCACAATTCAGTGATCAGCATACTAGCACTGTGCTGATGAACAACAGCCAGTGAATCAGATCGCAATCAGTGTACATGACAATGGAGCTAAGTGAAGTGAAACTCCAATCTGTGTAGGAAAGGCTGCACTTCAGCAAAAAATCAGAATCTTAAAAATATTTTAGACAAAGCCTGCATATTATGGCAAAATTAAACTGCAATTTAAAAATAAAAATCAGATTCATTTCCACATCATTTGCAAGGCCAAAGAAAGTTCTCACAGTGCTGTTGCCAGCACATGGTGGCAGCTGGGGAAGGGGAAATAATGGAGGGGAAAATAACACTGACCTTATTTATTTTAATAAGAAATAAATTGAAATATTATTGCTGATAATCTATTTAAACAAGCTGTTTGAATAAAGCAATCACATAGCAATTAATATTTTTATCTTGGTAATTGAGGGCTGCTTATGTCACCTTTAAGATACTATAGGTCTCATTTATTCAGCCCATTTTAAATAAAAATACCTTCCAGATCATAAGATACATGACATTTCTAATACTTTAACCAGTTAAATATCTCTCTGTAGGGAAAGTCTTGTATGCATCCTATGTTAAACCCCTGATTGAGAAGCATGATTTTTAAGTCCAATTTTATTAGTAGTTAGTAAGCAAATTCAAAGGGCCTGATCCTGCATTGCTGACACCAGGAATAAAACACAGCACACAGGTAATTAAATTAAGGGCCAAGGCTGCAAGCAACCATTATTGAAATCCAATCATTCAAACTGCAGTGTTACCCAGCAGTTAATAGTCCCTGTGGTACTAAATAATATGAAGCTTGAGGGTACTTACTGCATGCCTAGATAACAATCAGATGCAACCCCTCCACAAGCTGCAAATCACAAACCGTACTCTCTGTGCATAAGAATGGGATTCTCCTCCATACCCCTTGCACACCCAGACCCTGTCCTTAACATACCCGTTCCCAAACCTATGAAAAATTATTGGAAAGGAAACCACAACAAATCAACTTCTATTGCAGACGACTCCACCTGCCTCCATACTCGAGGCTAATACCCATGTCCACAGTCTGACACCAGCACTGTGCCTCTGCTCCCGCCTCTGGCTCCTCTCTCAGCTCCCAGAACCACAGCATTCTCTTTTTGACTCAGCCCTCCCCCTAGGTTGTTGTCTGTATTTCCCCCTTCTGGGGGTAAGTATCTCCCTCCCACACTCTAGCCATTTCCCCAGTGGCAAGTGGGGGTGGGAGGGAACATGGGCCCACCCACTACTCCAGGCCCCCAACTCAGTGACTCTGTAAATAGCAGCCTCCTGCTGCTCCTCTGTAACCTCTGTAACCTCGGTCATTGCAGCTCTATTTCCCCGGGACATTCCCTCTATTCTCCATGGCCCCAGCACTTTCTTTGCCCTTATCTCAAGGCCTCAGCTGCCCTATCCAAGGTGCTTACAGTTCTCCCAGCCATCTAGGAACATCTAGGAACACAGATTTTACTCCCTCAGCTCCCAACAGCAACTGACCATACTCTGCCCTGCAGCTCTTTTTATAAGGGCCTTCTGGGCCCTGATTGGCTGTTCCTCACAGCCCCTCTCCTATTGTCTGCTTCCCACACAGCCTCCCCAGGGCTCTAATAACCCCTTCTCTGCCACTGTGGGGCGGAAGCCCCATCACAATTAGTCAGTAGCCAACAAAAATAATAATGGAGACAGAGTTCTTCTCTTTGTGTTGAAAAATTCAGATTCACATCCATTAATGATAAGAGTTGTTTTAGAGAAATTCTGAAAAGGGTCACCCCTTTAATCATCTAATAAATGATTCGCTGAAACCAGCCATTGAGTCTGAGCATTGAAGTCAGTGAGAGTTTTTCAACTGATTTCAGTGGGAACAGAATTGGCCCTCTTTTTAGTGCAGTACTTCAAACAAATATATACAGTACTGCCAATCATTCTGATGAAACACTCTTTCAGAATCTATTGCTACTGACTATTATTGGAGATGAAATATTTTGGGCACAACTAATAATATTCAATACCTTGTTCATATTGTCTGATAGGAGCTTATATTATGAAGTGAATCTGATCTCCATGAATGATTTGTTTCATCATCTCACTCATTCTGTTGGTTAACATTTTAGGTATTATTGCAATAAATTAGAAAAATAAGGTGACAAATTGAACAATCAAGTAGATATTTTATCATTTTCCAATATAAATATTATAATAGCATCACAAGTTGATTTATGCCTGTGGCTCTGTTTAAAAAAAAAAAATGTCTGTAGCATCAAGGGGCCCACAGCTTCAAAGACAGTACAAAAAAATTTTGGTGGATAGTCATCTTCTCCTGGTGTGTTACCAAGTGTTAACTATTTCATTGCTTCTTTGAGATTTCATCCAGTATAAATGGGCCATCTTTCTAATCCTTTGGTTTAAAAAGACACATAAACTTTAAGATTTTAATTTAAAATTAATTTTAATCAGCCCCAAAATTTGGGTTTCATCTCCAGATGCTCTAGTCTCAAATTTATATAGTCTCATAATATGCCTTAAAGATATCACTTATCTCATTCTTATTTGTTCATTATCACCCTTTGTTTTGTATAAATTGCAGCTATGCTGAGATTTCTCTTCCCATTTTATTTAAACAGTTAACCATTTACCAGTTTTATTTGAATTATAGAAAAATGTATTTGCTCTCTAAAATTAATTGGCTTCTTTAACAGCAATATTATTCAATAGTGCCTTAATCTGTATCAATTCTACATAAGCTTTTTACTATGGGAGATTTTGATGTTCTAATTTTTTTATTGTTAGCTTTGTTAATAGCTCCAATTTTTCCTGCCTTTGGCATTTCCTAATTTCATGACATACACCTGAAAATCTAGCTTCTGAAAGTCACTTTGAAAGCCTTCAATATATATGATATGATGCCGAGCCCAAATTAAAATTTAGATATTCCTTGATTTTCGTTTGAATAGCTATTAGAAATCCTTAAATGATAGCGTATTGAATCTCCAGTACAACCCCTTTTTATTCTCATATGTTCGTATTATCTCTATTATTCCAGTTGTGTGTGATCACATAAAAAGAAACCATTCACCTTCATTCTCAATATATTCCCAAATAGTTTTTTGTCTATGCAAAAATATCCACTCTCACATAAGGCTGATTTACCTCAGAATAAGAAGCCTGATCCAACACTCAGTGAAGTCCACGTTCATCACGTTACTCATGTGCATGTGTATAGAATCAGGAATTCAACTTCCTTTATTTTCTTTCTATGTTATGTCCTGTCTCTATTCCATAACTGAATTTAAATAATTACTTTTCTTACACAATTTCTATGAAAAATGTAACAAGAAAACCTAAAGATCAGGTTCTGCTAACTTTCCTCCTGTTGATTAGTACTTTCCTCCTGGAGTAGTCTCACTGAAAACAATGGAAATCCTAGGTACTTCCTAATGAGTAATGGTGGCACAATATGTCCCCATGAGGGCAGCAAGCTCATCAAAAATAATCAAAATTCCTTCCGGTATTTCCCAAAGAAGCAAAAGAACTTCCAAGTGTATATTTTAATTTATCTACTGATTTTTTTTATTTTTGTTTGTTGAATATATTTTAATGAGGTGATATAGGAATCTACCCCAGTATTGTGTAGAACTGACCAGTGCATTGGGAGACTATTAATTAAGCAGATCACTGAAGAACTCTGTGCTTTCACCTATGACACAAGTCTTTTAGTGATTTACTTGAGAAATACTCCAATTTATTATTAATAATAATTATTTGTATTACCATAGCACTTAGGAACCCACTTCAGAGATCAGGATGTGGACATTTTCTAATTTAATTCCTTATTTTTTGTCATATAGCTGTGATGCTTCAATTATTAATGTAATCACTTTGTTTTATTATTCTTTTGCTGGCATTATTAATCAGTAACAGCTTTATAATATTGGTCCAAATTGTTACAAACACCAAAGCAAAGTATGACGAAAACAGACAAATAAGCAACTTACCATAAAAAGTAAACTATGATTGAATAACACAATACTTGCTGGTCTTCTTTTTTGAAGGCTGCATGGTAATACAAGATCCATTCAGGACTGGAAAGAAGAGACTTGCATGAGTCAATCTGATGTGTTATCAGTTTCATTTTTAAAGACAAGCTAACAAGATGTTTATTTTAATGTGTCTGTCCCATATAATGCGGTGCAAAAATAAGTATCAGTTAAAAGGATATCTGCATTCTCAGGCTGCCAAAATGGCTTACCTTACATGTTAATTTGTGTACACAGTATTTCTTTCACTGTCATTAGTTTTATTTAAACTGACGTTTCTCATGCTGGCTGAAAGGTAGACTGCTCCAATATGTTTTAAGCTCTTTTTGCCATGGTTTTTGCTGCCTGTCTCGAGTCTCTTTTTGCCTGGATAAAAAAATAGTTGCAACAAGAACATGCCTGTCGTTTCATTGGGGGATTGGAATTGTATTTCTGGGCCAGATCCGTATAGCTCCTTTGGCTTCAGTACAGTTATGCCTATTTACACTAACAAAATGACTGTTTGCCTCCTCATCACATCAACCATCCCTACAAAAGGTGCAGCCATTTATAGGCCCGAAGTGTCAGCAGCTGCTATAATCCATTGACTGTAGTAGGAGCTCATTCCCCTGAGTTTCTCATACAAGAGTGATTTGGACTATTTTATCTGCATAGTTGCATTGCATCACAGCACGGTACGGTTCTGCTGCTTTCTGTGCTTTGTACATAGTCTTGGAAGAATTCATTTTTAAAAATATATACCTATATAATTTCAATGGATGATATCAATGTGTATTTTAAGCAGTTGTTGAATTTTTAAAGTTGCAGGAAATTATAGGGGGAAGTCAGACAATAATTATTTAACGAAAGTAGATGTTGAAATTCAAAAAATTAAAGCTTTATATAACCATTAAAACATGAATTGTCACCACCTATAACTAAGAAGTTCTCAAGAAGCATTTTTCTTATTTTGCCTATCTGTAAATTTCTATCATCATTGATGGAAATGTCTTTTGTTGATTTGTGTGTGCACAGTGAAATCGATGCTTATTGCCATATACCGATAAAAATCTAATCCTCCCAAGCCTATGTATACACCATGCAAAGGAGGACAGGATTTACTCCTCTATCGTGCTGTTAAACAACAATAGAATACCATTTATTTTAAATATTTTTGGAAAAATCCAAAATTTTCAAATATATTAATTTCAATTACAACACAGAATACAAAGTGTACAGTGCTCACTTTATATTTTTTATTACAAATATTTGCACTGTAAAAAATGTATTTTTCAATTCACCTCATACAAGTACTGTAGTGCAATCTCTATCATGAAAGTTGAACTTACAAATGTAGAATTTCGTACAAATAATGCACTCAAAAATAAAACAGTGTAAAACTTTAGAGCCTACAAGTCCACTCAGTCCTACTTCTTGGTCAGCCAGTCACTCAGACAAACAAGGTTGGTGACAATTTGCAGGAGATAATGCTGCCTGCTTCTTGTTTACAATGTCACCTGAAAGTGAGAACGGCATTCACATGGTACTGTTGTAGCTGGCGTTGCGAGATATTTATGTGCCAGATACGCTAAAGATTCATATGTCCCTTCATGCTTCAACCACCATTCCAGAGGACATGCTTCCACATTGATGTTGGGTTCAGCTTGATAACGATCCAAAGCAGTGTGGACTGACTCATGTTCATTTTCATCATCTGAGTCAGATGCCATCAGCAGAAGCTTGATTTTCTTTTTTGGTGGTTTGGGTTCTGTAGTTTCCGCATCAGAGTGTTGCTCTTTTGACTTCTAAAAGGATGTTCCACACCTCGTCCCTCTCAGATTTTGGATGACACTTCAGATTCTTAAACCTTGGGTTGAATGCTGTAGCTATTTTTAGAAATCTCACATTGGTACCTTCTTTGTGTTTTGTCAAATCTGCTGTGAAAGTATTCGGAAAATGAACATGTGCTGGGTCATCATCCGAGAATGCTATAACATGAAATACATGCAGAATGTGGGTAAAACAGAGCAGGAGACATACAATTCCTCCCCCCCCCCCGCCCCAAGGAGTACAGTCACAAATTAAACTGATGCATTATTTTTTTAACAAGCATCATCAGCATGGAAGCATGTCCTCTGGAATGGTGGCCAAAGCATGAAGGGGCATACAAATGTTTAGCATATTTGGCACATAAATACCTTGCAACACCAGTTACAACAGTGCCATGCGAATGTCTGTTCTCACTTTCAGGTGACATTGTAAATAAGAAGCAGGCAGCATTATCCCCTGTAAATATAAACAAACTTGTTTGTCTTAGCGATTGGCAGAATAAGAAGTAGGACTGAATGGACTTGTAGGTGCTAAAGTTTTACACTGTTTTGTTTTTGAATGCAGTTATGTAACCAAAAAAAATCTGCATTTGTAAGTTACACTTTCACGATAAAGAGATTGCACTTCAGTACTTGTATGAGGTGAATTGAAAAATACTATTTCTTTTGTTTATCAAATCATTTTCACAATACATATATTTGTAATAAAATAATAATATAAAGTGAGCACTGTGCACTTTGTATAATCTGTTGTAATTGACATCAATATTGAAAATGTAGAAAAACATCCAAAAATATTTAATAAATTTCAATTGGTATTCTATTGTTATAAGTGTGATTAATTTTTTTAACCACAATTAATTTTTTTGAGTTAATCACGTGAGTTAACTGCGATTAATTAACAGGGCGAATCAAGAGCATTTGGGAATTTTTAAAAAAATCACCTACTTCTGATCAAATGAAAAATCAAAGCTAACAAATCAGCTACCATTTTAGGATGAACATGCAAGTTTCTGTGAAACATATTGCTCCATAATGTGGTAGAGGCATATTGAAAAGCAGGAGAACGTTTCACCCTAGCAGACAAAATACACAAGAAAAAAGTACCCCAATTTTGCCCTCAGGAATAGGGGCCATCAAGGTGGAAAGTAATGTGCAGTGGTTGCTCCTGTATTATGCATTCTGGGCCTGATCTTAAAGCCCCTTAAAATCAGTGGAAAGACTCCTATGATGAGGCCCCTATGTGAAGAAAAGTAGGCACAGCATTTTAAAAAGATGGTTTCAAGGCCAAGTCCATTCAGGTTTGTGTTGCCCTCCAGAAGCAGCTAACATCTGAGGAACATAAGCAGCTAACATAAGAGGAAGCAACTTCTGGCCAAGGCAGCAATCAAATGCTCATTTTCACCTTTGCACCTGCAAACACAGCCATTAGTGATGCTCCTGTAGGATCGCTGCTCTTCTGTGAACACTGTGTATACGGGATGGATGGTTTCTTGTTGAAAAATGCATCAATTGTCTCCTTGTGAATACATGCCATTCTGTGTTCTGTTTTCAGTTTGTATGTGCTGGGGCTCTACATCCATGATTTATTATTCTCATAATTGGTAAGATGTCTCTTATGGATATATTTTCTGCTTCTTAGCTATTGTCTGTGATGGTCAATATTAAACAATATTTTCTTGACTGTCTGTAACACAGAATAAGTCTGTCTTTCACCATTTACACTCAAGATGCTTTTATCGCTTGACTTGTTTAATCCTTGAAGTAGTTATATGCTGCATGAGACAATGGAGACTATCTAGGAATCAGACTGTTCTTTGAAGTGACATGAGTTCAGTGAAAGCCAGCAAGAACTAATTTATTCGTTCAGCCATCCCACATATGGTGAATGCTTCTACAGTCTGTACGTATGCCAGCTATGATCCCTACTTCCATAAGATGGCACATCCTTGCCCATGTAACCTGGCTTAGCTGATTTCTTTTCCATAGTTATCCTTCTTCAATTGTACCCTCTTTGTATCAGCCAGGGCTGATTTTATCTGCTGCCTTGCATTACCTCTTTTCCTAATATAACAGAGAGCTCTTATACCACATCTGATTGCTACAGCTATATAGGATTGCAAGATATTAGGTCTCCAAGAGATGCAAGTGCAGATGCTTTTACTGCATTAAGGTAAACATTCCCTTTTCATTATTGGAAACATCCCCACTCACTGAAACACCACTTGATTTCTGCTCACATTACAAACTCACCTAGAGTTAATGGGGACTTAGGGTGCTCTGTTTGAAAGTAGATTTTTGGTTCATCTTTTTACTCTACATTCCTTTTTACACTACAGGGGATGATATGGCTCAACGTGTTCATTGCCTGCCTGACTTCCCTCTGTTCTATGTACTGTGGTGTGTAATTAACAAGCAATGTGCCTTTTATACAAAGGAAAAGCAATTGGTGGACTACATGGCAATTTTCTAGTATACTACTGTGTTTCCAGAGCTTTGCACATTGCTGCTGACACCTTTACTAATACAATAGTATGATTTTAACACACCAACAGAAATGCAAGGAAAAGGTAGAGCCATGCTGGCTGCTTCAGTGCTAGAAAAACAACAAACTAAAATGTTTGGCAAACAAAGGACAAAAGTCTAAGGGAAAATAGTTGTACTTCCAAGATTCTCAGGGTACATCAAACAATGAAGATTAACAATTTATTATTGCTTTGTATTCTCATGATCATTTTATTTTTTCCCCTGTTCATCTGCTCAGGAATTGAATACTATAAAGAAGGTTCTACATTTTGTAAGTTCATCAGTAAAAAGTACTGTGTGCACACACACACACACACACACACATGCAAGAAACAGTAACTGTATCCCTTTAACATCTAAAATATGTTACATAATTGCACAAAAATCAACTGAGTTATTACGAACTTTACTGAGGTCATTAATTAGCCCATTAAAATAGTTACTGTGGGAACAGCCAAGTTATTATGAACTGTAGTATTTAAAAGAGCAAGGCTAAGATATTTTGAATGGCTACCTGAATTAGAATTTTTTGTATAATGATGTATTGCTCATAAAAGTGAGCAATGGGTTGCGCTAAGCATTGTGTAGCCAGTTTTGCATGTTTCCATATACAACTTTGCAAGTGTCTAAATGTGGAATGCTCCATATTTCTGTTTCCAGTTGAGCCTTTTTGGAGTAGAGATAGTCAAATGCATGCCGGTTTTGGAATAAATATAGATAAATATCTGCTA
Source organism: Lepidochelys kempii (assembly GCF_965140285.1). Taxonomy (NCBI): domain Eukaryota; kingdom Metazoa; phylum Chordata; order Testudines; family Cheloniidae; genus Lepidochelys; species Lepidochelys kempii. The sequence continues at coordinate 204,062,625 of NC_136381.1, read as the reverse complement.
GGAACTGGGTGAAGGCCAGCACACTTACCTATATCTTGGGAGTGATGAGCAAGCAAACAACCCCCCGTGTCAACTACCTGAAATGAATACAAATGCATGTTGGTACCAAGGACATAGTCTCAAAAAGATAAAGCTTATTTTCAACAAACAAATAATTACCCATAATGGATTAAAGCTATTCTCCTTACTCACGTGAGTATTCCCATTGACTACATGCATGGATGAGACGTATAGGGTTTGGCCCACTTGGAGAAATGGTTCCTTAAGATTCTGGCAATTTCATTCCTTCATTTTTCTACAGAGCTGTTGCCTGAGGGCCCAATCTTGTCATCATTCCACACACAGCATTTCCATTGAAGTGAGGATCAAGAAAATTATAAATCATACAGCAAAGTTGGCACTGGTGAGCACTGTATGCAGACCCACATCTACATGTTGGGTGCAGCATTGTGGTTCTGCCTGAGGCAAAATGGGGATTTTTGTCTCAGTAAGAACCGCAGGACCAGGCTAATATACACTATACCTCAATAAAATAAAGGAATAATAATGAATGTTAGAATTACTGTAAATAGGAGAATGCAAACAGAAAAAAGTGGCAGAGATTGAAACCCCAGATTGAGAACATACACCAGCTGTTTGTTCTCTAAATTCACAACCTGGAGGTCTTGTTGAATCATCAGCTACTTCTGGATGCTATGTTCAGGTAGCTGTGGTAAAGCCAAGGCAGTTTATAATCAATTGTATTTGTCACGAATGAAGGTTAGGGACTTTGCTTTCAGAACTTGTGGTTTTCCAAGCCTTTGCCACCTTGTGGTTGAATGACTGGAATGCACTACGAAGGGGGCTACATTCGAAAGGTGTTCAGTGACTCCATGAAATGGAGATTGCAGTTCTGTGCTCCTTAAATGAGATTTCCCCTACACTTGTTTCTGTGATCTGCCCTAACAACCAATTGATTTCTAGGTGAAGTAGCAGAAGTTAGTTTCGACCTACAAGGCCTTAAATGTGTTGCCTTCTCATTAGCTGAGACACTGCCCCTTTCTCCATGTGATACCTTAGTGCTGTTTTGAGCAGCAGGTCACTTTTGGGGGGGCACACTCAGCAAAGGGCTGTTGACTAGGCCACCCCCCCCCACCTTGGACTGCCCGAGTTCAGATTTGGTGATTGTCAGGGCCTGCTGCACGGCTGATTGGTTCGTTCAAACTTTTCCTGAGGCACCAGAGGTTTGTTTGAGATAATGGGGTAGATGAAGAGGGAGCAGTTTAAGAAACTGGTGTTTCATTTTATGATGTTTTTGCCCTATTAATTAGTTCTATATTATTTACATGGTGCCCTGCACATTTCATACATATAAATATGTTAAATCAAATATAATATCTTCTCTAAATGTTCTGTCTGAATACTATCACTCTTTTTAAAAACTCTGAAGATTTGGGAACATTTTTCTACCACTCTTTTTTTTTTGTTTGATTTTTCTGTTCTCATGTTTTAATTTTAGATGTAAAGAAATTCGTATAGGAAACAATGTCCAAAGCATTGAAGTGGGGTTAGGAACAAGGGTTCTAAAAGCCCAAACAAATTAATAGAATGTATAATGTTGCATTGCGCAGTGACTCTTTTCATTGCAATAATTTGACTGGAATTAAACTATTGCATCTAAAATCTACGTAAATCTAATGAAAAATTAATTAGTTTATAAAATCCTTCCTTTTATCCAAGACTAACAATTCCTGTGCAACTCTGGTGATCTTCCCACAAATAGTCGAGAGAAAATAAAATATAAGGGAGTACATCAGTTCAAATTCCCTGAGATCCTTACAGTTACTCTTCTTTGTAATCCAGTCTTTTAACTTTTTCATGACTTTAATCTTAAAAAATAGATTTTTAATTAAATTCAGAGCTATTATTCCCCTTTAGGGGAGGTGGGGAAAACAAATGCAACTCAGACGTGGGACCTCTGAGTATAACACTTCCTCTCTCTTTACAGTTCATTTTGGCATTTTTATGTATCTTCTGCTAATAAAATGTAATGATTTTCATCTTTTACTTTGACATCTGAGTCTGTATCTTTTATCTGTTGTTTACAGTGTTTCAGCCCATAAATAAATCATATGACAAAATAAATTACTTAATGTTGTGTTTTATTTGGAAACACATTAAAGCCTAACTCTGGTGGAAAAAAAAAATCACTTTACACCTTAGAATTGCTTATATACTTTTATGACTTTTGTGTCACGTTCAAACTCTATCAAGGTGTCATATCAATAACAAGTGTTCACAAGAGCCACATTTTAAACATTTCAAGTTTTCTGATAGAGTTTGATAGGAATACTTTAAAATGAAAGTACATCTGTCTTTGGCAAGTGGCATTTTCAATTATTCTATTTTTTAAATAGTGTTATATTGTATTACAGAAACAATGTTAGTCCCCATAACCTTCTTGAAATGAGTATACATATGATCATGTTGAAATCCATTTATCTGAACCCCTTAAATCCAAAACTCCCTGTTATGAGAATCTAGTTTCTTTCATCCACTGTAAATTCACTTACCCCATAAATTCCCAGATTATATGTAAACTTGTTTTTCTGTATGATTTTAGTATCCAGGAAACTCTTAGGCTAAGTGGGGCTGCAGTGAATTTCAGTCAGTATATTCATTTTGTGATTTCTTTTGGATATCATTTGCTAAATGATGAATTTAGGTCTAAGTGATGAACAAAGGTTTTGTCTGTGTTGTAGAAAAAGGAACAAAAGTTTCTGACCTTAGTGAATTTACTAGGCTTTTCCCAGATGAAAGAGAAAGAAACCAAATTTTAAATAGTAATATGTATGTTTTCCTGAAGCTTTTTTCCCTCTCAAATACCTTCCACAAAACTGTCTTTCACATAGAGAATGTACCCTTTTTTTTTAGGTTAATTGCTGAAATATGATGTGGTTAGGTTGCATTCTTAGTAATTTCCGGATTCTATTCCAGGACATTTGGGATAGAGCCCAAGAGCTTAGCATGTTTTCCTTTTTTCATGGTAAAATTGTGCAAATATGCATTAGAGTGTGAAAACAAACAGTCTAATACATTTTTGCAAAGCTCTTTATGTTTACTGTTTATTGCAGATACCAGATCCTAATTAAAATGCGCTAACAAAAGCCAAGATACAAAGAACAAAGATATAACGAAGCCTCATCTTTTAAAAATATTTGTGATTAATCCCAGGGGAATTTTTGTCATATGTCACCACTATAAAATACAAGAAAGTTAACTATGACATTGGAAAGAATACAACACCAAATATTACAGGCCTATCCATGTAAAAATAATCATGGTCACGTTTCCTGTGGAATAAGCTTCTTTATACATATCATTAAGGCATCCAGCTGCACCCCCCACTTTTCTTCTCATTGAAAACTTCCCAGTTTGTTTTGTTTTCTAAATGGTTTAGGGTCTACTCCTACTCCCACTGGCTTCAGTGGGTAAAGGATAAAGCCCATAAGCTGTGTTGATCGTTTTCATCATTAAAATATGGCACCAGGATTAAAGTTTGCCATTTTTAATAACCGTGTAGCTAAAATGTTTACTTGATTTTTTTCAACCAAGCTTGTTTAAGCAAAAAAACCCAGGCTTTTAAAAAGTCAAGTGGATTTCATCCTGAAGAGATACAAAACTTAAATTCCATTTGAATGGGTCAGAACACAGTAGAACTGCCATGGTTCTGCTGCAGGGAGAAGCTAGGAAGCAAAACATCCATACATTTCCCTGTGCACTGTGGTGACCCACTCCATTGGTGCACAGGTAGTGGGAATACGAATGGAGTGTGTAGGTTAGTTATAGGAGCATGACCATTGTATCCACAAACTGTGTAGATTCACTGCCCACTAATATATGTGGATTTAAGCCATTATAATAGTTCATGGGCTATAGTAGAATTTGAGCAGTGGCTGGATGGGTGCCTTGCATTCTGCCTGAAGGCTGTTGGGAAGGTTTCTGTTCCTCTCTCCCAGGTTACTTCTTTGTGCATAGCTCATATACTCAGGTCTGGATGGGGGATTTGTACCTCACCTTTGTGACTGATGATGTATGTTGTAACCATTGTGCTGTAGTCTTGTTGGGCATAAGTTAGAGACCTCAAAAAGGGGTATTTATTTCTGTAACTCTACCCAATCAAGCTCAATACCCATGTATCCTCAAAGAAGGGATGATACCACAAGGACTTTTGTATATTCTGCTGGAGGAGAGGCAAAAAATGAAGAACTCAACAATGAAAAATAAGCTCCTGTACGAAAATACTCAGTTATGGGAATATTTTATGCAGACTTGTTGGACCCAGATTTATCCAATTGTCTAGAAGGTTTCCATTCCAAATGGCTGTTTGTTTATAACTGGATTCATCAGAAACATAATTGGGCAATAACACACCATCATTCTATTCTTTGAGAACACAAAATCTATGTTTGCAAGCCCCTCATGATCTGTAGAATGTGTTCCTTGGTTACAACTTTGGGTCTGGGCTCCTCAGTATTCTTGGGCCTTCCATGTTTACACTGTACTGATTGTCATTTTCCAAAAGTCTTAGGTGCTGTTTGCAAAAATAAAACAAAAAACAAACAAACCACCTTCAGACTTTGCTCAGTTTCCACTGCTGCCTCAGTTTTCTTAGGTTTTCTCCATACAGTGCATTTTGGTGGCACTGTATAAAGCCCAGAAAAATTCCCCAGGAAACCCTATACTCAGACATGTGACATTTGTCTTTGGATTCTTTTTCCATAAATCCATAGAAAGGAAAAAGTCTTCTGGAACTTGGAATCTGACAAAAGTATGTTTCTAAATGAGCATTGTTCCTCCCTGATTTCTGTGGTTTAAGTAGCTACAGAACTGTTAACTCTTTTCTGTGTACAGCACTGCTATTTTGTTACACAGAACTATGCTTTGCAGGGATATTTTAATTTTAATTTTTTTTTTAATTTTAAAAAACGAAACAACAAATTAGGGTGACCAGATGTCCTGATTTTATAGGGACAGTCCTGATATTTGGGGCTTTGTCTTATATAGGCTCTTATTACCCCCTACTCCCTGTCCCAATTTTTCACACTTGCTGTCTGGTCACCCTACAACAAATCAAAACCAAAAAAAACCCCTTCGTAGTGTATATAGTTACTCTTTATACATGGAAAATCCTGCTTTTCCTTCAGTTAAGATCTGTATAAACTCCTTTTCAATTAAACCTCCTATTTTCTTCTAGAGTATAATTTGCCCTACCACTAATTTCCTCCCCTCCTGAGGAGGGCACATCTGTATGAGAAGGCCCTACAAGTATGTGTGCGAAACAGCTGACTCTGGCAGAGAATGGATGAGGCTCTTGAATTGGAACTAGAGTCAGTATTAAAAAGGAATTTGTGCCCGACCATCTTCAGCTTTACTTAGACTGCTTTTGAAAAATCTCTGTGGTCCAGTCAGTCACTGATCATCCAGGCTAACTCAAGGCACCCTGCTGCTAACAAAGATTCTGATGGTGTGCCTTTGAACTATTATCCCTCTAATAGAGGATCCTGAAAACTGATCTACTTCCATTGTCATTAGTCTATCTCACAGGCATAGATCAGCAATCTGAGCTTATTCCTGGCCTCACAGAAGGTATTTCCTCTTCTAATGCAGTGTAATTCATCAAATCAACTACACACAGTGTCTGGCTGTAATGGGAGTGTATACTCTTTCTATCACTAACACATCCTTTTCTCTGTTGCTTAGTGTAGAAAGGAGCACAGATGCAAGTGGCCATGTGAAACAAAGAGAAGGTTTTCATTCTCTATTGTTAACTATTGTGGAAACTGAATTTGTAACACGGGTAAAAAAACGACTAAATTTTCAATCCATAAGAAAGCCTCAGATTGTGGATCGCTGCCCTGCCCCTTTCTTGACATTCAAAACTTTTGGAAAAAAAAAAGAAAAGAAAAAGAAAAAAAAGAAAGAGAGAAAGAAAGAAATTTAAAGAGCTGAGGCCCAGCCCCCTTGGGTACCACTTGGACCTGCAAAATTTGCACCTGAATTTTTTGCTACTGCTAACTGTGTGTGTGGTTTTTTTTTAAATTGGACCTCACTTACCTGCCAGGTACTTGAAGTCAGGTAGTTAAACTGTGGGCACAAAAATGTGAGAACAAAAGGGAGGCTCCCATTTTGAAAATTCGCCCCAGTGTCTTTATTGTGAAACTAAAAGCATCACAACAGAATTATACATTCTGTCTAGGGTATTTGTAATGTGTCCAGCACCACAGTATTTAGGTACTCAGTCAAATTAATGGCTCCGGGGAACTGCTAGTTGGTATGATGAATAAGAACAGTGGGTTCTATTCTTACAGTATGAAACACTGTGAAGTAAATCCTGTCAGAAGAAGTCCGTACATTGTAACAGTGTAAAATCCTGGCAAGAGGTTTGCATTCTAATGCCTTTGAATTAACTGTCAATGGGGACAGTGTAACAATTTCATTAGGACCTGATAGAATGTGCAGAACTTTGTGTTTTAGTTTTTCCCTTTGTACACTGATCTTGCTAATAACAAGACATAAATAAAATATAACAAAAAAATAAATACAAAAGTCTCTCTCAATAGAACATGTCTGGACTGACCCAGAATTAAGATAGGACACTCCACTCAGCCTGCTGAGCTACGCTTCGTTGTTACAGCATATGCAAAATTTAACACTCATTTCTGCCCCAATACCACTGAACTACCCAGGCAGAGTGATGAGCAGATAACTAATTTGTCAAACTTTTAGCTTAATTTCCTGTTTTTGTTGGTCTAAGTCAGACTCTTCAATCTCTTCTTCCTCCCCCAGAGATTTCCTGTGTCCTCCTTGGAGCCCTGCCAAATTTTTCTCAGCCACTGTCATTTTCCTCCTCTTTATAGTCTTTCACTTTTCAGGTCTTGTGCCTCAGTTGTCATGCTTCTTGCCAAGGTTCCCAGTCCTTGCTTGGGTACAGGATCATTGTATAACACAGCCCTCTCTCCCTTCATTGCATCTGTAACTCTTTTAGCCTATGCTAGTCTGGGAACTGAAACTCCAGATTGGGCCCACCCCCACTATACTTTACATAGTGAATTTAGAAGTTACTTGCAGAATTCTAATTAAGCTGTACATGGCTTTAACATTATTTAAAAGTTGTTAACATTTCAACATTATATCAATCATATGCCAGCTTTCTTAGGCCAAAGAAAGATCTCAGTTTTTTGAGTTTTTTACATGGGTTTATTTTCATCTTCAAAATTTGTTAGCACGTCACACTAATAATTATCTTTATAAAGAAGCACAAAGAAGAATGCCCAAATTCTGTCATTATATACATATACACAATGGCCATTAAAGTCAATGGAGCTGTATGTGTCTATCCAAGGACAGAATTAGCAAGGTTGGAAAACTAAATTGACATCCTTGCTAACGATCAGACTCCCTGTCCATTTCTACATGTGGAGTTGGCTTCTTCTTGTGGGTAGATAAGAGGGAATTGTTCCCTTTCTATGGCATTATTCCTCCTTTTCTGCTTTCTTATTTAGTAAAGTACTTGGGAAATAGACTCTTACCTGTTTGAACACACTGCACAGACTGTCATCTCAACGCCCCGGAAAAAAATTAGTTCATACTGGGCATGCTCATAGGCTTAGTACAATCACTCCTATATTAGCATTGCATCCTCTCATTTGCTGAACTAATTCAATACTAGAACCAAGATACACTTTTTACAGTTGTATTTATAAGTCTGGTTTTGTTTAGGTTTGAGTAATTGAGGTCTTGTGGGAGCTAGTCATTTTTCATCTGCTCATTTCCATCTGTGCTAGAGAAGCCAGTTTTCTATTGTTCTATTATATTTCTAAGATCCAACTGTTGGCTATGGATCTTTGTTACCATGACTAGCTTTCTTTAAAATATCTTTCAGATTAGCTCTCTCAGTTATCTTGCTATGTAGCTATTTTGGCAACAAGGTGAAGTGCTCAAACAGGTCTTCACAAATTTCTGACATTTCAGACCAGTGAATTGGAGTCAGCTGTCAGGAATCAGAAAATCTGATATTCTGTTGCTTGCAGAGCGTGATTTGATGTGGACAATCACATGCTCCTACTTGTTTTTTAGTTTAGAAATCTCCATGAATTTAGAGTAATAATCAATTTATTACAAATAATAAATACGTTTCTTCTAGTCACACTCAAATAAGCCCTCATTTAGCCTATGCTATAGCTTTTCTGGGATTTTATGACCCTATATCAGCTCTTTGGTTAGTGCTTTTCAGAAGCAATTACATATATCACAATGAATTAGTAGATATCTGTTATCTAAGTACTTACCCCAGGCAAGGACAGAACTCACTATGTGGATATTCCACAGTGACCTCTGGGACAGATTTTTTTCCCCAATGAACTTTCAGCTTGAAACTGCATTACCTGCTGTTATGTCCCTTCCTCTCCTGCTACTGTACTTTCAGGAGCTGTGCTCCCAGAGATGCTAAAGCAGGGTGAAGGGGCCAGTCTGCTGTTCAGATGCCTCTGCATTCCTAGGAATAGCCTCATTACTCAGGATTCCTACGTTTCCATCTTTGTTCCCTACTAGTATAGGGAAAATGTGTCCTCAAATTCCCCAAAATGTGTCCTACCCAAGGAGATGATTACTTGGAAACTGAGGACACCCTCATGGCATCCCCGCCCATGAGATTCCTCTGTGGGAAGGGATAACCTAGCACTGAAGTGTTATTTATAGCTAATGTACCTTCCAAATACATATATGTTATTAGGCCATAAATCAGAACACTCAGGGTCAGGTTGTTATAAATTCTCAGCACTCAGCTGCTGTCATTGAGAATAATGGGAGTCGACCACTTAAAAATCTGGTCACTTTATTGAGGTACCTAAATTGGAGATGGACTTTTTTGAAAACCTGGCCCCAAGAGATCACTCCTACTCCCATTGCCTTCAGTCGGAGGTTTGTCATTAACTTCTGTGGGAGCATGATTGGGCCCACACTGCATACACAGTATTTAAAATCTCAGTAGCAAAAAACAAACAGTTTTATAAGTTGGCTATTCTAACCATAATTTTTCAGCCATCTAAATTCAGGACAAAGTGATTCTGCTCTATTGTGCTATAAGTAGATAAGTCATTCTTCTTTCCTAAATTAAAGAGAAATATATGGTCTCACTCTAACAGAAGAGAAAAGATGATTTAGGGCCTGACCCAAATGCCACTGAATTCAGTGGATGTCTTCCCATTCATTTCAATAGACTTTGGATCTAATCCCTGATGCACAAAATAGATGTCATTTCTGCCATTCCTCCAGTGAAAACATTTTGTATGTTTTGGAAAGATGGAGTGATGAGTTTTATGGTGAGCTTCGATCTGCACTTAAGTATTGTTTACCATTATTCCAGAACTTGGTCATCTCTGTGTGGAAAATTACTTACTGTGCAATGAAACTGTGCATGAGTGATAGGAGATGGGGTGGGAGGATGAGAGTTATATTTTTGTTTTCAGATTAGCATTATAGGCATTTCAGATGCCTTAGACACTCTCCTAAGGCATTTAAGGAAACATCATTTGAATACCCTTATTTTCTCAGGGTACTGAAGGAGAAAAGATTGATTAGTGAATATGCTGGAAGTTACATACTATTTGTACAGAGCTAATAAAAAATGAAAACATTGTGGTCATGGTAGAATTTCAAAAGAGGTAATGGTAGCAATAATGAATTCATGTTTGAAGAATTTTCTGTTATCTAAAATAGCTTTTAGGTTTGTTGTGCCATTATTAGTAAGTTTAGAGGAAATTAAACTAACAGTGTATATAATCTTGTATTAATTCCTGACTCTCTTGACCTAGATTAACATAACAAGATCTTAATATTTAGTTCTCAGCCAATTGCGGCATTGGTCAGCTACAGGCATCATCACATCAAACAAAAGCCACCATACCCTATCCCCTCATTTGCTATTGTGCTATCAACTCCTATCTCCAGTTGGCCCATGATGGCAGCCTCTATCACCCACTTGTTAAATTTTCAAACAAGCACTTTTGTGCTTTCTCCTAAGCTGCCGCTCCCACTTAATTATCCACAAAACTGGGAGGTGCTCCCCTTAAATATCCACAAAATTACTTCACTATCCCCCTTCAGATACCCCCTCAAAACTCTCCTTTGCTGTGATGCCTACAAGTCACTTGATAATAGTCATGCTGATTCCTGTATCCCCCTGTTGTCCCTTGTTTTATACTTACATTGTATTCTCCTTGGGGCAGAGACTGTCTGTTCTGTGTTTGTACAGGACCTGGCACAATGGGGTGCCAGTCCATGACTAGGGCCCCTAGGTGTATGTTAATAAAATAATGGTTAACATTCAGCTTCCCAACCTAACAAAAATGACGACCAGCTGGTGGCCCAATGCATGACACTCTCTGAAGCAGTGACACAAGCCTTTTTTATTTACATCTGGGTGAAATTCATCCCTGCACAGAGGCCCTCAGAAAAATCTGTCCTATTTAAATCCTCCAAATAGGGCTTAAGTAGGATGTTAATGGTGCCTAGATCCTCTGCTGTATAGGGGAAAATTTCACCCATCCAACACCTCACCCCGAAACAGCTCCACATTCATTTGAAACTGGACATTGTGGGTCATGTTTTTCCGTCCATTTCACCACTGCAACCCCACTGACTTCAATAGAGTTAGTTTGGTGTAGTAGGGTCAGGGCCCAGGCATGGGTAGCCTGACCTAGGGGCTAGCATCAGGCATAAGCCAAGGATGCAAAGGCAAGGAGTCAATTACCAGAACCAGGCCTGGTTGGAATGCTAGGAGATAGGAGTCAAGTGACAACCCAAGTACCAAAATCAAAAGACAGGTGTCAACAAGCAGGCAGAGTCTGGATCAGGCAACAATACCAGAAGGCAGGAACCAGGAGGCAGTTCCAAGAGTCTGGGCAAGTCAGGATGTCAAAAACAGGTAAACACAAGGGAAGTGGTCCAGGTCAAGGTAAGGCCCAGCTGTTCAGACAACTTCCTGATTTTCCTTCTGGCTTAAATAGGGGCTGCAGCCCAATCAGGAGCCATAGAACTCTCCCAGTCAGAGATTAGGGGAGGGGCTTGTGCCTCAGTTGGTCTGCATGGGCCCTGGTCCAAGCTGCTGTCTGTGAGTTGCTGGGTGGAGGATAGGAGTGTGATGATTCACCCCATGGACCCAGGTTTAAGATCCACAGGGCCTGACAAACAGAGGGCATCATTTGGCTCTGTGATTGGATGTATTTTCCACATGCTGGTGCAGAAAAAACCCAAACTCATTTACCACACGTTTGCCCAACAGCTTCACTGTGATGCTGCTTTTTGGAATTATTGGTTCCAAAGGGCAGTTCTTCCAGGACAAAGACCAGCTTCAGTACTGTTCTTTACAAGTACTCCTGTCACAGATGACATCAAAAAGCTAGTGCTCCTCTAGTGGATTTGGTATAGCATGTGGGTTTTTTAATGTATCAATTAATAATTCAGATTAATTAATTCATAACAAGGGACTAAATATTATGGGAAAAGATTCTAAAAATCAATATAAATAATTCATAACTTTTTATCTGGAAAGATAAGTTCTCAGAGAATTGTTTCTGAAGGAAAGAATTTACATAAACCTCTATTTTATAGTATTAATCTGACAATTATCATTGCTCAATTGGCTTGAGAATAATCATTACATAGATGTTTAGTTACAGGCAGCTATCTCAAAAACTGAAATTGGTTCGCTCAATATCAGAACCATATCCAGCTCAGAACCACCATCCTTAGTTTTAATTTGAGAAGTAAGGAAGGCTTTTCCATGGTCATCATAAAAACAGTATATTTTTTTTGTTCTTTAATTAATCTAAGATTGGCAAGAAACAAGACAAGCAAAAAATACCATGATCAGAAAATCCTGCTTTAAACAGGAACAATTCTTTTACATCGAGAATGAATAATTTTAGAAATAGCTGGATTTTTTAAAATATACCTAATAGTGCCACTTTCCCCCCTGACCAAATAACATCCTTTTTCGATCATGAAGGAAAGTAAATGTTACAGTTATGGTGTCAGAAGGAGGAAGATTTATCTGTAGATTTACATAGTGAAACATAAGTGACCAAACAATGTTTTGATATCTGCAGGGGAGGATCAAACTCTAGCAAACAATGTAAAAACCAAGCAGAGGTGATGGCTAGTGGCGTTCTGTTATTTTCTTTGTTGGGCCTGTCCTGTAGTAGGTGACTTCTGGGTATTCTTCTGGCTCTGTCAATCTGTTTCTTCACTTCAGCAGGTAGGTATTGTAGTTGTAAGAATGCTTGATAGAGATCTTGTAGGTGTTTGTCTCTGTCTGAGGGGTTGGAGCAAATGCGGTTGTATCATAGAGCTTGGCTGTAGACAATGGATCGTGTGGTGTGATCTGGGTGAAAGCTGGAGGCATGTAGGTAGGAATAGCGGTCAGTAGGTTTCCGGTATAGGGTGGTGTTTATGTGACCATTGCTTATTAGCACCATAGTGTCCAGGAAGAAACAGATTGACAGAGCCAGAAGAGTACCCAGAAGTCACCTACTACAGGACAGGCCCAACAAAGAAAATAACAGAACGCCACTAGCCATCACCTTCAGCCCCCAACCAAAACCTCTCCAACGCATCCTCAAGGATCTACAGCCTATCCTGAAGGACGACCCATCACTCTCACAGATCTTGGGAGACAGGCCAGTCCTTGCTTACAGACAGCCCCCCAACCTGAAGCAAATACTCACCAGCAACCACACACCACACAACAGAACCACTGACCCAGGAACCTATCCTTGCAACAAAGCCCGTTGCCAACTGTGTCCACATATCGATTCAGGGGACACCATCATAGAGCCTAATCACATCAGCCACACTATCAGAGGCTCGTTCACCTGCACATCCACAATGTGATATATACTATCATGTGCCAGCAATGCCCCTCTGCCATGTACATTGGTCAAACTGGACTGTCTCTACGTAAAAGAATAAATGGACACAAATCAGATGTCAAGAATTATAACATTCAAAAACCCGTTGGAGAACACTTCAATCTCTCTTGTCACTCGATTAGAGACCTAAAAGTGACAATTCTTCAACAAAAAAACTTCAAAAACAGACTCCAATGAGAGACTGTTGAATTGGAATTAATTTGCAAACTGGATACAATTAACTTAGGCTTGAATAGAGACTGGGAGTGGATGGGTCATTACACAAAGTAAAACTATTTCCCCATGTTTATTTCCCCTCCCCCCCGCGACTGTTCCTCAGACGTTCTTGTCAACTGCTGGAAATGGCCCACCTTGTTTATCACTACAAAAGGTTTTCTTCCCCCCCCCTCGCTCTCCTGCTGGTATTAGCTCATCTTAAGTGATCACTCTCATTACAGTGTGTATGGTAACACCCATTGTTTCATATTCTCTGTGTATATAAATCTCCCCACTGTATTTTCCACTGAATGCATCCGATGAAGTGAGCTGTAGCTCACGAAAGCTTATGCTCAAATAAATTGGTTAATCTCTAAGGTGCCACAAGTACTCCTTTTCTTTTTGCGAATACAGACTAACACGGCTGCTACTCTGAAACCAGTGTTTAGAAATGTATGTTGTTGGCCCACGAGGATGCCCGACAGCGCTACAATATATACATTTCTAAAACTTTTGCAAAACAGGCAGAGGGTTTCCTTTTCTCTTATATCCCCCTACAGAGATCATAGTAACATTGGTGCTTGACATTTGCCCACACCTTTTATTAAACTCCTGCAGGCGGGCTTTAAGTGAACATGTAAACACTGACAGGTTTCTCTGCTCTGCCATGTGTCCTGTGGCAATAACATGCAGTACTGTAGGTTTAGGGCAATTGTAAATTTTCTGTGGTCACCTTATCAGAGTATAGTTTAAATCCTGACGGGGTTGCCAGCTTCTATATTTATTTTTTGAAACATGTGCCCTATATATCAAACTCCTTCCTCATTTTTGCTGGCAGTTGCCTATGCTACACAGTAATTTTCAGGTATTTATTCAGCTTTAACCCGATTGTAAACATACTTACCATTAATGCACAATAATTCCAGTGGGGTGAGCACAGGTTTGCTCAAATAACCTGCAAGTGGCGAAATGTTGGCAGTGATTAATAGCTGAATACAGCATGGAGTATTTTCTCTACCGCTACTTGCTGTTGAAGTTTCAACTTTTCATATCCTGTGTGCTTATTTTTAGGGTTTTTCTTTTAGGATAGTTAAAATCACAGCTATGGGTTTATTTTCTACCCTTGGATGCTGTCCTGCTCTCAGACACACTGCACATATCACCATGTATGTCACTATGTAGCATTTTCCTGGCATAGTAATTTAAGGAAAGTAGATGTCAGAATAACCATTTTTGATTACATTAATACATATGAATCCTCCTTTTAGAAATTGTGTGTGTAAGAATTATATGGGAAGACATGTACTACATCTTGACATGGGGTGTGCCCTTGTGACAAATTGTAGCCCTAACTTAGGCATAAATAAATCTGTAGTTGTGCCCATTGCACCACTAATCATAAATCAATCATATAAACCAACAGTTCTATTTTATTTGCTTTAGTTTTAGATACATATACTCACACACAACATTAAAAAAAACACTGAGGTGGCCAAGTCAAGCGCTCAAAAGTTAGAAATGCCAGACTTAAGGTTGCCTGTGCAATTATATATGCACCTTATATGTTGAAGCACAGCTCCCAGTGATTCATCTGCAGCCGTAAGTGCTCTGCACTTCCGGTCTCAAGTCAGGTACCCTGAAAACGAGGAACATAGAAGTAGTGACCACTTGTGAAAAGTTTGATTCAGGTGACTTGCTTATCATCACATAGGAACTCTGTGGCAGAGGCTGAGATAGAATCTAGTTCTCCAGAACACCACTCAACTGCCTTAACCATGGGAACCTCCTTTCTCTTCCTGCGTTCCCCTGCCTCATTCACTACACACCTTCCAACTACTGCAACAAATGAGACCAAGAGTACTGTACAGGTTTCTTCACTGCACAGCCCCAGAGCTGATCTGTCCTGTGCAATGAATGAGGGAGAGGTTCTGGGAAAAAATGGCATGTGAGCAAGACTGTATCAGACTTTTGAGTACTTGACTTTACAACTTTAATAATGTTCTTTTAGCATAGTGATTTTTTTATTTTCTATTTTTTTAAAAGAGTAAACTGAAAACCCCCAGAAAATCTACTATCATATTGACAGTCACATGGTTCATCAGCAAGGTTGGAACCTTTAGATCCACCACACAGACCTCTTCCACTTGAACTAACTGAATCATAGAATCATAGAATATCAGGGTTGGAAGGGACCCCAGAAGGTCATCTAATCCAACCCCCTGCTCGAAGCAGGACCAATTCCCAGTTAAATCATCCCAGCCAGGGCTTTGTCAAGCCTGACCTTAAAAACCTCTAAGGAAGGAGATTCTACCACCTCCCTAGGTAACGCATTCCAGTGTTTCACCACCCTCATAGTGAAAAAGTTTTTCCTAATATCCAACCTAAACCTCCCCCACTGCAACTTGAGACCATTACTCCTCGTTCTGTCATCTGCTACCATTGAGAACAGTCTAGAGCCATCCTCTTTGGAACCCCCATTCAGGTAGTTGAAAGCAGCTATCAAATCCCCCCTCATTCTTCTCTTCTGCAGACTAAACAATCCCAGCTCCCTCAGCCTCTCCTCATAAGTCATGTGTTCCAGACCCCTAATCATTTTTGTTGCCCTTCGCTGGACTCTCTCCAATTTATCCACATCCTTCTTGTAGTGTGGGGCCCAAAACTGGACACAGTACTCCAGATGAGGCCTCACCAATGTCGAATAGAAGGGAACGATCACGTCCCTCGATCTGCTCGCTATGCCCCTACTTATACATCCCAAAATGCCATTGGCCTTCTTGGCAACAAGGGCACACTGCTGACTCATATCCAGCTTCTCGTCCACTGTCACCCCTAGATCCTTTTCCGCAGAACTGCTGCCTAGCCATTCGGCCCCAAGTCTGTAGCGGTGCATTGGATTCTTCCGTCCTAAGTGCAGGACCCTGCACTTATCCTTATTGAACCTCATCAGATTTCTTTTGGCCCAATCCTCCAATTTGTCTAGGTCCTTCTGTATCCTATCCCTCCCCTCCAGCGTATCTACCACTCCTCCCAGTTTAGTATCATCCGCAAATTTGCTGAGAGTGCAATCTACACCATCCTCCAGATCATTTATGAAGATATTGAACAAAACCGGCCCCAGGACCGACCCCTGGGGCACTCCACTTGACACCGGCTGCCAACTAGACATGGAGCCATTGATCACTACCCGTTGAGCCCGACAATCTAGCCAGCTTTCTACCCACCTTATAGTGCATTCATCCAGCCCATACTTCCTTAACTTGCTGACAAGAATACTGTGGGAGACCGTGTCAAAAGCTTTGCTAAAGTCAAGAAACAATACATCCACTGCTTTCCCTTCATCCACAGAACCAGTAATCTCATCATAAAAGGCGATTAGATTAGTCAGGCATGACCTTCCCTTGGTGAATCCATGCTGGCTGTTCCTGATCACTTTCCTCTCATGCAAGTGCTTCAGGATTGATTCTTTGAGGACCTGCTCCATGATTTTTCCAGGGACTGAGGTGAGGCTGACTGGCCTGTAGTTCCCAGGATCCTCCTTCTTCCCTTTTTAAAAGATTGGCACTACATTAGCCTTTTTCCAGTCATCCGGGACTAACTGATAGCAATAGTAAGCTGTCATCCTATATGTGGACCAGCACTAGAGGTGGATGGGAAATGTTGTCAGTGGGTTCCACAGATATTTGCTGACATCAGAGGAATGGAATCTTGGGTTACATTTGAAGTTATGGAGGAGATTTTGTCTCTTATGGATACAGATTCTTCTGCCCATTCCCCATAAACTTGGCAGTTTTTGTCCCATTCCCTCCAACCTGTCTGCTCAGTTCTATCTCTTCCGTAACCCTTGACTCTTCATCCCAGTCCCAGTATCCTTACAAATTCTAGTCTCAGCCTTCTGGACTCCCCATTCTCACTTACCCACCCAGTTGCAGTCTCTCCCAATCCAAGTTCCCTTGTCCACACAGTCCTAATTACCCCCTCTTGGCTCCTTGTCTGATCTCTCCCTCTCCCTCCCTGGCTTCACACTGCTCCCTCCCTTGTCCCCTGTCCCCCAGTCCCAGACTCTCTTCCCTAGGCTCTGCGTCCAATCTCAGTATCCACTCCTCCCTCAATTCCTTATGTACCTTATCCCAGTCTCTTTGCCCAGCTTCTCCCTGTTATCCCTCTGCACTCCAGCTTCTCAGAAGATCTGCCTCCTCTACCCTCTGGCTCCTTTCCCCCTCTCCATGGGTTACCTGTCTCAGTCTCCCTTGAGGTCCTCATTCAATTTCAGTCTCCCCCAGCCACTCTCTCCATCTCCCTCCCCATCTCCCAGTTCCTGTGTCCTTGCCCAGCCAGTCTCAGTCTCTACCCCAGCATCTAGTTTCCACTTCCCAGGCTCCTTGTCCAAATCTACTCCCTCCCCAGGTCCAGCTCCTATCCTCTTTGCATTTACATCAGTCAAATTCCTCCTCATGCTTGGTGTATACGGAATCTTCAGTGATTTTAGCTGTGAAGCTATAGCAAATCTTTACTGAGCATGTGCAAACTGCAATTTTTCAAAGGCTTTCAACTTGGCCAAAATTGGGCAGGTTTTCATTAGGACTAAAAAAGACATCCCTTACACTCTCCTGCCAAATGTCAAGCCCCCACTCCAAAGAATGGGGGTGGTAGAGCTTCTCAAAGAAAGGTCACCAGAATTTTTTGACATGGATCAAACAATGTATTTTTTCCCTTAGCCTTGTTCTTGGAAATGGCTAAACCATACTGGCTGAAATTTTTTATAAAGTTAGCCTGAGGCAGAGACCCAACATGGAAAATGCAACCCAAATGGTTCAAGTTTGGCAAAGTTATAAGCAACTGAAAACAAGGTCTTATAATGGGAAGTCCCAGGTGACCTTAATCATAGGTGGTGTTGCCACCCCTGCCAATAACATATAAGATATATCCATTTATAGATAAATCCCTCAATTTTAAGGACCAATCTTTCAAATGTTTTTGCACAAACATGGTACACTTCTAGGGCTTTCAGACTCATGTGTATGCAAACATCAGTGAATGTCCACACCCCCTGATTTGCACATTCAAACACTTTTATATATGTGCAAATCAAAGGCTGTCCCAGGGCATCACAATCCATGTGCATGCACGTCAGGAGTGTGTCAAAGACTGCATCCATTGTTGGTGCTTGCGTTTGAAAATATGTCCCAAGGTGTAACATGAAATGAAAAATATTTTAAATTTCCAGCATTATAAGATGATCATAAACTGGCCCAAACCTAAACCTCAAATCCTAAATTTGAGGAGGTCTGATATGCTTATAAAGCTTACTTTGGGGTTTAGGCCCATCTTGAGGGGTTAAATTATTTCATCTGCACAAAGCTTGAGTAAATGGTTTTGCTCAAGGGAGTATCTTTTACATCCCCAGGATCATGCTGAAGCAGCTAAGCTGCTCTGTGTCCACTATTCTCCCCTCCCCAAATCAGAATATCCAATATACCCCGTCTCCTCTTCTTCCCTGAAAACTCCTCAAGGGAGCTGTTTTCTTTTAGGGAAATCTCAGTTTGGGGCCAAGTGGCCTCTCACATTTTCTTCTCTGTCTGACAATCACAATTTGCCAATCCTTCCCTCATCCACCTGTGCCTTAATGTTAGAATTAGTGCTGGTTGGAAAGTTTCTGACTGAATGTTTTTTCCATTGGAGAACATGGATTCCTTGAAATCAAAATGTTTTGCAGAGATGGTTTGTTTTTGTGGTTTCCTGACAGCTGTCCTACCTGTCAAGAGCCTGAAATCCCTAGGAGCCCTGGTTCTCAAATTCCTAAACTCCCAGCTGGTTCCTGGTGCCAGGTAGGCTGCCGCAGAGTGGGGCTCCCAGGCTTCTAGCTTGCCATCAACTGGACTGATTGGGGACTAGGATCCCAGAAGCCATGGCTTTAAAGCTCCAATGCTCCCAGATTAGCCAGGGCTTGCAGACTTCTAACTTCCCTTCAGCCTACCAAGAAAAATGCCTAGGAGCCTGGAAGGCTAAGAGTTCTGGCTCCCAGACTCATCTGCTCAGCAAGCTGAGCTCCGAGCGTCTGTGGCTCCATGGCAACCCACCCCGCACACTGCCCCAGAGCTGGGGCTTCATTCCCTTTCACAGAGAATTTTTTTTAGTTTTCATTCCAAATCAGAACTAAACCCAATTTCAAAATCGTCCATGAAACAGAATGACCTGTCTCCCCACAGCTCTAGTTAGAGCATCATTGAACAGCCAAAGGCAGAGTCTATTATGCCTCCATATTCCAGGGGGAAGTATCCCTTCTGGGGGAGGGATAGCTCAGTGGTTTGAGCATTGATCTGCTAAACCCAGTGTTGTGAGTTCAATCCTTGAGGGGGCCATTTAGGGATCTGGGGCAAAAATTGGGGATGGATCCTGCTTTGAGCAGGGGGTTGAACTAGATGAGGTCCCTGCCAACCCTGATATTCTATGATAGGGAGTGGGAATCTACATTCTGGTTCTAGATATACCAAAATGTTCTTTCACCATGAGAAAATCCTTATGATTTTCTGGAGCTGTACTGTACTGGGGACTTGTGAGGGGGGCAGATAGGCCCCACACTGGCAGTGAGGGAGTTAAGGACTGCCTGTGGATCCAGTTAATCCCTGCTACACCTGCAGCCCAAGTCAGGAGTGGAGAAGGGAATTGAAAGGAGGAGGCCTCATCCCGTTGAAGGCTGACCGCTGTGACCAGGAAGGTGATGAGAGCTTTCCTACTTCTTAAATTAAGGAAGCCTGATTCCTGCTGAGGTAAACAGCTTGTTACTTAGACAAGCCATTTGATGGATGGGATGTCCAGGCCTAGGAAGATGGAGACAAAAAGGGTCTACCCACACAAAGACAATTCTGGAGCAGAAGGGCAGGGTTCAGCCAATGAATCCTTGGACAACCCTGACTTTTGATTCACTCTTTTCCTTTTTGTTTTGGACTCAAACATGCTGGAAAAGGAAGGACTCCAGTGTGACTTAGCCGGAGGGATAAGGCACCACTGTACCAGAGCTAAAGGGGTGACAGCTCACCATCAGGGGCCCGCAGTAGGGAAGTCATGCTGTGACAGGTCACAAAGGGGGTGCTGACTAGACAACCTGGTTACATGGCTTGTATTTCGTTTTTCAGAACCTAGAGCATATTAGGGATAAGGGGCAGTATCCTCAGCTGGTATAAATCAGTATTGTTCCATTGATTTCAATATGATCCCAACCGAGATCTCCTATTAATGGTAGCACACATTTACCAGAGGAATACATCACTTTGCTTACATCATTAGTGTAATATTAATCAAATGATATGCACTTCTGAGGAATGACTTAATGCACAATAAGGGGTTTAATGGGCAGAACCAATGTTTTGTAAGTCAAAAAGAAAATGTTTACACTTGAACTACCCCAATGGGTTAAATGTTTCCTATCACAGCATAACAGTTCAAATATAACAGCTAGTCCTTATGCCTTTGAGTGCCCCATCCTTCCACTGATCTGTATTATAGCATTTTTGACATATCATCTACACTGATATTTCTCTCCCCCACTCTTATTGTTATTACAACTCCTCTCACCTGTAGTACTCTTAGTTTTGACACCCAGAGGAAATAACGACTATACATTTCTTTACAGTAGAAAATATTACTGGCAGTATTGCCAAACCCAAGCATTCAAAGAATAATGAGATTGGTTTAAAATTATGAGATTTTAAAACATTACTAAATTTTGGGTTATTTTTAGTTATGCACCTCTCAGGTGCGCTCACTTCACAGTTTCAAGATTTTCTCTGCAAACATGAGGGCCAGAAACTTACTTTTAAGTTGGAGAATCTCACCTAATCTCTTGATTCCAGCTGCTGGGGTTTTAGGGATAGCATCAAATATTGCCAGACTCACAGTGAAATTATAAGAGTTGGCACTGCTGTGCTGTGCACACTCTCTACCGAGCCCACTCAGGATTGCAGATCTAACGACACCCATGTCGTCTTGCTCTTCAAGAAATAGTTTAAAATCCTGAAGTGTGGGTTTCTTTGCTTCTCACATTTAGAGTTGAAAACAATGGTAGGGTTAGAATCATAGAATATCGGGGTTGAAAAGAACCTCAGGAGGTCATCTAATCCAACCCCCTGCTCAAAGCAGGACCAATCCCCAATTTTTGTCCCAGATCCCTAAATAGCCCCCTCGAGGGTTGAGCTCACAACCTTGGGGTTTAGCAAGCCAATGCTCAAACCACTGAGCTATCCCTCCCCCCTGCGATTGTCCATTGCAGGACATTAAGCAATGAAGCACAGAATCCTCAAAAGCAATAAGGTCCCTCATTGCATTGAGCCACTATGCAAGAGGTCGGTGTTGATGATGTATTCTTATTTTTAGAAATCCTTTAATGAGAGTCAAACTAAACCCGACTATACCACATTTTAGACTGCTTAAGATGTTGTGGTGCCACTTTTCATTATTATGAATGCTAAACACTTTAAGAATATTTCTGGTTTATACATAAGGTTTTGAAGTGGTTCAATGATTTATGAAGCAAATAGGCTTCCTCGATGTCTATGAAACACCACTGATGTGTTCAGTGAATGCAGGAATAAGCACCCATTACAGTACCTAGAACATAGTATCTAACTGATTTTTGTTCCATTAACAAGTTCTGAAAAAGTTATGATGGTGCTTTTAGCTGTAAACATTTTAGAGTGTAATGTGCTTTTGGAAGATTAAGTATCTGTAATAGTGCGGCAAATGACAAACAACTTAAAGGAGACAAGGAACGTAGCCTGTTACCACTCACAGGAGACTGACAGCATGTACCATTTTACACCTCAGGACAATACTACCCATGCTCATGCACACACAACTGGCACTGCCAGAAGATTCCCTCAGAACAGTCCCCAAAATAAAGTTTTCCCTTTCAGAGTACAAACAGTAACCTGAAATAAATACTGGCCTTTTCACTCTGAGCATCCGACAATCTCCTGATGCTTTGACCAGAATAGCCTCATCTTCCTGATTGGCATAGAAGACAGCTGGGCCTTACTGCCCCAAACCTTTAACCCTCTCTTGCCTATTCCACGAATCTCACCAGTTTGCATTAGAAAGGGAAGGGCTTAAGAGGATGTCTCTTATAAAGTGGGCAGATCATCTCTGTGACATTTTGACCTGAGAAACCCCATAGATCTTAGTAATGTTGTAGCTTGGGAATTTGTATTTCAGAAGGGAGCATAATATTTTGGTATGTGCCCCAGTTTCCCACATCACAAGCAGAGAACTTGGCTTTTTGGTATCATACCTAGGTATCCCTTCTGTCCAGAGTGTGTGAAGAGCTCTGGAGAATTCTTTGGGACCCAAGGGCTTTGGGGATAGTTTCAAGAATGTTCTTTTCTCTTTCACTTCCTGATGTGGTCTCTCTGCCTATGTCCCAATACCAAGAGACCACACTTTCTGGCTGGATCATCTTGCTTTCCCTCCTCCTCCACCCCTAACGTTCCCACTTTAAAGCTTTGTCTACACTACCGTGGTAAGTCGACCTAAGTTACGCAACTCCAGCTACGTCAATAATGTAGCTGGAGTTGACATAGCTTAGGTCAACTTACTGCAGTGTCTACACCTTGCAGGGTCAACAGAAGAGAGTCTCCCATTGACTTACCTTACTCCTCTCTTTCGGGGTGGAGTACCAGGGTCAACCAGAGAGCGATCTGCGGTCGATTTGATGGGTCTTCACTAGACTCACTAAATCAAGCCCCGGTGCATCAATTGCTGGAGCGTCGATCCAGCAGTAGTGTAGACATAGCCTAAGACAGAAGGCCAAATCCTCAGCTTGAATAAATTGGCATGGCTCCATGAAAGTGAAAGAAGCAATGAGAGGATCTAGTTACTAGACAGGGAAGGAAACTGGAGAATCCATAGACAGATTGAACCTGGCCCTTCTTGTTGTCTTTGGCATCTGGCAGACAGGTTATGGGAGAGCTAAATGGTTTTTGTTGGACCTGAAAGTTTCACAGGACGGGTTTCTCAGTTCTAGGCTGGAATTTCTAGTCAAAACCAGGGAGACACTGACCATGTCACAAGCCCAGTGAAGCACCCCCTCTTGACCACTCACAAGACTGGTAGAAGGGGATCCAGCTGCTGAATTCCCAGGTGTTTTAAGCCTCTTGAATTTGAGCATGGACTGTGCACTGTTCTTATCTTTGTGCAAATTTTCTATATAGTACCACCTTCTGAGAGCTGTGATCACATGGAACTCAGCCCTGCACCAAGAACCAATGGTGATCCCTCAGTTTCCCCCCATAACTTAGTCTCTTTGCACCGGTGTGACTGCTGTTGGAATATAGTGTTCAGTTCTGGTGTCCGCAATTCAAGAAGGATGTTGATAAATTGGAGAAGGGTCAGAGAAGAGCCACAAGAGTGATTAGAAAACATGCCTTATAGTGACAGACTCAAGGATTTTGATTTATTTAGCTTAACAAAGAGAAGATTAAGGAGTGACTTGATTACATCCCATAACTACTTACCTGAGAAACAATTATTTGATAATTGGCTCTTTCCTTTCTGTTTCTCAGTCAGAGGACTCCCATATCAGCCTCTTCAGGTAATTCCAAATCCTTATGCAGTGACTTCATATTTAGGCAGCCTCTTCCCTGATAAACAAGTTCTCTTGGATAGGAGCCCACTTAGTGTGTAGAATAATTCTATTTCATCAGGAGAGCATTTAAGTCAATTCTTCTATTTTCTTCAAAACCTTCTATTTTCAGCCTTGCCATTAGCCTTTGGAATTCCTGTCCAGCATGGAGGTAACAGGGCAACAGAGAGAGTTAAGAATGCCCCATCCAAAGTGGAGTCTGCAGTCTGACACAGATACATATCAAGGGCCCTCAATATTAACCAGGATTCATAAATATAGATTCCTCAGATCAGCGCCCCTGGTGGTTACAGCACTGACCTGGGATGTGGAAGACCCAGGTTCAAGTCCCTCCTCCAAATCAGACAGAACAGAAACTTCAACCTGGGTTTCCCATGGCCTACATGAGTGGACTAACTACTGGGCTATAGGGTATTCCATAGTGGGATTCTTATGTTGGAGCAGTTTCACTTTGTATAAATAATTAAATACCCATGGGGCCAGCAAGCAAGACTGATTATAGCTCTGTGGTCAGGCACTCGCCTTAGGTGTGGGAGATAGTGGAACTTATATTTATATAAAGTGGAACAGCTTGAACAGGAGAGACTGAAATAGAGAGAATTGACTCTACAGCTCTGCTCAGCGTGATTCAATGCAGGGACTTGAACAAGATGAGTGCATTAACCACCAAGCTATTGGTTATTCTGGAGCCTCGCCCTCAGTTTTTGTGAAATTTCTTGAAAGGTCTCAGTTTCGACCCAATGCAGAATAGTAAAAATGTTTGAAATCTCAAAAAAAAAAAAAAAAAGCATAATGGGAAAACTGTCTCTCACCCAGCTTTAGTTACAAATGTTTCTGAAGTTGTCGTTCATGCAAATACTAATGACACATTAAAAGCATTGAGGTGTGTACTTAGTATGTATTACTTTTGTCAGTGGTGGCTTTGCTATTATAAAGCCTTCAGCTTCCATAAATTGCTTCCTGAACGATGAGGTACCTGATGAAGCAGGACAAAAAATAAGTAGCATTTATAAACAAAAGACAAAATATTTTGCCTTTTTATATATATCAGAAAAGCCTATCTTGTCAGGTTTGACTAGCGGGATCTGAGCTAAATGTTATCTACACAGAACACTTAACTATCACAGCACAACACTAATTATAAAGAAGTGTCTTCGCTTTTTCCAATACATAGAGGAGGGACTAGAAAAATCTTAAATCATGCTTAGAGAAACCTCTGTTTAAACATCTGTGAGCAAACTAAGTATTTTTGCTTGTCCAATTTTGCACATTTGAAAACAGGGGGATTTACAAAATCATGGCTGTCCAACATTGCAAGTGCAAATAACTTGGATGCTGAAATTTAGAGGCCACTTTTGTAAATAAGACAAATAGCACATAGTTATACTAGAAAACATTTCTTCAGGCAGTAACTTCAATGTGAGATTGAATTCAAGGACAGTAGCTCTTGTTATGTACACACCATACTTTATAGACTGTGTAAACTTGCTTAGCTATGAACTACAGTACTTCATGATAGAATATTGAAAAATATTAAGATCTACATAGATTACTGAAAGGATTTTCAACAAAATACAAAAGCTTCAGACCTTGTTGTCACCCTTTTTCTCAACACAGAAAAGACAAAACAGTCTCAGTGCATCCTATGCATCTGCATTTTCTTTCTCCTTCACTTTATAGGGGGTGGAGATGAATACCAGGGAGATAAAACTTAGGGCAAACCTAGACAGACATTGTGAGTCCATTTTTTCTGGTACTCTTTCAAGTACTGTACTCAAATTTCTTGCATCAGAGGGGTAGCTGTGTTAGTCTGGATCTGTAAAAGTGTCAAAGAGTCCTGTGGCGCCTTATAGACTAACAGATGTATTGGAGCATAAGCTTTTGTGGATGAATACACACTTCATTGGATGCATGGAGTGGCCATTTCTTGAGCATTCTATTCTTGGCCTTAATGCTGCCCATATAATTAGTTGTGCACATAGTTACAATGAAGTGAGCTAGGAAAGGGTGAATAGTAGCCAAGCAGGTGACAGGACAAGAAACTTTAACGAATAGGCTAAAATAAATAAACTGGTAAAAACAAAACAAAAAAATTTAAGAAACTCTTCATTTTTAATCTCTTCATTGAATAAATCATTTCCAGGTTTTATTTTTTAACCGCTTACTCTGAACTGGTAGAAAAGTAGCAATGATGAGACTGGAGAGATAGAATTGTGACTAAAGCTAGTCAGAAAACAGCACCCTAAGCATGGCACCCCCAAGACTGGGGTTGCCTGCCCCTAAATCCAGCCCTGAACATGTGTTTAACTTTAAACAGGTACTTGAGTTCCATTGACTTTAATGCACTTGCTTAAAGTTTAGAACATGCTTAAATGTTTTCCCAAATAGGGATGTGCTTAAGGACCTTGCTAAACTGAGGCCTAAAAACTGTAGTGATGGGCTCATTAGACATTCATAGGCAGAAAAGGCAGACAAGTGGGAACAATTACTGGGCCTTATAGTCTACTATATTTGACTATCATCTTTAATCTATGTCTGTCATTTCTTCATCATTCATCTTCACAGAAAATACATCAATGGCTGTGAGTCATTTAAAGCTTTGAAGCTGGAGAGTTAGACTGTAACTAGTGGTAAGGGTACATCTTAAAACCATGATTAAACTTGTTTGGAATTTTTCACTGAATATTTCTTCCACAAACTGCCAAAGACTTGTTAAACTCTGGTTCCAATCCTGTATTTGCACATCCCAAACTCTCAATGACTTCAAAGGGAGTTTGTTGAGGTGCACAGAGAATGAAGGATTCTGCCCTCTTTTTATAGACACCTCAGGTCACCTATCAATGTCTTCACTAAAGTCATAAGGAGTTAAGCAAAAAGACAAATGTCAAAGGCAGTTCAGTAATTAATTTCATAAAACTTTCAGCAACCATTTTGACATATGTAGCTATCTAGTATATATATATATATATATATCTAGTATATATATCTAGCTATGTAGTATATCATGTTTTGTTGTTTTTTTCTTTTTTGGCTGGCCTTCCTTTAATGGTCTGTGATAGGGTATGATTTATCCTTGCTAAGGAAGAAACTGGAAGAAACCAGTAGAATGTGTTTTGTTTAAATCCATAAAGAGCTGCATAGTGATTTGGGTTTGAAAGATTAGGGAATGAATAAGAGAAATAGAAGCAGATGAAATACGGATTCCTTTGCATGGTGTATTTCAGGGAATCATTAATTCATCTGAATATAACAATGAGTTGTGATCAGAGAATTGTACTAGAATTGCTAGAAGAAAGCGATTTAGATACACTTGTAAAGTTCAATATGGTAAGATAGTAAAATATTGATTGTTTATTATAAACAAAGCAGTAGGGCATCTAGAACATGTTTTCCACATGGAATATAATGCAGTAGTTAATCTAATGATTGGTTTTATTTGTATGTCTGTATTTTAAAGCAGTCATACAAATATTTTCATTTCGGACCAATTCACACCTACAGTTGAATTAATGTTCATTTTGTATAGGTGCCTTCTATCACCCAGACTAAAACAAGCAATACTTTCTTCCCTTTTTTTGAAAGTAAAATAGTGGAATCAGTTGTAAAAGAGCACTTTGGTTATAAAAGCTAGTGACTAATATTAGAGTTCTGACCTTCTGAGTTGCATTTACTGTTCACCAATGATTATATCATTTGGAGTGAATTAGATAGCCAATGAAGTGGATCTTCAGATCAAAGCTGCCACTCTGAAATTTTCAATAATTTTGTCACTTATAGAATTAAAGCAATATTTAATGACTAGAAATGTTACATTGCTGGGGGTTTGCTGTCATGAAAAATAGTTGTCTTGTGGCACTCTTGCTCTCGTAGTATTTGTGCTTTTTAAAAGAGAATTCTAGGAATAGTAAGACTGTTCAGACCTGGCTCAGTAATACTTACATTGCCTTAATAAGCAAATTGCAATGGGACTACTTATGTAGTAAGGCACTATGAGGAGAGTGGCTGAATTGAGGTCTAACAAATATATGTTATTTTACATAGTCTTTGCTTGGGGACAGTGGAATATATATATCAATATATGAACTTAGTTGTGCACCAAAGCTGCATTTACTACTCAAAAAGCCCCCCAATGTAATGACTTAATGTATTTAATTACAAAATGATTACACCTCTGAATTCAGTCACAAGCTGTAAGGCCCAGCAAGTATTTCCTGTCTCGGTGAGGCAGTTACACATTTTGGGTGGGATTTTCTAAAGCACTTGAATGATTTAGAAGCACAAGTCATATTGACTTAGGAAGTGAGGGAACAGAATGCCTCCTGGAGCTTTCTGGTATGTGGCACCTGCGCACCTGCTCCTAGTCACCTTTTTAGGATGCAGCTAACTTCCCCCCGACAGCTGGTCAGCTCTGGCGGCTGGTGTGTCTGAGGGGCAGAGCCATACCCTCCCGGCAGGAGAGATGGGGAAGCACAGAAGCTGCTTTAAGAGCAAGGGCTGTAATTCTGCCTCGTTCTTGCAGGGGCTGCACAAGTCTGATGACCACCAAGCAAGGACCTCCAGAGCTAAAAGCACAAGCCTGTGTAGTTTAAGGGAAAGACCCACACGGTATAGCTGGTGGCTAGGGTGACCAGACAGCAAGTGTAAAAAATCGGGACAGAGGGTGGTGGGGGAGTTATAGGAGCCTACATGAGAAAAAGCCCCAAATATTGGGACTGTCCCTATAAAATCAGCAAAGAGTCCTGTGGCTCCTTATAGACTAACAGACGTATTGGAGCATAAGCTTTTGTGGGTGAATACCCATTTTGTCGGATGCATGTAGTGGAAATTTCCAGAGGCAGGTATAAATATGCAAGCAAGAATCAGGCTAGGGATAACGAGGTTAGTTCAAGCAGGGAGGATGAGGCCCCATTCTAGCAGTTGAGGTGTGAACACCAAGGGAGGAGAAACTGCTTTTGTAGCTGGCTAGCCATTCACAGTCTTTGTTTAATCCTGACCTGATGGTGTCATCCTTTGTTTAATCCTGAGCTGACATCTGGTCACCCTACTGGTGGCTGGGATGGACTCACCCCCTCTCTGTATTTGTCATGGAGAGCACTTTAACACACTGATGAGGTGTGGAGAAAAGATTGTTAGTTCTTTTTCCTCTGTGCATCCAGGAGAAAGCCAGGCACAATCTGGCCCAAAGGAGGGAAAATACGAGACCAGAAAATTAGCACAGAAATTATTTATTAGCAGCACCATTATCAAGATGTTAAAGTGAAAACAAAATGGACTTCCTAGGTTGAGCTGCTGGGAGGGAAAGAGCAATCTGCAATACCCTTTTAAGAGATGTGTTTTAAGAGATGCCCTCCAATGGAGGGCAGGGAGACAGAACCCAAAGGAGGGCAGGGAGACAGAACAATTATCCCTACTCCCTGCCCCTCACTGCTCCTTTTCAGCTGAGTTATGCCTGGGTGCAGGCAGAACATGTTGGTAGCAGCCCCTCTGCTCCCGCTATGCACAGGCTGCAATGCTGGATGGCTCTTACACAGGCTGTGGAGGGCAGGGGAGAGGCTCCTTCCTCCCAGCCTGTGCGGCCATGATCCAGCCTAAGATTTGTAAAACAAGGACAAGCCCAGGAGTGTTCCATTGTATGAGAAAATGTATGTAAAACACCTATTATACAATCCTTACTAAGTGAATCAGGACAGTGACATCAGAGCCCATATTGCTTCATGATTCCATAGCAGTGACAATGGCTAGAATTGGGGGCATGCCGCAGAAGTTTATGAACAACTGGTTTCCTTGCTTGACTCCACTCCTGGCTCCCATTCACACTACTGGTCACTTTTATATCTATCCATCCATTTTACTTTGTATTAGTAAGTCTTTGTATGTTCAAAAGAGGGTAGGAAAAGTGCAACACCTTTATCCATCTCCTATCCTGCCCCCGCATCTATAGCACCAAGAAAATAAGACTGGTCCAGTTGTGGAATTTTTCTAACTCTTTTGAATGTACTCACATCATGACCTACTATAGATTAGCAGTGGCACATTCCATCAATCACTCAGGTGTCACTTGAAAACTGACAGTCACTTGGACATTGCCAGCTGGGATTTCAATACTCAGCCCTGGAAGCTCTTTGTTGGCCGCTTCCAGTAGAAGCCATGTATTCGGATAGCACTGTGCCCACTCACAAATTGGTCAGGCTAAGGTAGGGGTGCCAGGAAGTCATGAGTAGCCTACATAATATTGCTGTTTTATTTTCTTCAATAAAGTCCTTCTTTCAGCACTCTCTGACAACATTTGATGGCTCTTTCCACTCAGTATCATTTGATAATGTACTTACATATAGTTTGTAATGAATAAAACAATGTCTGTGCATTGGAAAAGGGAAAGACCCTAAATTCATGGACACTTTTGGTTGCTAATAACACAGTTTATGTTGCCACAGACACCAACTATACTTGAGAAATCATTGCGTATGTATAGTAGTAACATCAGAGAAAAAGCTGCTTTGCTTTTACAGCAATCCTTCAAAGCAAAGCAGACAATGGCACAGGAAAAAAGCTCTAAAACAAAAATAAAGAATATAGGCCTAGATCCTCAAAGGTATTTAGATGCCTAACTCCCCTTGAAATTAATGGACACCTATGTACGTTTGAGGATCTGGACAATAGCGTCCAAAGCACCAGGGACCTAACTTATCACTGGCTTCCATGAAGATTCACATCAATTAAATTTAGCTTCACTAGTGTTACACCCATTCATAGAAGAACAGTTGGCTATAGGAGCACCTGTAAGCACAACCTCCAAAAGCCAGAGCCTAGAAATGCCTGTTACAACACAAGCTGATAGCCATACAGGTCATATTTGTTTTCATTTAAGAGCAATGGAGGTTTTCTGTTTGTAGTTAGCCTTGAAGCTCTCTCGCTAATGTGTCATCATCAGTAATATGTATCAATGTAAGCCAACTGCCATTTTTAGGCACGAGGTATGACATGATGTTGTTTTCTGTGCCAATCTGATATTAATTCCCAGAAATGTTGCAGAAATGGGCTTTTCTTTTTATAATCTTGTCATTTTTCTGAACAACAGTTTCAATGATTTAAATTAAGAATTATACTTAGGGCATTAACATATTGTAAGCAATGAGAAAACTTTGTGAAGGGAAATCACTTTGAATCAACCAAATCTTTTGAATTTCTGTTCTTTTCATTGTTTGTCCCTTTAAAGCTAACTGTCTGGGAGAGAGAAAAATTGAATGGAAGTTCAGTGACTTTCCTTACTGATTGCAAAATCTGCCAATCATATTGTAGAGTGTAGGTGAGGGGCAGGATGTAACATGCATGAAGATTAGAAGATCGGACATGAGAATTGGAAGGTAGGATGTGGGGAAATAGCATTGGCTTGTGCTACAGGATGAGAAGAAGGGTCAGGAAGGCATGAAGGCAGATTTATGATTTGCTGGATCCCAGGCAAAATCGGGGCCCTAAGGGAGGAGATACAAGGAATGGCGTTGAGATAAGGATGGTGAATAATCTTCCCTTTCTGACCTGCTGCCAGGCAGGAAGAGTGGGCCAGCCTGTGAGTTTTGCAACTGATGCAGGGTAACAAGCAGTCACTTGTGCTTAAGGCTAGCCATGGGGAGAGGCTGGTAGCCAAAACAGCAATGCATGGCAACACAAAGGGGAATATGGACACAAAAAGAAGGGATGCAGAATACAGAGAAAAAGTTAGCTAGGATAGCCTTTAAAGGGGTCTGTGATTGTGAGATGTTTTTACATTCATATTGTCAGATAACATGTGCAGCAATCTGTTTCTTTAAAACCAGTGAATACTTACTGGAGCCTGAATAACTCCCATAAGAAGTCAATGGGCCAAACTAATCCCTGGTGTCACTCCATTGATGTCAATCACTTTCCCACTTTTTTTTTTTTTTTTTTTTTTGCTCAATAAAGGCTCTCAGTGTCTCACTAAGCATCTAAACCCTGATGGTACGTCTGTTCTACATGTGGAGCTGGCTGAAGTTGTTGTCCTTGGAATGCCAGGTAGGTTCTAAAGTGATTAAGAGGAGACTATACATTGCTCCCTGTTTCTTTAAGCAAGAGTCTTTAATAACCACCAAAACATAGGCTCTATTCATTTCACATTTTTGCATGAAAGTGTTAACATAAGGCTTTGTGATCATGCGTTAGTTATTAGGTTCATAATGAGTATAATACTGACTTAGTTGTAATATTAACTAACACAGTAGAAAAATACAGTGTATTAATGTGTATTCCTCGAAGATTAGCTACAGCAAGTGAAAGTACAATTCTGTGCTAATACAGTAAAATCTATTAAACCCATAACCTTTGTGCATGAAAAAGGAATTATTTTAACAGGTTTATTCCATTAATGGTTATTTGTTTAAGAGGGCTCCCGTAGCATTTTCTAGCTGCAAGCTCAGAAAATTTATTCCGTGAATGCATCCGTTTCTTTGCCAGGTGGAGTTACTGTAAGTTGCAGGATTTTTTAAAAGTCTGTATTTAAGATTTCCTCATGTAGAGGACATCTACAGTGCTTAGAATATGGTTTCTAACTGCGGGACATATCATGTCAACAGGCTGCTGCCTATGAGCATTTCAATATACTTTAAGGGCCAGATTCACCTTCCCTTACCCCACAGGAACTTTACCCTGAAGGAGGACAGGCAGTGTCTGCTGCCACCGCCCCAGGACTGCCCCTATTCTTGGGAGGAGGAGGAGCAGCTTTAAATTATAGCTCCAGAGCAGCTCCGACCATTCGAATATGCTACAGCAGAGAATCCTCCAGCTACCTTTCCCCAGTTGTCCCCACCCACCTTTTGTGCTGCACTGGCTCCCTGTCGTCCCCTGATGAGAGAGAGATTGTAGCTACTTTCCAGCGCCAGAGCCTCCCACAATTGGTGTTCCACTTTGGGGACTCTCCCCTCCAGTGTTTACAATTAAATAACATGGCATAAATCCTGGATTAATTTGGCCTAATATTTCAAAAGGACATTAATATAAAAGTAGACAGTACGTTCCCCTATGAGAGGCCATATTCTTTGCTCAGCACGAGAGCTCTTCTTGGTGCAACAGAAAGGGAGGCTGTCACAGTCTGAGCCTCCAACGGCTTCCTGATTCTCTAGCCTGGGAACCATCCATCAAGGGATTGA
Organism: Lepidochelys kempii; assembly: GCF_965140285.1. NCBI lineage: Eukaryota > Metazoa > Chordata > Testudines > Cheloniidae > Lepidochelys > Lepidochelys kempii. The sequence continues at coordinate 204,029,665 of NC_136381.1, read as the reverse complement.
CAGAGTTCACTGCATTCTGGACCGGCCCTTTCCCCACCTCTCCCTGCCCATTATGTCAGGGGCTACAGAGAAGGTGGCATAGGAGCTGTCTGTGCTGGCTGCATGCCAACTTGAGGACTCCCCCACACTGGGAAAGCCCCATCTGGGGAGATCAGGCCAATTGTCTCTCTTTTTGTGCCACTAAAGCAGTATAAAGAGAGAGGCGCTGGGGACAGAATATAGGTCAATATCTGAGAGTCCAAATATGGTTCTTTTCGATGAGGGTGTTAGGGTTTCTCTCTACCCTGTCTGTATGGTGTGAAGCATATAGCTGTTTTGCAGGATGGGGGTCTAAAAAGGCCACATTCTTTGCCATGTCCTGGAGTAAGAATGCATATTAGTTCTTTACAAAAGATTGATTCCTATTCCACTACAGCACAGTTCATTACACCTTAATACAGAGGTGGATGGATGGTAGTCTCTTTCTCATCCAAACAACTGCAAGCCTGCGTTTGGCTAGCAGCAAAGCTTGTTGGATGAAACATGACTGTTCAGCATTCGGTTTGTTTGCTATTGCCAGCAAACAATACACTGGCAAGTGTTTATGTTGTTTTTTTCAATATACAAGAATCAACATGGGTAACACTTGTCTAAAACGTATACACTTGCTGACATTCCTGTATAAAAGTACAAGCTAAAGTTCTACACTTAAAGCAAGACATAGATTTTGTTGTTGGAGCATGTGATGTTGCGTTTCCTGGGGTGATTAAATCAATGCTAGGCACAAAAATCGTTTAAAAAAATTGGGGTCAATTTTGGCCACTGCTCTGGTCCCATATACCACTCTAGCACAGGAACAGCATACAGCCAGTGTAAACCCTCGGATACAATGGGATTTGAGTTCTTAACTCCCTCGGGCTCCTTTGTAAGTCTCAGCCGGTAGCTACAGTCATTATTTTTGCTACACTGTGCAGAAATAATATGGTCAGTGAAGAGACCATAAGAGTCAGGCTTCCCTTCTCCATCATCTCCAGTGTGACATGCCTAAACTGCACCAATCTGGAAAACAACAGACATGAGGTTGTTTCAGAACCCAGACAATATGCTGTTACCAAGCTGAACACAGAGTTAAGAGGCAACCAGTGTAATTCTGGTATTATCTGGCATCATTTGGTTTAGGGCAGCATCCTCAGATCAAGGGAGGCAAAGGAGGATGAAAAAACCCCTAACCATCCACAAACAACCCTCCTAAAATGTGGCTCAGCCAGGCCCAACCCTTAATCAAGGGCAGTACAGACCCACACCACCCCAGTAGGAGAAGCAGGGTGAGGTGGGATAAAAATCCCAGCCCCTTTGAAGTCAATGGGAGTTTTGCCATTGACTTCAGTGGGACAGGGTTTCACCTCAAAGACCACTATCAGAGCTCTTTGGAGCATAGGTGAGCACGCTCACAGTTACATCTCTTATGAGGATGTAGGATGTGCTTCCTTTTGTGCTCAGAGGGCTCTGGATTTTGGGGCCCTCTGCATAAGGTAGCATCAGACTTTGCCCCAAAAGAAAGTTTATCCATATCAGATAAGCACAAGTGCCCCTGGGGAGAACTGCACTCTGGCACAGTGTGTTACCACCACCTTCTTCCTGTGCTGCACTCTGGTGTAATCTATTCACAATGCATCTGGCTGCAATTTGGGGAAATTCCCTATCTGAATCCTGTATCTTTCCCCATTAGGTAGCATGAGCCTTTATGTATGTATGCTCTTCCCTTTTACACAGCTGTTGTTTGCTATTTCCCTGTTATTAAACACACGAAAAAGGAAAGAACTATAAAAATGCTAATACTTCCCATCAAAGATTTTTGATGCAACACTTGAGTTTTCCAACTGGACCAAGTGCATACATTTCGTTAAGCACATCATAAATGCATTTGTTAAAAGACTCACCAGCCAGCTCCAATGAGAAGGAAACAGAGCTTGGTGTTCTCAACATAGTGAAGACCTCTCACTGTCTCAGTATTCTTTCTCCTACCCTTTGTTTGTTTAGACTGTAAGCTCTCTGGGACAGGGGCTGCTTCTTACTATGTATATGTACAGTGCTTTGCACAGTGCGGCCCTGATCTCACTTGGGGCCTATACACACTGCTGTAATAATAAATAATATCACCCCACTTATACCCAGCACTTCCTCTTGGTCAGAACCTCCCATCTATCAGACCTCAGTTCAGATTTCCCTTCTCCCATTCAACCACCCAAGGCTCAGAATTCTCAGTTTAGTAACCCTTCCCCTTCTCCCACCTGACCCATCCAAACTCAATCACCCCAAGATGTATTCAGTGATTCCATGGATGCTGAATTCACCCCTAACTGCAAAATTGGGCTTCAGAATCTCAGTTTTCATTTAAAAATGTTATCAGCTCTCATGGTTGTGGAGAAAGCCTCAAAAACATGGATAAAGCATAAACTCAAAGTATAAACTCAATGTGACTTGCTTGAGTCCGCAGAGAGCCTGAAATAATAGCCTTGAAGGATGTGAACTGTCCCATTCACCTGAGTCAGGGCCCAGTGGATTTGCAAGTGTACAGCCATGAAATCTGGTATTTTTCCAAGATGCCACAGCATTTGCTACAGTCACATATTAAACCTTTGGTTTTCTGGGTCCTTGCTTGGCTGGGACCTGCCTGCAATGCCCCTCATTCTCCAGCTTTTCACATAACACAGAGTTCATTGGATTACAGTGCATGTGTTTTGGATCTGGGCAGTAGGAGGTTGGAACCCCAAGCTGGAGTCCAGCTCACTACCTTTGAGTGGAGGAAATCAGAAATGTAGAACCAGTTGGGCTCCTGGAGAAAGTGCAATAAACAAAACCTGGGGAGCTAAGGAAGAGACCCCATAAAGCTGGCTAAAAGTCCCCTCCTCCCTAGAACACAGGGATGGAAGGATGCTCAGAACAGGGTCATCTGGACAATGATGCAAGAGCTAAGGACTGGAACCAGGCCACCACAAACCCATCCTCGCAAATAGTCATTGACAAAAGTAAGCATAGTTGAATGTTGTGTTAACGAGACTTAGCTGTGCCTGTGTCTGGGGATGGGGTGGGAATGAAAGGTATTTCAGGGCAGTAGAATATATTAATGTTGCAACAGAATTTGGTGCCACTGTGCTGCAGAATATACAGGGCCTGATTACAATGAGCTTCTGAGGAGGTGATGCTATGAACACAGCTGTTTTCCAGATGCACTACTTCTCATTCCCAGACTTCCCTGCTTTCCGGCCTCCACGGGGAGTCCCTACTGAGAAACTTCCCTAGAAGACTGAGGTGGAGGAGGGGTATGCTGTGGAAGTGGTATTCTCCATTCCACTCACCCAATCTGGGTCCACCTCTGCTTGCAGACATGAAGGGGTGATCAGGCCCTATGATTCTAGGAGTCCGTTAGAAAATGTTTATTTCTCATAATGCAAAAGTATTTTTGTTATGTGAATGAAAGCGTTAATATTTATAAGGGTGCAGCAAATAGCACTGCATTAAAGCACACTAGGGAATCTTTAGTGCACACCAGCAGGATCTAGGCAGACCAATTAGTGCCCAACACTTTAGTGCTCTTTATAATCAGACCTCTATAGTGCACATTGCCACACCCCATTGACAAGCCCTAAATAGCGGGTGCCATTTCCTCTCTCCACCTTTTCTAACACTCCGACACCCAGACCACACATTCTTTTAAGTGTTCCAAGATCATAATTATATTTCGAGCTGTTTCCACACAGCTATACAAATTAGGGACATCAAGGGGAAATTCGCTTGAGCTGGGACCACAAGACTGGGCCCTACAGCTACCAGGTAATATGTTATGAATGTCAAATCACCAAAAGCATAGAAGTGTCATTCTTGGCCACGAGAATGTGCCTTCTCTCTCATTTGCCTTTTTTGTAAGCTGAGGAATACGATCTCTTGCACTTAATTTGTGAATATGTCATCCAGCATTTTCTGAGTAACATCTTTTACATGAGCTTGTACTATAATAAACTCAGTTTATCTGTGCCCTCATTTTCCTTTGTACAGTGGAGCCTGGATCCAAAACAGTTCCTTTACAACCTAGTAGAATATTTGAGATCTATCCACAGCATCTCCTGAAAAGATGTCTTTTACATCCCTCCCATGCCTAGATCCAAACACTGAATGTACAGAGACATTGTGAAAATCAAACATGTTTTATTTGCAATTCCCCAAGCTCTCTCCTCAAAAAAATCCCAAAACAATGGATGCAAATAATTTTTCAAATAGATCATCTTATGAACATGCCAGTTTTATTCTGTCTTTTTAAAGGGAAGAAAATCACATCAATGACAATTCCAGAAACTGTAGATTTATGACTTTTTTTTCTTTCCGATTATGTTGGCAATGAGTAAAAAATAAAATTTTGTAATTTTGAGGCGAGAATAATGTACTTTTTTATTAAAATAGAAATGACACACTGCTGCATATCTAACTTGATTTAGTGTTTTTATTAGTTATATAACTGTTTTAATACCTCACTAACTATTGCTTTCTCCCTCTAGGTTTTCATTGTTCTCATACGCTAGAAACAAATTGATAATTCTGAAAAAATAAAGTATTTCTTGGTTGTTTGCTAACAGCAGAATAGCAATCAGTCACCACAGGGTTACTACAATGGGCATCATTATATCTGGATCCTTATCAATTTCACTATATGGGTAAGTATTATTGCTGCATACCGGAACTCCTTTGGTGTTATTGCTTAATTTTAATTGTGATTGTAAAATGTGAAAAATGTGGATCTTTAAATGACAATTAAACACCTGCTATACTTGTTGTGCATTGGCATTTAAAGATATATTGAGTATTTAAAATCTGCTGATTCAGATATTACAACGAGGCAAAAAGAGGGGGGCGGGGGTTTGGAGGCCAGTAGAATTTAGTCAAATAGGTGACACAAGATCTGAACCTTAAACCATTTCCAAACAGTAAATTTTTACACCATGCTGTTTCTCAGCACAGTTTCAGATACTGTGCCAGTTTCCCACTGCTCCAGTAATCCCAATCTCCTGTGTTTGTCCCACTGACATCCAGTTAATGGAAGCCCTTGCCCTGGGAAACACCTGCCCAACATTAACAAGATGTTAATGGCGTAAACAACGGAAAGTCAAATTACTGAGATGCAAAGGAATATTGACTGCGGAGAAAGAGGCATTGGTGACTGATCCCAAACAGCAGCTCAAATTCTTAAGACAATCAGATGTCAAAGATGTTGCATTATGGTCTTGATCCAGCAAAGAATGAAGGCACATGCTCTACTTTAAACATGTGATTAGTTCTAATGGATTAAGATTGAGCATATCAGAGAATCATAGAAGATCAGGGTTGGAAGGGACCTCAGGAGGTCATCTAGTCCAACCCCCCGCTCAAAGCAGGACCAACCCCAACTAAATCATCCCAGCCAAGGCTTTGTCAAGCCGGGCCTTAAAAACCTCTAAGGATGGAGATTCCACCGCCTCCCTAGGTAACCCATGCATATATGTGCTTTGCTGGATTGGGGCTGGTGTGAGGTGTGAACTGGTTTAGATCAAGCAGACAGTAAGGAGAGGCAGTAGGCTTGCTATAATTAAGGTTGCCAGAAGCTTCTATAATAAAACCTTAATTTAGTTCCCTTATAACTCTGGCTTGGAAAACTTGGTTGGCTTGGAATTTGCTAGATTTTCTCTGGTAGTAAATACGTTTGAACAGTAATGCCAAATCAACAGTATTTGAAATTTTGACTTCTCTATTGTCATCTAATTTCTTTGTCTTCTTCTAGCTACAAAACCCCCTCATATTAATCCTATATAGTTAAATATCCTCAAAAACCCATGAGCCAGCTACTCTACACTCAAGGAGAATTAAACAAAAAGGATGAATTTTGAATGAATGCATTTGGCCTAATCCAGCTTTCACTGATTTCCTTTGGAGTTGAGGGCTCACTCATGGCTGGTGCAACTGATGTCAAGACAAGGTATTTTTGCCATTGGTTTTAGCTGTAGGAAGAACACTGTGTGTGAGAGAGGAATGGCTGGTTGCAGAACATAAAGGCCCTTTTTAAAGCTACCCAAGGTATTCCTATAGTTCAAGCAGTTGCAGAGGCATGTCAGGGGAGGGTGTGTGTATGTGTGTCCAGAGCGTGCTGTCCTCTGGCTGTGCTTGGGTGTCACACAGACCCTAGAGGGCTTAGACAGCTGGGCATAATAGGGATCAGCCCTGAAACTGCTCTATTTTATGCCAGGGGCTGAGCACAGATGCAGGGGGGCACAGAGGTAGCTAAAAGCCTTCTTTGCTGTCCACCCCCTGCATCTCTGGCAGGTACATGCTCTGCTCCTGCCTCGTTCCAAACAAACATGTGCTCCTGCAGGTAGAAAACCAGTGATTTATTTACAAAGTTCATTCCCACTACCTTTATAGAGTGTGCAGTTATCTGGAGCTCTAAAGACTCCAAAGCCCAGCATGGGAGAGACCTTTCATGTCCGTGGCTCTACCGTCTTACAACTCTTTCATGTTCTCTCCCTCCTTTTTTTGCATTTCTTTCCTGTGCCCTGTACCCTCTGAGGTAAGGAGGTTTTAGCTGTCTCCAGCTTATCTTTAGTCTATCAATCTGTCACAGTTCCCATATTCAGGTGTATGTGGGGCAATTAATTGAAGTTTCAGTGATCAGAATGCTGGATCAGCTGCTGTTGCCCTCGCTCTACCACACCAGCCTTATTCCTGTACTATGTATCGCTCAACTTGAGTATGCCATGCGGCTGGGGAAGCTGCCCTTTCCTTATGCTGATGTAGAGAAGCGTGGGACTCTTTTTCTGAAGATGTTTTGCTTCATAAACTAGGGTTTTCCTCCTCCTCAGCTCCCCAGCCCCTGCAAGGCATGGTGAACCTCCCTTGCCTTTTGAGGGTGGTGATGGAGAGGAAGGAGGCACTTCATTTTAGCACTTCCTCCTATTTTTAAGAAGTTGGGGGTACTTAGTGGTAAGTCTTTATTGATGCACCACGTATCTCAGGCTAGTATTTTGTGCATTCAAAAATATAGAACCTTTGTGAGAAATATGGCCAACCTTTGCACTCCATTATACCCACACAACCCTTGTGAAATCTGTGACATGCACAGGTATAAATGGGGACAGAATCTGGTGCATGGTTTTTATGTAATGGCAGCAGGAGGGCAAAAAAGGATGGATCTCCTCTCATAAAGTTTTTCCCTATTGGTTGAATTGACTGCTACCAAATTCACTTACTTTATGGCTTTCTGGGAGAAAATGCAAAGAGAACCCCCATCCTAGAGTCTTGTGTTTATGTATTAGAGAAGTAAAATAAATTTTTATTTGCAGAAAACTGGTGTCACCTTAAGGCCACCAAAGTCTTCTAGTTTCTTTGTGGGTACATGGACTTATTTTTGGTATTTCAAGTAAGTCAGATTTCTGGAATGATTTCCCCCACTTTTTGCTTCTGTACTTTTATTGTGTTTCCATTATTGAGTTTGAAATTGATTAAACATGACCTGCTGTCAAATTCTTGCTGCACAGCAGGTGATCAAAATACATTCTTCTATCCTCCTCTGAGGATAGGAGTCCCAAGGGCACTTTAAACCCTTTAGCTTTTTCACCTTGCTAATTAGCAAAGAATGATATCTGACTAATAGATGTGGAAAAACAACCCTGGGTTTAAGAAATGATCCAGCTCTGACTCGTGATGAGGCTGAAAGGCCTATAATTTAATTTATTCCCCAAAATACTATCTGAGGTTGGAGGTACAGTATCTCCATAATTCTTTTCTGGAGAGGCCTAACAGCTCCTCAAACACCTCACCACAAATAAATCATTTAAATATCTTCTGCCTGTTGTATAGCATGTCTTGGCTACCAGAACATTTCCTGTCAATCTTCAGTAATGGCTTGTGTCAGACTGGAACCTCCTGGGAAAGAAATGGGTTTATCTTAAAAAGTTTATGAGTCTGTCTCCTATATCTCCAATGTGTGTCACAGAAAGGGATTATTAAATATAGAATAAATAACTGGCAACTGAATTACAGAACTATGATTCCATTGAGGGCTTCCATTTTTTAAAAGTGGATTTAGTGCTCATGAAAGCTGCCAGACTGACAGCCCTGGAAACCAAAGTGCTCTTTTAACCCATGGAACAGGTACAGTGGTGGTAAAAGCAGTGCACAGACCATTGCACAGACCATTGCACTGCTTGGAATGCCAGAGGGCAGCATCCTGAATAGGTAATTTAACTGTGGCGCACTAGTCATAAGATAGTGAGCGTTAGAGTCTGGAGTGTGAGGAGCTGTTCCGAGCGCTACAAAGACTCTATGAGCAAGTCTGCTTCAGTTTCACCTACTGTAAAATGGGTATAACTATGCTCTACCTGGCTCACAGGAATATTCCTATATCTGAGAGAACCAACAGGAAGTGTGCCACTTGCAAGACGTGTAGCAACTTTAAGCTTCCTTTTAAAGCCTAAACCTATATAGCATGGGACCTATCAATTAATTTACCTACTCCTTTAGGTAGCTTTATAAATTGGAAAAAAAGAATCATGATTGAAATCCATCCCCTCACTCTGCAATGCATCAATGCCTATAATTCCTCATAGAAAATATCTTTCCTGAAGTCTGCAATGTGTTATAATCTCTAATTATGAATATGCTCACAGAATTTGTTCATCTCAAGATGCACTTGTGCATCTGTTGTTTATGTACTATACATTAAACTTTACATGTAGCTTTAGAAATATTTCTGCAGATGTGCACTTATGTTCAAAAGACCACAGAAAATGATAAGTTAAGATGTGTGATGTGGTTGTTGGGCAAGGATGAAGCTGTGCCGGCTTGAAAGCCTCCTTAACTAGCAGAATTGTACCTATATATCTTTCCAAACTATCATCCCTGTGCCTTGTGACAGCAAATTGAGACATAGCAGGCAAAGGACTCCAGTCTCAGAAGACTCAAACAAAAGCTGACCTTTAAAAAAACTACAAAAACCGAGAAGGCCCATTAAAGGCTTTTTTGGTTGTAGCAAATATTGAAAGTTTTCAGGTTCTCATATTGAAAAAAACAAACAAACAACATTTCCCCTTTGATGCAATATGTCATGCAACATGCAACATGTCATGCAACAAAGACAATGTTGCTTTGTGTCAATCAGCAACATGCTGAAATGGTTGCTGGCAGTTCCAGGAAGTCATGGAGAGTTCACATGACAGAAGGCTGGCTTCTGGGGTAAGGGGAAGCCATACCAGTCATCCAGGACTAGTAGATAGTATGTATAATACATACAAGTCAGCTGAACTATTGTATATGGAGTGTCAAGCAGAATCTAGGTGGAAGGCAGGTAGCAAAATATTCACCAACCCTATTCAGTACTTCATGTTTGGAGCTATTCTGACATGGAGTTATTGTTTCCACCAGTGTCTGTAACTATTGCGTCCACATACTTTTCTGAGGGAGCATCCAAAGTTCTCTTTTCTTTTATGCACTGTGGAATCATTTCACCCTTAAAAAAACAGGTTAGATGTTCAGATATTACTGAGGTGGGGGCCATTCAAGAATCTGTATATATGGATTTCTTGATTGCTCACATCACATTTGAAACTTGTTTTTGTAATGGCAAACAGCAGTTAGACCCAAGATTCAGCAAAGTACTGCCATTGACTTCAATACTTAAAGTTAGGCACGTGCTTAAGCTGAATCAGGACCTCAATCCTCACTCTCAGCAGCAGCAGCTCCTGCCTACCAACTCACCTTGCAAGGTGTGACCCTTTAAAATCAGTACTCCCTGGAAGTTTGCGCGAGTCAGCAAAGCACCTTGCTGAGCAATATCCCTTGCTCTCTGTGTGCATATTATTTCAAATTGCTGCTGTAGGTTCTGTTCTTTGTACATTTATAGACAAGCACCTGCATCTAGGGTGTGGGATTCTAATCTCCACATGCTAGATGGCCTTGAATAATTTCCATTCCTCTTTTAGGCAAATCTGTACGGATCAGACCCCAGTAAAGGAAGACCTGCAACTACCTCTATGTTTTTTTTGTTTCAAACATATCATCTAAGGTTTCCCTTCTTGGTGGCTCATCTTTCTTTTGTGACATGGTAATTTCTTCATAGGTGGTACCTGACAAGTCTTTTTTTCCCCTTAGAGTTTTTTTGTTTGGATTCCTTTCACTTCAAAATATCATTACCATTGCAAACAAGGAAAATGTGTTTATCAGAAACTGCAAACTCCTTTAGGGCCTCATAGGATTAATCACGGTTATAAAGTTTTATTAAACACAATTTTTGTTTAATGACAAGCTCCACCAGTCCTTCCCATTCCAAACCAATCCTGTCCTAAGGGTGTATCTAGCACAGCAGATTGTTTTCAACAGACTCTCAAGACAATCCCGATTACTTTGTCATGCACAGAGATATTTTTCTTCCTGGATAATTTGAACTTCCTTAAAAATCACATCTGTTTCATACTTTATTTATTTGTAATTTAAATCCTTAAATTGAATCTTTCATTACTAACATCTGGGCTTGAAATGCAGCCCACTTGAAAAAATACAAATTTTATTTTATTTGTAGTTATCCCCCCTTCACTCGGTAGCATTGATACAAACATTCCCTGGCCAGAGGCAAAACAGCCGGGTATCTTAAAGCTGTGATGCTGTACCACGTGTAATATGGCTCACTTGAATGTCCCTGAAGTGACTGGCAATTTGCCCAGAATTAGACTGAATGCAAGTAATAAGCTGTAGAAATTCCACAATATTGACAATTAGATATCTCTATATAGCAGCAGCTGTGTATTGTTCTCATGGTATATTCCTCTCAAAGCACCTCCTAAAAAAAAAAAAAAAACCTGGCAGAAGGTTGCAGGCAACAGAAAGGTAATATACATTGTATGAAATAGCTCAAATTCAGATTAATAGGGATGATTCTATTAGTACAGTCTTCTGCAATGGAAATAATGGCTGAAACAAAATGCCAGGGAATCTTGAGTTTATAACACCACATCTGAACTGGATAATTGCTATATTTTTAGCATTTTTTCAGAGGGAGATACCTACCCTCATTTCCATTCATTGTGAAAGTGAGGAAATTGGCGTACTCGCGCGCCTTTGGATGCTATTTAGGAAGCTGCTTCTCCAGTCCTTTTGAAAATTGCTTCTAAAATGTAAAAGATCCTTTAGCATCCTGCATAAATATTTGGCCTTGAGCAGAAAGAGGACATTTGATGGCAATAGGGTTAACTTCTCACCTAGTATTCAAAAATCCAGCTAGTACAGAGGGAATCACTGAAATAAATAAATATACTCCCTATCAGTTATGCATTCCTCCATATTTAAAGTCTGCTTGCCAGCCTTTCCACAGAAAACACAGAAAATGAATTAATTGAGCATATATTTTACTCACCAGAAGCAGCTACCCACAGAGAAAGGATTCAAATTTTATTTTTTAAAACACACTTTTGAAGTTTGCATTATGAACTACTAATCTTTGATATTTTGCCCAGTGGATGTAAATGGAGCTTGTTTCTGTCTGTTACCAGGCTTGTCAAACTTTGGTTTTTGTATCTGTTTTGTCTGTAACAGAAATGATCATTTTTAAAGTAAGCTACAGTTTTTCAGAAGTACCATAAAACTGAGGGAACAATAAGATGTCAAGTTTTATATTGCAGATGCTAATTTATCAAGCTAATTACCAACAAAATACAACTAAATTGCTGATAATCTTGCGACTGATTAATTCAGCAACAGAGATATTGGTGAGTATTTAAAGGTTAGGAAAGCATCATCACAGTGCAGGATTCCTTTCCTATTTCTTTCCTTGCCATACATTAAGGATTATTTCTACATTTTGCGGCTTATGCAACATTTTGGTCTAGGACAGATATGTGACCCATGTGCTACACAAATTATCAGAGACAGGAAGGATCGATTTGTGCATCAGAAACAGGATGATTTCTTCTGGACGTTGTGACCGCACAAATTATTGCTAAAGAATTTGGAAAGCTTTTGCATGGCATTTTATTCATATTGCCCCTGTTTCCTGGCATATATATTCCTGGCCCCAGGAAACAGGGGCAATATGAAGGCATTATCTCAGTTGCAAGATTATCAACAATTTGGTATATATGTGCCAAGAACATGGAACATGGTGACCATATATATAGGAATTTGAAAGGTGTACTTCAGGCTCCAGTAGATCAGTCCTTAGGTGGGAGATAGTATTTCCTCTTTTGGCAGGGATATAGAGAATCAGTTCTTCTGTCCTTACTCTTAACTCTACTGTATATTGTCATGGAATTGAGGCTGCTGAGTCAGTGACTAATGAGGTCAGATCATGATGTGTATTTTTGTGAACTAAAGACAAAGCTGAGGCTGCAGGAAATTGCATCACTTGGGTCCTTCTACTGCCAGCAGCACAACATTAGGTCCCTTTGGTGCTGAATGTACTCCAATAAAGGAGGTTAAAAAGCCAGTACATTAATTGACTCCAGTACTGAGTCCCTTTATAACCTGTGTTATCAGCAGAAGTACAAGTGTGGTGTAGTAAGGAATATCATTATGAAACAGATTTCCTGAGAGAGGAATTAGCTGGCTCTGGTGGTGATCCCTGTTGTAATGAACACACTTCCATGTTTATGAATACAATTATAAATGTGCTCTTACAATCATGAAAAACACAGATCTCTTCTGCCTTGTCGAACAGTTTCATGCAGGTTCTCAAAGGGTTAATGTGCAGTTTACTATTGAATAACATAAAATGAGCTGTAAATAATGTAATGATATGTATTGTTAAGCTACATATACTGTACCAGGTGCAAGTACTCCCACTCCTCACTTAGATATAATCTGGGGCAGTCAACAAACACAGATGTATTTTAACAAAAAGAGAGAGGGAGAGAAAGATCAAGAAAGAATGAACAAAAAAATTAAAACATATGTAAGATAATTTAACCAAGATAAAGATCCAGGTAAAACTTGGCCTATTTTTCAGTGCTTTAACTGCCATGTAAAACACAACAGTGGTTTGACTTGTTTTTGGAAGACGCATGAGCCAAACACGTGTGAAACACCTTGACAGGGCTTTTGTATAACAACAAGAAAACTGATAATCCTAAATCAATTACATGGGGAAAAATATGAATCTTTGAATACTAGTAATTATACTGGTTATTTTTCACTGCTGTAGCACCTGCAAATGATGTACGGCATATATAACAATGATTCAAAAAGCCCTAATTAACTGTTTATTTTTTGTACTCATTTGCTGGCTGTTACCAGTGTGCATTAATGGACAATATATATATATATATTTTTTTTTTCTCCACCAAATATTATCCATTACTTTAATGTGACTGGAAATCATGCATTATTGAGTTGGCCTCTGCTATGTTGGTTTTTTTAAAGCTTTATCAGATACTTTCACTGAATTCCCAATAACACTCCAGTACAGGAAAGCATGGCTGAATATTCTGGGCTGATCCTACCTAGTGGGGACAACTGCAGTCCATTCTGTAGAGCAATGACATGACTTCTGACTGATAGTGCCAGTCAGAATTCCTAACTGTTCCTACCCCAAATGTGAAAGAGCTGATTTTGGAAGACCTCCAGCCACAGCGTTCCACTGCTGACAGATTACTCTGGTCTATTCATGGAGCAAGATTAGCCTGACCACCAGGAAGAAAACTCTTTGTTCTGCCTCATTACCTAGTACGGGTTGAACCAAAGTCAGGCAAAGCTGCACTGGTGAGCTAAATTCATACAGAAAGGGGATCAGCGATTATTCTGAAATGATGCTCTTATGGTTTGGGGGAGTGGAGGAGGCAGATTTGTCAGGGTTCTAGGTAGGGAATGTGAAATAAAACATAACTCTGTGGAGAGGGAGTGGGGACAGCTTGTGATAAGCACCGTTAGGATTTTTAATGTGGTTGCAAACATAAAAAACCCCCCCAGCAGAGCTTTGTATTTAAATAAATGTACAAGTGTGCCTGGGACGTGACCTAGCCAGGGTGGATATAGCACTTTTCTGTGCCGTTGTGTTGCAATAATTCCAGAGGCACTGAATAAGGGCCGGTCGAATATTGAGTGCAGACAGGAGGCGCAACAGTGCCACACAACGCAAATGCAAGATGGCTGCTGTAACCATCTGCAGGACATCAACGTCTGCTGCCTGACGGCAAGTGGGTTGCCAAAGCTTCTAAAGGCTTTGGCGCTGGAATGTAAATCGGATGCAAACTGTCCATCTGCTGCATGGCACAAGTGACAGCTAATTCTTTTTGCAGTCCGTAAGATGAACTAGATCTAAGCCAATCCATCTCTGCTTCTAATCGCACAAGGTTTGTCTTACCAGTTTCATTAGCCAGACACATGAGCTACAGTGTGTGGTTTTGCATTTTCTCTGTACGTGACACTATAAAAAACAATGTTGGGGATGGGCTGTGAAACCAAGGGGGACACACTGCTGCAGCAGCAGAGAAAACATATTGGCAATGTTCAAAGCATATTGGGGCATAACAATAGTCTAAAAACCCCAATATGGATTAGGATAGCTGACCAGATGTCTTGACTGACATATTTTAACACGATTCAAGGGTGCCCCTATGGTACACAAATGCAAACTATACATCTGTGTACTTTTTTCCACTGGAAATATGATACATGGATGCTTTGACTATAGCTGACAGTTCCAGTGTGAAGAGAGATCTGCACGATGGTGGTGCTGTGGCCTTCTCATGTTAGAAGCTCATTGGAAAAGATGAAGCCCTGTGGAAACAGATGACAGAATGAAATTTTCTTCTCTAGACAGCTATCTACCTCTTTCCCCATCACATGGGTAGTAGGACATTTTTGGATGCCTTGATGAAAGAGGGGAATGGGATGTGCTACACTGTTATGCTAAGCGGTAGCTGTTCATTTCTAAACTGACCTGAAATTGAGAAAGTGGAATTATTGTCCCATTGTAGCTATTCAGCTGTGTGATTGTAAGAAGGAGGGCATGGGAATGAGTAAATTGCACAAGGTGTTGGAGGTGTGTGAGGAACAAGGAAGAAAGAAGATGAATAAATAAAACTATCCCTTTTTTTCATTTAAGGAATATTTAGAGTAAGGGCCAAAAGCTAAAGAAACCGAAATCAAAATAGAAAAGCATCAGTCTTCAGTATTAATTAAAAGAAAAGGAGGACTTGTGGCACCTTAGAGACTAAGAAATTTATTATTATTTATGCTCTAATAAATTTGTTAGTCTCTAACGTGCCACAAGTCCTCCTTTTCTTTTTGCAGATACAGACTAACACGGCTGCTACTCTGAAACCAGTATTAACTAAGGCTCTGAAATCTGGGCTGCCTGACTGCAGCGTACTCTTGTCAGCCAGCTCAACTTCTTCAACTTACTGAAAAAGACACGTGCTTATTTCCATCATTCCATAGCTTTGCATTGTGCTAAGCTCCTTTCCCCTTCTCTCGTTTGTGCATTGTCTTTTTAGACTGTAAGGCCTGCAGGACGGGAAGCCTGTCTTCATAGCTGGCTGTAAAGTGCCTAGTCCTCTGCTGGTGCCTATGCAAATAAAAATAGCAATCACATTTTTTTAGTCAACTACATTTTTATTCAAAAGTGCTTTAAAATCATTTAAAAAAATAAGAAAACTGAAACCCTGCATGATTCAAAAGGAAAATTAGGTTACGAGGTAACCACAGCCTCTATTTCTGACATCATTAGAATGCATCATGGAATTTCTTCGACACAGTTAATGCCTCCTGTTAGCATGGTAGAGCCCAAATTTACAGTGTTTGCACAGATGAGTGTGTAACCAAAGGGACTCGCTGGTTTCACTGTGTACTCTTTTGTTTCCTGGTAAATGTAAACTTGTGTCTGTGAATTTATATGGGTTTGCTTTGATCCAATTCTTTCCTTTGTAAACCTTTCTTTTCACAGTAACCAGCTCCAAATCGCACGTCGAAACAAAAGATTTCCTAATAAGGCCAAAAGGTCTGGTGCATCAGTGAGGTCACAGATATAAAAGGCTAACGTACTGCCCAGCATATTCTGTGGTGCCAGCTGCTGGGCTGTGCACATTTGATAGAAACAGAATTCTGATTTAATACTTTGGATAATATAAAGTTTGTGCTGTGCTGGTGATAAAACTCTCTGGGAGCTTAAGTTCAGGTTTTATATCCCTATTTAGATCAGTAGTGAGGCCTTAAAGGGCATTTTTAAATAATTTCCTTTATCATGGTGCTTCCACTTTACAAATATAGTGTTTTAGCTCCAAAGCCACACCCCGGTGCCTAGCGTGAGTAGTTGTGTGCTGGGGCAATCTGCGAAGACAAGGGGTAAGAATTCTCCCCACAAGACTGTGAAGTGGCAAGTGAATCCCTGCATAGAGGCTATTCCAGGCCTCATGTCTCTCATTGCAGTGCTGGAAGGACTGGAAGATCAAATAGTAGCGGCAGAACTTATGGCCCAACACCCCCCGTCCTGGCTTCAAATCTCTACTGTGTGTTGCTGGACTAGGAAGCAGGGCTCTCAACATGAGGTATGTTGGTGAGTTCTTTGCAGCCTTTTTCTTCCCTGCAGATCATGTTTCCCTTTTGTCAGAGGATCTGCACCTGTTCTTTCTCCAGGGTTCTGTTCTCAATCATAGAGATGCAGGATTTGTTCCTGGGAGATGATACACGCTTCGTATAAGTGAAAACTCCCACATTTGCTCTGTATGGGTGAATAATATCTATGTTCTAAGCCTCATTTATGCACCCACAAAACCCTGCCATGCTAGTCACCCACATAATGGGGTTGAAGAGAAGAGTTAAATTAAGTGTACGGACTGAGAGGAGGAGTAAACATCTGCCCGTGAAAGGATGGCTCCCTTGCATTCCCAGGAAATGCATTTAAGATAAAACCTTATTCATAAATTTAGAAACTTGCTCTAGTTCCATATGGTTATAGGCTCAGTTACATGTATTACATACTTTGCAAATACTAACAGGGGCAGTACAGACGTGATACTAATAATATGCTAATGTGAATTTTACAGTTATATAATTAACTATAAAACTGGTGATCTAAAATAAAATATACTAATAGCATTCACTGAACTAGAAGAATAATCTGGCAAACCGTAATTGTCTTTACTTTTCTAAAATGACTTTTACAGTGTCTTTACTGATCAAAGGAAAGGTATGAAAACACACAAGTGAAAAAGTCCAGGTTGAAACCTGCTCAGATTGTAATATCCCCAAGACAGGGATTGTCTTTTTGTTATCTGTTTGTACAATATCTTGCACAATGGGGTCCCAATCTATTACTGGGATTGCTAGGAGTTGCCACAATACTACTACTAAACATTAATAATAGTAATAATAAATAATTAATAATGTATTTACATGCTTGTTTTTGACTGCCTTGTTGCTATTGCTTCAATTAACCAGTTTAGGTTCCCTTCTTGGCTCCCCCATGTCAATTTCTTGCACAGAAGTCAAATAAATAATTTATATTTTAATGGGTCTTTTTATTGGTCTATGTAGCATGCCACTGAATTCCATAAATGGGCTATTCGGGGGGCGGGGGAGGCGGGGGAGGTAGGGCCTGGGAAAATCCACACGTTTTCCCCCATGGAATTTCCTCATCGTCAGTCCATGAGTTATTTTGGTTCTGTGAAAATGCTACTGATTTAAGCCCAGACAACCCATGGATCTTGGGAAATCTGCCACAGGTTAGGGCTGTCAGTGTTGAATGCCATCACCTCTGTACCGCTCCCTGGGCAGCTCCAGCCCACTCCAGAACCTTCAGGAGCTATATTGCTGTGAGGTGGCCTGATGACTGCTGGCTCCAGATATCTTGTTCAGAGCGTGGAAGAGGAATCATAGAATCATAGAATATCAGGGTTGGAAGGGACCTCAGGAGGTCATCTAGTCCAACCCCCTGCTCAAAAGCAGGACCCATACCCAATTAGCCTGATTCCTTTCTCTTACTCTCTGATTGTTGCGTGGTGGAAAGAGGTGTGGAAAGAGGCCACTTTCCCAGCCTTGCTCCCTCTTCACACACAGCCTGGGGAAGTTACTGCAGCGCTGGGGAAATGGAAGATGAGGATGCAGAGGTAGCACTTCTCCTCATTTTTTTACTCTGATGCAGATCCATCAGGTTGTCATCCTGTGTTCATGCAAAGGAAATTATCTGATCCATTATATTCTATTAGGCACAGCAATTAATATGGAATGGACTTGCTTCCATAATACAGTCAAGTTATTAAATTATCAAATGTACAGAGAAATAGTTCAGTACAGTACATTGTGTGATATATTAAACAATATAATATGTACATCTATCTATCTAATTTCAAAGCTACTTATCACCATAGTATCGAAATGATGATTGTAAATGGAATACCTTCCTGACCTCTAAACTATTGTTCAAATCCCGCAGTCTGTAATAAGTTTTATGTATGCAACAGTCTCCCACATTGTTACTTCATGGAATAATGATGCATCAGTACAGTCTTGAAATTTGGCCCTAAATTAGAACACATCTTTGTTCAGACTGACCAAAAGCTGATTTTGTTTCAAACTCTTTGGACTACTGTGCTCCAGAGTGATCCATGTCATGGTCTGATTTTTTAATCCGGTGGCACATTCTTTCATGCTAGTTCTTGAGCCGTAATCCCCCTGGTAGGACAAAGTTCTCTTGTCTAGAAAAATATTTCTGAAAAGACAAGGTGAAGCATTTGGGATACTTTTTCTTGACATCTTTTTCTGGGGAAAAGAAGATAAAGGGATACTGTGAATTATTATAGAACCGTTATCTTATAGCCGGGCAAATGTTTTCATCTTACAATGTAGAATAGAGAGCCCTTGCATTGTGATTAATAAGGCAACACTTGCTGGCATTCAAAACATATTCTTTTACACTCACTGTGCCTTTTTATATTTGGATACTTTTGTACACGGAGACATATCCTTACATTGATTTAAGGAAAAACTCTCACTGATTTTAATGGCAGTGCAGAATAGGGAACTATGACAGAATCTGCCCCTCAGATGGCATCTTTGTACATTCTGGATTTCCATTTTTTGCATTCAGAACTCATCTTGGGCTTGGGCTTGACTTTAGTGGGAGTGGAGAGTGTTTGCCACTTCCCCGCAGGTGCTCAGTGTCTTGCAGAATCACCCCCTCTGCATAAGATGTGGTAACTAATTAATTTTATGGCACTGTGATGGGGTATACAAACCCTATGCTGGGCCCAAAGTGGTTAAAGGGCAATACTGGGCCCAAGTAGCCTCATCCCCTCCGGGTCCGCTGAGCATGCTCTGACTGGAGGAGCAGGTTCAAAGGAGCTTAGAAGCCCAAGCAAAGAGTTATGGACAGGCTGTAGGAGAGCTGAATCCTTCTCTAGAAAGGCAGGCAGAAGTTTGAGCCTGAGAGTGGTCCACAGGGTGAGTAAGGCCCCTCTGCCTTTGCCTTCGAGAACCAGCGGGTCTGGGAGGGCCCTGCTTATTTGGACTTTTTTGTTAAACTATTGACTGTTTGGACTGCAGGGGCCATGCTCCAAAATGAAGGATCATATAGATAGGAAGAAGCCTATGCTCCCTGCAGAGAGGACCTTGCTCATACTACTTCCCACAGAGACTTGGGCTGGGACCTGGTAAAGTGGTTGGGCCTGGGTCTCCCTTCCACACCCCACTTAAGGGCAAAGGCCCAGATGTGGGTTGAGGCCAGAACAATTCTGGTGTGGGGCAGGAACCAGACATCCCAACTCCCTTCCTGACAGAGAGACAAGGGGCTGGAGGATGGGTGTGCTAGTTGCTAGCTCACCCAGTCCTCCATGCCCCCTATCACAGGCATAAAGTTCTTACAATGCATTTATCATAGAAAAAGAGGTGGAAGATTCCTTGCAGATCATCTGAACCACCCCACTCCCTCCATGCCAGTGTCTGATCATTCTCTATAATACATTTTCTAGAGCTGTGGCCAGTCTAATTTTAAATGTCACAAATGATGGGGGTTCCACTACTTCCCTTGAGAGACTATTAATAGCCTAGTAGATCTCCTCGTCAAGAATCCGCCCCCCCCGTATTCAAATTAGATTCTTCTTAAATAATATTCATTTTAATTTTATCCCTTTGCTCTGAGTTACACACACTTGTAACATCCAAAATAGTTCCTTTAATTTCTTGGAGTTGACACCTTTCAAATATTTATACATTGTTATCTTTTCCCCATTTACTTTTCACTTGACCAAACTAGATGTATATGTCATATTTAATGCTTTTAACTTTCCCTTATAATGTAATCTTCCCATAGCTACAACCATTTGCTGGCCTTTTCTAACTCCCCTCCTCAAATTTGTCAATATCTTTCTGAATACAATATTCCAGGTGTGGTCATATATAGCTGTGTAGAGAGGGGCTATTATCTCCTTCCTCCATGAGAGGATGCTTCTTTCTATGGAGTCCAAATCTGTATGGGCCTTTTTGTCCTATCAGATGCAAATCACATTGCAAAATCATGTATAATCTGCTGTCCTCTCTCACCCCCCTAGGTTTCTTTTAGAATTACAGTAGAAACTCAGAGTTACTAACACCTTGGGAACGGAGGTTGTTCATAATTCTGAAATGTTCGTAACTCTGAACAAAACATCAGGGTGGTTCTTTCAAAAGTTTACAACTGAACATTGACTTAATACAGCATTGAAACTTTACCATGCAGAAGAAAAATGCTGCTTTTAACCATTCTAATTTAAATGCAACAAGCACAGAAACAATTTCCTTACCTTGTTATATCTTTTTTTTTAAACTTTCCCTTTATTGTTTTCGTAGTTTACATTTAACACAGTACTGTATTGTATTTGCTTTTTGTTGTTGTCTCTGCTGCTGCCTGATTGCATACTTCCAGTTGACTGGTCAGTTCGTAACTCTGGTGTTTGTAACTCTGAGGTTTTACTGTATTGTATTCCAGGAAAACTGTATTTATTATTTAGAGCTTGATCCAATACCTACTGAAGTGCAGACGAGTCTTTTCACTGACTTCAAAGGGCATCAGGTCAGGCCCTTATTATTTGTATAGAGCTATGTGTGTGAGAATAGTGCTTTAGACACATATCAGAAGAGAAGGTCTCGACTTTGAGGAGCAAAGTGTCAGATAAGTTTTGCTCAGAAGTCTAAGCTTAATTTTTTCCCCAAATTAAACTTCATACTATTATTTTCTGACCATCCTCTTTAGTCTCTTTGTATTTCTCTGAGTTAGCAATTCTCCCAATTAAGCATTGTCTGTAAATTTACCTCCACTTTCAGATCATTAATAAAATTTACTGAACTAGTTTTCAAACAGGGTTTTAGAGCATATGATAACTGTAATACTATATGCTATGGTGCATCTTCAAAGTTAAATTTAATGAGTTGCAGAGCCTACCTGTAAAATCGTGCCTGGAATGAGTTGAAAGGGGTATCAATATTTTTTCCCAAAAAATATTTCTTGCAAAAGTTCTGAGCAGAAAAAGACAATATTTCTTAAATCTATCTATCTTCCAGCCTTGCTTTTTTGCATTAATTTTTTATTTAAAAGTTTTTCATTCCACGGTTGCAAACCTTGTAATGAAAGCGCTTCTAGGATCAAAGGAAGTTATTTTTGTAGTATTACCTCATTTTCTTTTATTAAAATAGAGAATGGCTTTGAGTTATGAATACATCTGGTCAAAAGGATAGGAATCCTAACCATACTTTCATTTTCTTTCCCAGGGATTAGGGATAAATTGAAGGCTTTAGGGCACAGCCCTTAGTAGTGAGCGGTGCGGAGGAACATTGACTTGGGAGCTCACTTGGAGCAAGCACAATGCTTCTAGACATGTGGGAAGAGTGTGGCCAGTGCTAGATTGTGGCTTTCAGCCACAGCCCTGCATTGGCAGTGGTATGGAATTGCATGGCTCTAGTGGGAGTATTGGGAAGCACTCTATATGTAATAGAGGCAGAATGCCTCCCAGAGCTTCCCAGTTAAGTTTGGGGAATACAGTCTGTAACATCCCTTGAAGAGATACAGCATATTCCTTTGTATGACCAGCCAGTTCCTTGCTTAACGGAGCAGAGCCCTGGTTGTACTGTATCTACCTTCTTTTTTGATGACCTCCCACCACCCTGCTTTCTTGAAGGCAGAATTCAGCATATGCTATTTTTCTCATGGAATCAAGTCTGCTGGCCATTGTGATGCAAGCTTACAGGGACAAGACCTAACCCTTTTCCTCTCCGCATGCTTTGGGAAGACTAATTCCCTTGTCGTTCTACATCAGGGGTAGTCAACAGGGAGCTTGCAATCCAAATCCAACAGAGGCTTTTCAGTGGACCATGGGGCACGCCAGAACTCGCAGCTTCAGTCCTGCCAGGATTTGTGCCAGAACTTGTACATCAAGACTGAAGGCCCCCGTCTGGGCTGAAGCCCCAAGTCCCGGTGCGCCTCAAGCGGGGCTAAAGCCCCAAGTCCCAGCATGAGTAGGAGGCACGCTGGGATTCGGGGCTTCTGCCTCACCTGAAGCATGCCGGGACTCCACCAGGACTTGTACCGGGACTCGGGGTGTCAGCCCCACCTGGAATGCCAGGGCTCATGGCTTCAGTCCCTCTTGGGCATGCCAGAGCTTGGGGCTTCAGCTTGGGGTTTCAGCTGAAGCCCCGAGCTCTGGTGCACCGGCCCGGCATGCCTGTCAGGGATCCATTTAGGGAGGATGGGGGAACACCTGCCTGCCAGTTTCGAGTCAGCCCCAGGCATCTGCTTGGCTCCTGTTATCAGCCCCTGCAGAGTTGGGGCTCCATTTAGGGAGGGCAGGGGGGCATCTGCTACCCTGCTTTCCATGTCAGCTCCCCCAAGAGCACCAGCACGCAGCCAGTCAATCCTCAACCTGCACGAGCCCCACCCACACTAACTGCCCACTCTCCCCAGAGTTTTGTGGTCCAGTCAAAAACTTCTGGCAGTCTGGATTTGGCCCACAGTCCACCTGCTGACCACCCTGCAATAGGCCCTGGGTATATTACCCAGCATTGTATGCGTTCATTGAACAGGGATACTTGTGGTGTGAAAAATGTTTCTCTGGAGTCCAGACTTTGACCATACTTTGACCAAGAAATCTGGACCTTGATAAAAAATAACTGACTGCCACTGCTGTATCCGAATAGAAGGATT
Source organism: Lepidochelys kempii (assembly GCF_965140285.1). Lineage (NCBI taxonomy): Eukaryota > Metazoa > Chordata > Testudines > Cheloniidae > Lepidochelys > Lepidochelys kempii. The sequence goes on along the minus strand of NC_136381.1, from coordinate 204,006,510 downwards.
AGGCTTGTTATTGGCCCCCTACACAGTGATGTCAGTGAATGGTATGGGAGGAAGACTGCTTGCAAGCTCTCCACACAATCTACATAATCTAGCACAATAAAGCCCTTACTCTATTATGAAAAAACCCTCAGTGAGATTTTCAGAAATAATTTCTAAAAGACATAACAGTATTCCATTGCAGTATTGTTCCAAAATACTGGCTCTCATCTTTCTTTCTGTTCATTTCAGTGGGAGTTTAGGCTGCTCAAGATGAAGGATAGGGCGGTAAGTAATGATCTGCTCGGGACATGATGACTAATAACTAGAGCTGGTGAAATTTTTTGCCTGAAACGCCTTTTGGTGAAAAGTGTAGATTTGGATCAATCAAAACATATTGCAAATTTGTGTCAATTTCTGCAAATTGTTTTGGTTAAAAAAAACCCTTAAAAAGTTAATTTTGGGGTTCAAATGGCATTTTGTTTAAAATTTTCTTTAATTTTATTTTTAAATATGTTTTATATTCCCAAAATCTATGTAATGGTTTATTGAACCCAAAATAACTTTTTTCCAAGTGTTTGATTTGCTGAAAATTCTGAAAAATTTTGCGTTTGGGTACTCAAAATGATTTTTTTACCTGATATTTTTGAATTGCCAGTGAACTGAATAATACATTATTCACAGAACTCTACTAATAATTAGACACTAGCTAAATTTGTGTTAGAAGATTTAATTTGCTTGCAAAATGCCATTTAATGGAAAGGATCAGCATTGAGCATGTACCTGTCCAATGCTATCATAATATGGAGACCACGAGTCCTTTTAAAATGTATGGGTAAGACAACATTTTCCAAGCTGTCCTGGATTATTTAAGCATCCGGCTGGTTTCCAGGAATTACAGATGAAGCCACTGGTTAAAGCACAAAATTGAGAGTCAGAAGATTTGGATTCAATTCCTAGCTCTGTCACAGACTTCCACGTGATCTTGAATATGACGCTTAACGTCTCTGTGCTGCACTTTCGTTATCTGTAAATTGGGCATCATCATAACACTTGCTCCTGATGGATGTTGTGAGTGTGAAAAGCATCCAGGATGTAACATGCAAACACGGTGCCCTGGTCTACACTATGAATTTAGGTCGAATTTAGCAGCATTAGGTCGATTTAACCCTGCACCCATCCACACGACGAAGCCATGTTTGTCGACTTAAAGGGCTCTTAAAATTGATTTTTGTACTCCTCCCCAACAAGGGGATTAGCGCTGAACTTGACATTGCCGGGTTGATTTTGGGGTAGTGTGGATACAATTCGACGGTATTGGCCTCCGGGAGCTATCCCAGAGTGCTCCATTGTGACCGCTCTGGACAGCACTCTCAACTCAGATGCACTGGCCAGGTAGACAGGAAAAGCACCGGGAACTTTTGAGTTTCATTTCCTGTTTGGTCAGCGTGGCGAGGTCATCAGCAGAGATGACCATGCAGAGCTCATCAGCACAGGTGACCATGGAGTCCCAGAATCGCAAAAGAGCTCCAGCATGGACCGAATGGGAGGTACTGGATCTGATCACTGTATGGGGAGATGAATCCCTGCTATCAGAACTCTGTTCCAAAAGACAAAATGCCAAAATATTTGAAAAAAATCTCCAAGGGCATGAAGGACAGAGGCTATAACAGGGACCCGCAGCAGTGCCGCGTGAAACTTAAGGAGCTCAGGCAAGCCTACCAAAAATCCAAAGAGGCAAACAGCCGCTCCGGGTCCGACCCCCAGACATGCCTCTTCTATGATGAGCTGCATGCAATTCTAGGTGGTGCCCCCGTACGTGGACTCCTGCAAGGGGGGAGTCTCACGCAACAGGGATGAGGAAGACGATGAGGAGGAGGAAGATGAAACCATTCTCCCTGACAGCCAGGAACTGTTTATCACCTTGGAGCCAATACCCTCCCACGTCCCTTGTGATCCACCAGTGCTTGCAGCACCACTGAAAAGTACCCCTTTTAGTTTATATACTGGCTGCCAAGGGTGGTACAGTCCCAAGATAGGGATACGCGTTCCGTCTATTGCCCCACCGCAGTTAGGAAATCCCATTGCAGCAAAGCCATCCACTATGACCTGCACATTTCCCAGAGTCACTACCCTTGATAGCAGCAGCTCAGTGATTGCAATGGCTACTTGGATCACAGCAGCCCCCACAGTAGATTTGCCCACTCTAAATTGATTCCTGACTGACTGGTAGCAGTCTGGTGTTGCAAGCTTCCAGAGGGCTATTGCCACTCGCTTGTGGACTGTGAGGGCTGCTCTCATCTTGGTATTCCTGTGCTTCAGGGCAGGGGAAAGCAAATCACAAAGGTCCATGAAAGTGCCCTTATGCATGCAAAATTTCGCAGCCACTGGGAATCATCCCAGACCTGCAACACTATGCGGTCCCACCAGTCTGTGCTTGTTTCCCGGGCCCAGAATCGGCGTTCCACAGCATAAGACTGCCCTACTGCCACCAGGATGGCCAAATTGCTGCGGCCCGTGCTTTGAGAGAAGTCTGTGTCCATGTTCTCATAACTCTCGTCACTGCATTGCCGTTGCTTCCTCACCTGCTTTTGCAGGTTCTGGATCTGCACATACTGCAGGATAATGCGCGAGGTGTTTACAGTGCTCATAACTGCCGCGGTGATCTGAGTGGGCTCCATGCTTGCCGTGGTATGGCGTCTGCAGGAGAGCAGGAGAGCAGAGTTGCAGTGGAAGCGGTGGCTGATGACAGATGCCATGAGAATAGATATTTATAGAGAATGACGAGAGGACCTGCGAGGTGGATTCATGAGAACAGAAGAGCAGAGTTGCAGCGGAAGCGGGAGTCCATGACAGCCAACATGGAGAAATTTGCTATCAAGACAAGAGCAGGAGAGCAGAGTTGCAGCGGAAGCCGAGTTCGATGATGACGGCTAGCAGTCCTACTGCACCGTCTGCTGAAAGCAGTATGGCGTCCACATGGAAAAAAGGCGTGAAACGATTGTCTGCCGTTGCTTTCACAGAGGAAGGGGTGACAGACAACATGTACCCAAAACCACCTGCAACAATGTTTTTGCCCCATCAGGCATTGGGAGCTAACTCAGAATTCCACCCAGTGGGTGGCGGAGACTGCGAGAACTGTGGGATAGCTACCCACAGTGCAATGCTCCAAAAGTCAATGTGAGCCATGGTACTGTGGATGCACACTGCCGACTTAATGCCCTTAGTGGGGACACACACAATCGAATGTATAAAATCGCTTTCTAAAAAATCGACTTCTATAAATTTGACCTAATTTTGTAGTGTAGACATACCCTATGTCATAACAGTTTGCTTTAAGAAATATAAAATTACATGCTAAGATTCTAGCAAGGATCTTGGTCTTTTGTGAATAGTTCTTATTCATGACAGTGGTCTTATTGAGATGAATAGCAACGTGTGCGTGTCTGAGGGAGACTGAAATGAGGGAGGGCTGCAGGCTCTCTAGATCAGTGGTTCTCAAACTGTGGATTAGGACCCCAAAGTGGGTCGCAACCCCATTTTCATGGGGTCGCCAGGACTGGCTTAGACTTGCTGGAGCACAGGGCTGAAGTCTGAGCCCCACTACTCGGGGCCCAAGTCCCACTGCCCAGGGCCAAAGCCTGAGGACTTTAGCCCTGGGCAGCGGGGCTCAGGTTATAGGCCCCTTGCCTGGGGCTGAAGCCCTCGGGCTTTGGCTTTGGATGCCCCCTCCCGCCCCCCCCCTGGGGCAACAGGGCTCGCGTGGGTTCAGGCTTCACTTCCCCATCCTGGGATCATGTAGTATTTTTGTTGTCAGAAGAAGGTCGTGGTGCAATGAAATTTGAGAACTCCTGTTCTAGACCAATGTTGGTCTGACAAATATTAGGAAATCACAAAGGAAATCAGAAGTACCTTTCTGATATCTGAAAGGTAAATGCATCTTTCCCATGTTGCTAAATCTATTCAGAGCAATTTATCCAATGGTTAAACTTTGTCTGCTGTGTTATTGCAGAAAGTGTGCTAATAATAAGCTTTTTTGGGAAATCACATCAGTACAAGTCATTAATAAGTTAGACTTATAGAGCTACCTGTGGATGTAAAATACTCTATTGCCATTAATGATGTAGAAGAATGGGAATTAAAACACTGTATATCTTGTTAGTAGAAATCTATCACTGAGCTGAGGGAATGGGCCTTCCAAATGTACACAAAAAAGCATCCTTTGAATTATAAACATTCCAGACAAAACCGACAAGTCCAAAAGCTTCAACTAGGCTGAAGCTGATAGTATATAAGAAACCCAACCCAAACCAAACACTCCCCACCCCAGTAAATAAAGGTTATTGAACATGTTAACAGTGCTTTACCAAGTTCTGGTTCAAAAATATAGTGACGAGTCAGAGCACAATAATACATAATCCTTTCTGTGGCTACCGGGCTAATTCAGCCAGTGGTAATGATCCCATTGACTGCTTTGAGGGATGGCTGCAGACCTAACTCACTGTAACAGGAAAATATTCCAGTGCCTGGTGGGTATAATAACTCTTCTTTAAAAAAAATTAATATGTATTAAATATAGACTGCATAGTTCATTTAAACTTATAGCAGAATTAGAAGTTCATTTTCCCTATAATTTGTATAGTGTATTTTTCATTTTTCAGGTAATAACATTGCAATAAATATAGCTCAATTCAATATGTACGTAAGCACATTGTTATAAAACAGGTATTACAGCTAAGACGATTTTAGCTTGCTTTAGTATGCAGGAATCATGTTTAGTTATCCATTTTTTAAAATAATGGCTATAGCCAATACAAAGTATCCTCTTTATCTATTAGTTAAAAGGACAGTTTTTCAAGATTTGCCAAGTAATTTACATGTACGTACTGGTTAGGAACGTTCACAGTTGATGAGGACTTTCTGTTTTGTAAGATTATTCATTTTGCTCTTAAAATTTAGCTCTTAAAGTACATTTTCCTCACAATAGTGAGATATATTTTCAGCTGTATTTCTGTTACCTAGTATGAAAAATGTAGGTGCAATGGGTAGACCTGTATTTATTTACAATAAAATCAGATGTAGTAATTATTTAATTCAGTAGATGAATATCACTATAAAGGTTATGTTTATTCAAGGTAGCACGCACCACAACAAAAATCATAAATACTAAAATTCTGTGCAGCTTGACAATGGCAGGTAATAGACGATCATTTCAGTTCCCTTAGCTACTGTATCCTTTTCTATCCTTCATTCTTTATTGTTATTATCAAACTTACTTCAGCATTCTTATATCAGCAGCATTTAGTGACATTGCGAAAACATGGTTCATAAAGGCTGAACTTTTAATTGTGATGAGAAATAAGTTAGCTTAATTATTCTATGTAAGTAGAAAAGATGTGGTTTGTTCTTCTTCCTAAGTCCTTCCTTCCTAATCGCAATTCAACACCCTTTTTAAGCATTGCTATGTATGAACTTCATGCTGCTAGACAAATAAATTCTTTGGAAAAATGCACATTTTTATTTGGAAATAATGCCATCTCTTTGTTAGATTTGCGGCAATCCTATTTTGCCTCTACTGTTTTTAAGTCAAAAATGAAAAATTATATAGAAGATGTTTGTGCATCATATTGTGCTGGATGGTATGTAGGTCAGCATGCTGCACCATAGCAGATAAGGCACAGTGAACAAGTGTTCTATGTACTTACAAGCAAATATCAGTCATAATAGAAGTAGACAGATCTACAAGAGCGTTTTGGCTTAGGAAATGTTTCTTGTCATTAGCATTTAAAAAAAGCTATGAGATTCAGGCCTATCAGCACCGATTCACAGCAAAGCCTGGCTTGCACAGGTTGTTATCTGTTCAGTACAGAGGTGCAGCTGGTTAGCAAATGGATTTGCAGATTTTTTTTTTTTTTTAAGCAGGGATGAGTAAAAAGGCAAAGAATCAGGTACTTACAACCCATTCAGAATGTAACAATTTTGTTTGTGTTATAAACCAAACCTTCTGTATTTTGCAAACTGCATTATTTTTAGAAACAGAACCAAGAAAAAACGGCTGATTTGAAAAAAAATCTTTATTCATATTCCAGTATCCCTAAGGGCTCCAATATCCATGAAGTAATACCAGCAAAGGGAGCAATGAAAACTGCAGACTTCCATGATTCAGTTTACGATGCTGCTTTATTGTCTTAGCAGTCAAGTCAAAAGGCAATAGCTAATATTTTTAATTTTTTGTTTCCTTCTCCTCTCTTCTCTTCCTTCCTTCTCTTGGGTTATGAAGGGAAAAATATATGACCAATTCCTTAATGGTATGGCTAAAGGTTAGTGTAGTGTTTATATTGTGTGCAAGTGGAAGCAATGTGCTTGGTGATAATGATCAAGAATGACATCTAAAGTAACGCAATAATACCCTAAATATAGACTGCCTGGTACAGTGTGAGTAAGCATATAATATAGAATCATAGAATCATAGAATATCAAGGTTGGAAGGGACCCCAGAAGGTCATCTAGTCCAACCCCCTGCTCAAAGCAGGACCAATTCCCAGTTAAATCATCCCAGCCAGGGCTTTGTCAAGCCTGACCTTAAAAACCTCTAAGGAAGGAGATTCTACCACCTCCCTAGGTAACGCATTCCATTGTTTCACCACCCTCTTAGTGAAAAAGTTTTTCCTAATATCCAATCTAAACCTCCCCCACTGCAACTTGAGACCATTACTCCTCGTTCTGTCATCTGCTACCATTGAGAACAGTCTAGAGCCATCCTCTTTGGAACCCCCTTTCAGGTAGTTGAAAGCAGCTATCAAATCCCCCCTCATTCTTCTCTTCTGCAGACTAAACAATCCCAGCTCCCTCAGCCTCTCCTCATAACTCATGTGTTCCAGTCCCCTAATCATTTTTGTTGCCCTTCGCTGGACTCTCTCCAATTTATCCACATCCTTCTTGAAGTGCGGGGCCCAAAACTGGACACAGTACTCCAGATGAGGCCTCACCAATGTCGAATAGAGGGGAACGATCACGTCCCTCGATCTGCTCGCTATGCCCCTACTTATACATCCCAAAATGCCATTGGCCTTCTTGGCAACAAGGGCACACTGCTGACTCATATCCAGCTTCTCGTCCACTGTCACCCCTAGGTCCTTTTCCGCAGAACTGCTGCCTAGCCATTCGGTCCCTAGTCTGTAGCTGTGCATTGGGTTCTTCCGTCCTAAGTGCAGGACCCTGCACTTATCCTTATTGAACCTCATCAGATTCCTTTTGGCCCAATCCTCCAATTTGTCTAGGTTCTTCTGTATCCTATCCCTCCCCTCCAGCGTATCTACCACTCCTCCCAGTTTAGTATCATCCGCAAATTTGCTGAGAGTGCAATCCGCACCATCCTCCAGATTATTTATGAAGATATTGAACAAAACCGGCCCCAGGACCGACCCTTGGGGCACTCCACTTGATACCGGCTGCCAACTAGACATGGAGCCATTGATCATATGTAGCATATGGTATTATATGCTACAGTATGGTGTGCATAAACTTCTGGGGACTGATTTTTTCCCACTTACAATAGGCCTTTTATGCTGATGTGGCAGGGTAAAAGGGCCTTAAAGTAGGTGGAAATGACCCCTTGTAAAAATTTCCTGAGACAGGGATCTCCTAGGACTGTGTGGAGCTGTTGTAAGGGCTCTACACCAGTCCTTCTCCCAGCCTTTGGTGTAAGAGGTGTGTCCAGAATGCTCTGCACTATAGGTAATCTTTCCTTCCCAGGGTTCATAGGGGCTGCTCTAACATCATCCAAGTAGGCTCCTGCATGGCCCAGAATACAGAGGTCTTTGGGTGTAAAGGAGCACAAGGGCCTTAACCCCAGTCCCTGCCCCAACCACAAGTAACTGAGAATCAGGCCCATAGTGTATGAATTTATATAAAATGGTTTTACCTGGAAGAGGAAATGGATGGATCCATTGTATCATAGGTCTGACTTAAATTGCTGGGCTTTCATTGAAAAAGGTTCTAGACATGGTTGATGCTTTTTATTTTATATATTTTTTTAACACTGTTTCAGAATTCACTGAATTGGCAGGGTATAGGTGGGGGCCAAAGAGATATGGATAGAAAAACAATGCTCTACAATTGAAGAGTGTATCAATAATAAAAATATGAAACGAGCCTTCCAGATTGTAAAAGATCTGATGAAGGAAAGATGGACCAAAGTTAATGCAATTCAAGACAAAGGAGGGAATAGCCTTACAAAAGAAAAGGACATCATTAATAGGTGGACAAATTACTGCTTTGATCTACACAAGCATCAGACAAATGGAGATCCTAGTGTCCTAGACAGCCCAGATTCAACAGAGGAGGATGACTTTCCAATACTTAAGGAAGAAGTGGAGACAGCTGTGAAATCACTCAAGAACAGAAAGGCTACAGGTATTGACAACATCCCAGCCGAACTGATGGAATTCGGAGGAGAAATAGTAATAGATGTACTCACTAAGATCTGCAACAAGATCTGGCAGACCGGTGAGTGGCCCTCCATGTGGACACAGTCACTAATCATCACTCTGCCAAAGAAAGGCAACCTGCAATTGTGTCAAAATTACCGGTCCATAAGCTTAATTAGCCATCCCAGTAAAGTGATGTTGAAAGTCATATTGAATAGATTGAAGCCACAAGTGGTGAATATCATCGCTGAAGAACAGTCTGGCTTTCGTGCTGGAAGAAGTACCACAGAACAGATTTTCAATCTTTGTGTTCTATGGGAGAAGTACTTACAACACCAGAAGGACATCTACCACGTCTTTGTTGATTTCAAGAAGGTGTTTGGCAGAGTATGCCACAAAGCTCTCTTGGCAACCATGAAGAAGTACAATGTTGGTCATAAGGTTATTCTTACCATTTAACAACTGTATGCCAAGGCCGGCAGTGCAGTTCTCGTCAATGGCAAAATAGGAGAGTGGTTTCACACCACTGTTGGAGTCCGTCAAGACTGCCTTCTCTTGCCCACAGTGTTCAGTATCTACTTGGAGCACATAATGACTGATGCCCTAGAAGATCACATATGCACAGTCAGCACTGGGGGGTGAACAATCTCAAATCTTCAGTTTGCTGATGATATTGACAGCCTGGCAGGTAGCAGAGGTGAACTTACTAACCTTGTAAAATGATTGGATGAAACCTCTGCAAAATACGGTATGGAAATCAGTGCAGAGAAAACCAAGCTGATGACAAACAAATGTGATGGGATCAGCTCACATATCACTGTCAGTGAAGAAGAGCTGGAGACAGTGAAACAGTTCAAGTATTTGGGGGCAATCATCACTGATGAAGGATCAAGGCTGAAATTCTGGCAAGAACTGCGCAAACAACAGCAACACTGGCAAAGCTAAAGAAAATTTTGAGGAACAAGAACATCTCCCTAGAATCCAAACTGAAACTGCTGCATGCACTGGTCATCTCCATTTTTCTGTGTGCATGAGAGACGTGGACCCTTACGACAGAACTTGAACAGAAAATACAGGTAGTAGAGATGAGATACTTCCGTAAAATCCTGGGCATCTCCTACTTCCACTACGTCAGTAATGAAGAGGTCCACAACATCATCACCCAGCATGCTGTGTCACATGAAGACCTCCTGATGACCATGCAGAAGCGCAAGCTGAAGGGGTATGGCCATGTAACAAGATCATCTGGCGTATCCAAGATCATCCTTCAAGGAACAGTACAGGGGAAGAGAAGAGAAGGGGAAGAGAGGTAGACAGAAGAAGAGATGGATTGATAACAAAAAGAATGGACAAGAATGGAGCTGGCGGAGACTCAAGCACTGACACACAATCGTCAGGGGTGGAGACAGTTGGTTGATTGCTTATCAGTGTTGGTGCCCCAGTGACCAATGTGGTTATGGGAGTGATGATGATGATAATAAGGCGGGGGATAGGAGCAGTAGCATATATGACATAATAGGGCTGTGGCAGCTTTTCATTGAAAGAGTGAGCCTTGTCAAATACCCGTGGTTGAGACATTAGACTTAGTTTTGCGGCTAGATTCAGCCTGTAAACCTTCCCCTCACAAAACCCCCCCAACCCCTCCCCATGAATCATTCAAAGTGTGCTTACCAAGCCATAGAAAATGCCTCAGATTTAGAAATGTGTTAAAAGTGAAGTATTTTACATGCATCAAATATTTACATTAATTCCAGTTTCCTTACCTATCTAAATAAGTAGATGCTACAAAACCTGTCCAGTAAAACAGAATTCCTTGAATATATTGCCAATTGCCTACAAACAGAGAGATTAGAATAAAAGGAATAAACACTGGTGAGCAAGTGTGAATAAGAGAACTGGAGTGAATATTTGGGGACTATACAAGCATTGAAACTATGAGCTGAAGTACCCACTTAAAATATACATTGCTTGAGTGGAAAGGGGAAAGAATGTACACATGGAGCTGGGAAGAGGAGAGAAAATAAATGATCTCCAGTGAACTTTGCAAGAGAGTTAGGCAAGTGAACATTAAGCGTTGGTTTTGCATAGGGCAATGCTGAGCTTGTGGAAATTTAATTTAGATCAGTCAGGATTAAATTGTGGAAGCTTTGTTTTTTAGCAGACAGTTATCTTGAACAATGAAGTTTAGATGTGAGGCTAGTGACTGGCACAAGAATGAATGTCTCCCAGTCTGAGTGTCCAGAAGACCTTTGCAAGGGAATAGAGGTGGGGCAGGATAGAATCCCTGTCCCTACAGTTCAAATTAATTTTTCAGTCCACCGCCCTTCTACGAAACTAGCTTAGTTTTTCCAGATCAAAATGTTACTTTTGTTCTGGAAAAAGATCAAGAAGTTTCCAGATCAAAAACTTACTTTTCTCTGCATTCCATGGGCCACATTCGGTTCTCAGATGTCAATGGGGGCGGGTTGTAGGTGCTACTGAGAACCGAATTTGGCTCCATACTTGTGATAGCCGAGAAACAACTCCAGCATGATTTTCATTGCTTATTATCTTAAAACATTAGGCACGTACTGGAGGGCCTGCGTCTGCTCCCATTGAAGCCAACGAGAGTTTTGCCATTGAGAGCAGGAGTAGGCTTTGAATGGGTGACTGGAGAAAATCAAGTGGTAATGCAGTAATATTTTATGAACTGTAGGCATTGATTTACATAGCAGAGACTGTATTCTGAGATGAGTGACACTTATAAATTATAGCATTAATAATGTGTCTTGCTTGCTTAATGGAGTATGAGCATAAGGATAAGTGCAAAGCAAGCTTCCCCATTCTTTATGTATTGGTTAGTCAACAACTCATGGCCTACCTGACAAGCTGAGATGAGGGGAAATAAGCGGATTTTTTCAGGATTGTGCCCTAAGAACTGAAACAGCAGAAGTCCAAAATGATGAGAGTCATGCCTTTGTCATCTGTCATTATTCCAGTAGGTAATTTTCATGTAATACCGAGACATTGATGGATATGACCTTCTTTTGGATCAGAGGAAGTTTTGGGTAGTTGAGGCTCTACTGCATGTCGGTGATGTCTAGTATTTGTGACCTGCCTTGCTTACGCTACATATCAAAAATAAGAAAACATTGTGGGCCATGTTTGCAATAACATCTGTAATTAACTCTCTGTGTTTGGAAAATGGGGTCCGGATCCTCCGTTGGTGCAAAATTGGGTAGCTCCATTGCAGTAAACTGAGGTGATGTCAATTTAGACCAGCTAAGGATCTAGATGAAGGTTTTTAAGAAAATAGGATTTACCATATTAGATCAGAACACTGGCTTGTCTCGTCCCATACTCTGAAAGTGGCCTGCACCTAAAGTTTCAAAGGGAGAAAAGTAAAACAAACAAACAAAAAGCATAACACACCTAGTCAGACACACTGTGTACAGTACGTTAGCTAAGTCAGGTACATGGACTATGTCAATTAAATTGGTTGATTTTTTTGTTCATGAGCCCCATCATCAGCAGGGCCTGATTCTGCTCCCACAGAGATGCCAGTGATGGCTTTGCCCTTGATTTTAACAAGAGCAGGATCAGGTCTTTGTTCACAAGAGATCTAACCTCAACCACACAGCAGGTTGCAAATGAGGTGAACCTGGATAAGAGGATAGTTCCATTAACCTAATTGAGGGTTTTATGCTCACTCACAAAAAATTGCTCCTGAGTATTTAGTTAAATACAGGCAAACACAATTCGTCTATTACTTCTCTGTTGGGGGAAGCTTCCTCACACTCAGGCCTTTCCTTACTGTTCAAGAGCTATCCACCATTTTTGTGCCCGGAATTATATTAGGGATTTTCAGGAGTACGTAGTGTTGGCCTAATTCTGCTCCCATTGAAGCCAATGGTACATTGCCCTAATTCACACCCCAGTGAAGTAAGTGGGAGTTATATCATAGAGATCAGTGGGAGCAGAGTTAGGCCAAGGCTGAGTGCTTTTAAAAATCTCATTAAGAAGATATGTAATGGCCTGATGTGTATGCACTGTCAGGTGGACATCTAAGCTATAGGAATTACCTTGTAGTTACTTGCACAGGCAAAACTGCAGGTCCAAGAAAGGAGACAGAGTTGAGGTAGGCCAGACTTTAAGGACTTGTCTACATGGGGCATTAGTCCACACTGGAGGAGTGTAAATTCTAGTGCACACTAGCGTGTTGTGCACTAACTCACTCTTGTGGACCCTGCTGCTATGCACTTAAGTTCCATAGTGCATTACCGTAGTCCTGTTTCAAACTGTACCACAGTAACACACCCTAGGGAACTTCTAATGTCTACCGGTAGTGTCCACATGGGCCAGTTTGTGTGCAACATGTTAGTGTGCACTATAATTTACACCCATCTGTGTGGACTAATGCACCATGTAGACAAGCACTACTTGTTCATTCTTTGATTTGGTCTGCCTGAATATAAGGGAGTAGCTAGAAGAGTGGAGGAGGAGAGGATGAGCCAGATAAAGAGGTGGCAAAGAGAAAAGTGGTTAAACAGAGGAATGAATGTCTGGGGAGAGAGCTCATATAGATATCCTTACTAGGTGTGATTTATGGGCTAAGATATATCTTGTAGAGAAGGGCTGATTCCTATTCTGATAGGTTGAACTTAAAAAAAAAAAAGGACTTGTGCCATTAGTTATCATGTCTCTCTTGGCATTTTATTCTTTCTATCTAACGTTTTAATCACATAAAAAATCTTTGTCACAACCTCAGGGCTAGATTTGTTTCGCCAAGCCCTTTTAAAAGCTTTTGAGAAAGGGAAGGTTGGCCTCCTCGCCCTTTCACAGCTAGATTCAGTTCTAATATCATCAAAGCAACATAAAAATACATGAAACAACCTTGTTGCTTTATCGTTAGGGTCTCACAATATCAGCCTAAGGCTCCACATTCAGCATTCAGAGAAGGCTATAGAGCTGAGTAACAGTCACAGGTAATAAGAGATTCCAGAAACAAAAATCATACTTGACCATGGACCCCGCCCACCATCCCTGTTGTATGCTTCATGCTGGCCCAACGCCATCTGGCTGTTTGCCCAGATTTAGTCAACAGTGTTCACCATGCTCACGAGATACAAACTCTTCCCAAAATAATGCACACACTCATGGTACATTCATTAAGTGTCTCCCAATATCCCCCACCCTTATAAATGTGGACACACAAACATAAATATATACAGACACACAAATACACATATACTTCTTTTTTAATGCTTGTGTGGCAAATGAACACCGTAAGTACATATTTCCCCCCACCCGGAAAATACTTCTGCCCCCAAGTGAATAAACATGGAGAGCCTGACTCCTCTGAAGTTCCTTGCTAGCAGAGTAAGACATGACTCAACATGACTAGGGCTGGCAGAATCAGGCTCTTATGGCAAGACTGAAAACCCCTTACTCACACTGCTGAGTAGTTACTCACATAAGTAGTGGGGCTGGAGTTAATGGGGCTATTTGGGTGAGTAACTCCTCACCATTGAGAATGAGGGGTTCACAGTCAGGTCCTTTGTAATTTGGGTATGAAATAAATTCATACTGTGTTCAGACTCGGCTGTGGTAGAAAATATTTTATTGGTATTCATCCTTCTATGGACTGGGGGGATGACAGTGACTTCCCGGCCACGCCTGTTAAAGATACAAATATTGGATCTTTTGCTGAATAACAACAATGAAAATGAAAAAATGCAGAGGAAAGAATTTTGATAAAAGCAAGCAAAACTGTTCTTGATGTTGGAGCTTGTCATGCTTTATGGAGGAATTCTGCTGTTACTTTTGAAAATGTAAAACCAGTTCCAAAGCACATTGGCACATGCATGAAACTGCAATACTCACTTGGCACGGGTTGTTCCCATTGCTGGCAGTGTGGCACATGGACCTCTTTAGCCTCTTCCTCTGTTGTTTTCTGCACAAGAGCCAACCATTGTGGCTACTCATGAGGCAAGGTTGGCAGCTGAAGAACCCAGATGCCAAGCTCTGGACTGTATGTCTGTTAGGTTTGTGGCTGGTCTCTTCCCTAGCATCTGCCCTGGCACTGCAGCGGGCTGTGCAACTGTCTGTGGAGCTGGGTTCAGGATTAGTCTTCTGCTGGCTAGCATGCTCTTCTGGTCACTGTTTGCCTTTCAAATTACCCTTGATTATCAGGAATGTGTTTCTGTCATGCACACTGTGCAGTGTTGTCTGTGCAGTGCTGTCTTACAGCCAAATCGGGGTGCTCTCCTTTCTCAGCACAGTAGGTTTTCTCGCCTGAGCCCCATATTCTCAATTCTCTCACTTGAGATGTGAGAATTTTAAATCAAAACATTTGCTCGTAGATAACACCCACCTGATGTTCCCTTGGATAGGAGGATCCACCACATGCCTGATGAAGGCCTGAAGATTCCACCATTTTCAATCTGCATTAACACCTGGACCCTCAAGATCCCATATTGGGATCTGGCCAGTATTATGACTGAGGACAGGATGCAACTCCCTTCAGAAATCATGAGTGTTGCTCTTTAATCCACCATAAGTGCAATGTGAGATATTCCATTCACCCTACTGTTGCCAGCTTTGTGAGTGAGAGACCATGATCGGTAACTGAAACTGGACAACTTGCGTGACAGCGGAAAACAGTGTCCATGTGAGCCACTGGGGGCAAATAAGCTTTCTTTAGCAATTGGTTAACGTGAAGGTTTTATATCTTTTAACAACAATCCTTAATCTTGTCTTTTATACATATTTCCACTCCTTTCTCTCCAGGTATCTCTACGCCCATCCTACTAGAACGGGCTGGTAGGAAGAATGAGGAATTGCTTCTGGATAAAACTTCTGTGGCACTATACAAATCTGCAAGCGGTATCTACCCCCTGGCTAGTGAATGCAGGCCTCATTGGTCTGTTAATCTCTGTCTCCAGGAGTCTGAAGCCTGAGTTCCAAGTGTGAATCCTCTTTCTAGGGTCTCCCAGTTTGCAGTGTACTGCTGCTGCCTTACACGCATAAAGCTATCTGATCATGGTGTGTGTGTGTGTGTGTGTGTGTGTGTGAGGCAGGTGTCTATGGCAGCTTGATGGGAAGCCCATCATACACACCTCTAGCATTATGAAGTTTTATTTTGTTTGGAAAAGTCTTTAAGTACATGCTATAGACCACTCGAGGTGCAAATATGCAGGGGGAATTCAACATGCAGCTTGCTACTGCTATTTTACTGATATTCCAAGCCATTATATCACATAGCAAAGCCTTGTCCCAAGCATGATGTAGCCTACTGATTCAGAACTATTACTCCCAGAGCTACTACATATTCAGTTCATCTCCAATTTTTTCACCCAAAGATACTTAAAAAAAACCCATTTCTATTTGGAGGTGCACAGTCCAAAAAGGGCCAATGTCCATATTATTATTTCTGACTGGAGGGATATCAAAAGTGTCTTTCCTACGATGTATAAGCTTCTGTTTGGACCAGAGTACTTTACAGCTGTAATGCCTCAACCTGCTATTTCAATTTTCAGTAAGATCTCAAGTGCTAATTTAAGCATGTTACATGCTCAAAATACCATCAAACAAAGTCTTTCTCAATCTCTGATAAAATCAATGACCATCTGGAAACCTTACAAAAATTAGATGTAACATCTCATGAAGCTATCCCAGTGAGCAAGATTCTTAATTAATTTGCACTCAATTATTGTGGGGATTTTGGAATTACCAAAAATGGTAATATGTGCTTATGCTTATGTAATGTTTGTTTGTGTTGGTGATGTAGAAATAAAAATGAATTTTTCGATTGCTCAAACATATCAATCAGTTTTAATAAACTTTGGAAAAAGAACTCAGATACCAAGCTGAAATAAATTCCCTTTCACAATTCTTATCTGGAAAAACTTCAGTACTTTCTGTTTAAGAGTGCTGGGTGAATGCTGAGGGTACTGTGACTGCTGCTCTGAACTCCAGTGGTACTATCCTGATATCTAAATACAACATGAGCATGGGCAAATATTTTCCATCCTAATCCTCACACCTCACAGAACCCCAGAAAAAACCAGTCCACAAGTCCTTCATGACAAAAGCTGCCTACGTAGGATGACCAGATAGCAAGTGTGAAAAATCAGGATAGGGTGTGTGTGTGTGTGTGGGGGTAATAGGTGCCTATATAAGATAAAGCTCCAAATATCAGGACTATCCCTATAAAATTGGGATATCTGGTCACCCTATGTAGTCTGGTCTGCTTAGTTTTGCATTTACACTCCCTCACCTCCGCACAGTCTAGTGTTGTCAGATTGTCTAGTGCTGGTCTAATGTTGTCAGGTTGTTTTTTTCTAGTAGAAACATCTTTAAAAATAAGTTGGCAGAAATATTTATTTAAACTGAATTAAAAAAGATGGCAGAGAAATCTCAGTGTGGGAATGAATTTTTTTTCACTGAATTAAAAAGTAAAAAATTAGTTTGTTTGTTTAAAAATGATATGAGTGCTGTGCAAAAAAAAAAAGGACAAAAATAGTTGATCAGTTTTTGATGCTTTTTTGTGCATGTCTAACTTTTATACAGCTTCTGTTTAACATGAAATTTGGCAAGTGATTAGACCATAATATGCCTAAATGCTTTGTGTATTTTGAAAAAAATAAATAAAAGGGCTGAGATAATAAAACTCCAAAAGTTGCTTCTGCACATGTACTGTAAATATTTTTCAAAGAAGTTCCATAAGATTTTTAATTAGGTGGCTAAGACTATACATGATAGACTGGCGCAGCTTGGTCTGCGGGGTAAATAATGTGCATTTTAAAAAACATTTCTAAATACATATTCCCCCAATTGACAGAGCTGTTCTGGTCCACTGAGTAAATAATGCACAGTTTAAAAAATTTATAAATACGTATAATATGTAAAGAAGCTGTTTAGATTGTGTATGTATGGAGCCTAGAAACTGGTCTGGCACTGAAGCAGCTGCAATCCCAAAGGATAATGATATGTGCTCTATAACCTATGATGAACAAATAAATAAACCAAGGAAATTCCATTGAAATAACCTTAAGACTGTGACACAAGCTGACATTATTCTGCAGATTCAAGGTGAAGTTCGTATTTGGTCCTTAAATCATGCTCCTGGGCTTTTCACTCCATTCCCCTTCTCCCACTCCCCTGCTTAATAACAGTCTGAGTCAAGAAGGAAGAATCAGCATTTGTGCTTCATTTCTGGGCCTCGTAAGCTTGTCAGAAACACATTGTTTAAACCGAGTCATTTTAAAAGTTAACTTAGTGGGTTACAGATTGTTGTAACCTACTGACAACCTCACTAAAGCCAGTGTCTCTATTTAGTCCATGATTCTTAGTGGCTAGCTAAGTTATGAATTTAAATTCCCATGAATGAATGGTAGCATTTTACATGCAGTTTGAATTTTGCACAGCTGTACACTGCATGCAAGGTGCAGTGGAGAATCAGGCCCAAAAGTGAGTAAGTATACAGAAATTGACCATAATATTTAATGAGGAAAACTGGAGGAAAGTATTGTGAACACTGGTTTTAATGCTGCTTGTTTTGTCTATGCAATGATCATCTTCGTGTTGATCTGATTCTTTAGTGCAATTAATTGTTTTCTGTGTGCATCTTTACATATATTCTTAGCTCCTAACTAGTACATTTCTGCACAGTTTTGTATCTGCTAGCCCCAGCATTTATAGCCAACAAAAACCTCATAAATCTACTTCATTTTTCTAATAAGACATGAAAGTCCTTAATTGGCCTTAATGAAATGCACTTAAAGGGCAATAAACGTGTTTAAGCCCCTCTTTCAGGGTGAGCTACAGTACTCTCACTCTGCTCTGTTTTAGCCTTTGTGGTAATTAATCACTTATTCATATGTGGCACATCAGTAACAAGATCAAGCAACTACTGCACAATTGCATGATAATAAGCTGCTCATATATGTGTCAAGATTTAGCAATCCTTTTTAAAGCCTAATTTAAACTCATTTTACAACTAAGCAGACTGCTTCTCTGAAGTATTTCTACCCAGTATCTTTTTACATATTTCTGTTGAAATGCCATCTCTTTATTTTGTTTATAGAACTCAGTTTGCCTTAAATCCATTTATGGCACCAGAGTGAATTTCAGCAATGCAAACATTTACCATTGTTTTTTCAGTCAACTGGAAATGCTTTATATTTGATCCAAGGCAACACCAAACCTCGGGTAAAAACAGAGGGCAGTAGAATGAGTGCCATTTTGGGTAACTATTTAAATGAGCAAGGAACTGTAGTGACGTGTTACATTCTTAGCTAATACAGTTGGGCCCAGCAGGAATTTCATGCCATTCACCTATGAATGTACAAAGGAAATGCTTCGTTAGAAGTAAAATTATCCCCTTCACTAAGGGTCATTATATAGATGCCCCATAGTATGTTGTCGGGGTCAGGGGGAGGGATGAGAAAAGTGGCAGTCTGGTGGAATGTCGCTCCATCTCCTATGTGCCACGGCCATGAGCTTTGCACCAGCCAGGAAAAGGCCAAGTGGAAAAGCATATTGGGGATGGTCCAGGGATGGGCTACTCAGTCCACATGTTTTTGCACACCCAGAAACTCCTTGTGACAGTGCCCCCCATAAGGCTTTATGGAAATATGCTTATGAATATATATGACACAACTGGAATATGTTCTATGCTACATATGCCATATAACATATCTATGTAAAGGTTACGATCTACTGAATCTATTAATCCTTTTTGTATGCATGTATCATTTTTGTATTCAAAGTTACGAATATTGGCCGTGTACTGGCTTGATTTCTAAATAACCTTAGTGGAGCATTTGGTCAGTTCCTGGAGAAAGGAATTCGCAAAGTTAAGTGGCCAACCAAGAAGCACTTAAGGAACAATGCATCTTGGAATGCTCCAATCCACATAAGAAGTCTTCCTGGAGACATTCATAGAACCATAGAATATCAGGGTTGGAAGGGACCTCAGGAGATCATCTAGTCCAACCCCCTGCTCAAAGCAGGACCAATCCCCAATTTTTGCCCCAGATCCCTAAATGGCCCCCTCAAGGATTGAACTTACAACCCTGGGTTTAGCAGGCCAATGCTCAAACCACTGAGCTATCCCTCCCCCCCAATTCGAGATACCATGTGGGCAATGGCTTCTGCCTGTAAAAACTGTGAGTCATGCATGGACATGTGACTTGCCCAGGTGACTCCAGAACTCCATCTTGGAGCCGGACTTTGCATAGGAGAGAGGAGGGGGTCTCCACGCACAAGAGAAAGTCTATTTAAGCCTGTGGGAGACACCTCCATTTTGTCTTCAGCTGGCTAAGGAGATAGCCTCTCACCCCCAAGGATATCTGAAAGAAACTGGAACAAAGGACAGTAACTACAGGGGGTGTGAGTGATTGCTGGACCCAGACTAGAAAGAGACTAATCTGTAAAAGAGAGCTTACTGGAACTGGTGAGGATTTTATCTGTATTCAGTTTGATTAGACATAGACTTGCGTGTTTTATTTTATTTTGCTTGGTAATTCACTTTGTTCTGTCTGTTACTACTTAGAACCACTTTAAATCCTACTTTCTGTATTTAATAAAATCACTTTTTACTTATTAATTAACCCAGAGTATGTATTAATACCTGGGGGGGGGGCAAACAGCTGTGCATATCTCTCTGTCAGTGTTATAGAGGGTGAACAATTTATGAGTTTACCCTGTATACGCTTTATACAGGGTAAAACGGATTTATTTAGCGTTTAGACCCCATTGGGAGTTGGGCATCTGAGTGTTAAAGGCAGGTACGCTTCTTAAATTGCTTTCAGTTAAGCCTACAGCTGTTAGGGGACGTGGCTCAGACCTGGGTCTGGGTTTGCAGCAGGCTAGCGTGTCTGGCTCAAACCAGACAGGGCGCTGAAATCTTAAGCTACCAGGACAGGAAAGCAGAGGCAGAAGTAGTCTGGGCACATCAGGTGGCAGCTCTCAGTGGGTTTCTGTGATACAACCTGTCATACTTCTACCTGAACAAAGTGCAGAGGGACAGCGGTTACTATTACACTCCATAGGCCCCTAGACAGTGCCTCACAAAAATCCAGATATTTTTGGATTTATGGACGTTTTTAGAATTTCACCCTATGCGCCTACCATATTGTATCTACATTTGTGTTCAGGTAATTTTGACCAGCCTAAACCTCAGGGAGGCTGATGACCTCCACAAATGAGGAACCTCAATGTCTTAGTAACACATCAGAAAAATACTTTATTTTTCTAGCCATGTATTGTTCCCCCGTAGCCGTGTATTTATACAGAAAAAAAATGGAATGTGACCTGACCATTCCTTTTTGCCTAGAGTCAGGTCTAATACATGAATAAATACACACAACTAATAATGTGTGCATCACACTGCTAGACAGCAAACATAAAATAACATATAAATAGTCACCTAGATTGCCTAAACATTTTCTTGTACTGAATAGATAGTAGCGATTTATTTTTTATTTTGCTTGTCCAGTGCATATGTTATATACAATTACTATACAAACAGGCTTTCTAAAGCATTCCTATGTTATATCCAAAGTGGAAAGTGGTATTTATTTTGTGTCTTCCTATATGTTAAATGCTCTTAATTGGCCAGAGGTGTTTGATTGGTTATCCTCACATATTGGACCCCTGAAAAATGGTTGGGGCTTTTTCCTATGAGCAAGGACACTTTATACTCACTAGTTAGCCCTAGCTCCATTCTGCATATTGGATGTAACTAAAATGTTGACATCTGAGTGTCTGATTGTGGGAGGGGTGAGTAGGGCGGCAGTTGAGCTTGCAAATAAAGGAGGAGATGCTCACTCTCCCTGCAGTGAGGTGTTGTCCGTTAACTGCCAGTCCCAGATCTGAGCCCATGTTTCAGTTATCTACTGTGGACCCGGTTGTTCCTCGTCCTTTCTTAGGGCACAGGGTGGGGGACAAGGTGAGATGTAAAAGGAGCTTTCACACCCATAATTCTGCAACACAAGGATGAGGGACAATCATAATCTTCTATACTCCGGGGACCACAGGAAATGTTCCAGTTATGCTCCCCTGTGGTGTAAGCCATCCCAAAAGGGATAGAGGGGCATGACATCCTCTCTGATCCAGCATATAGAACAGCCTATGTGTATCAGGGAGCCAGCTGCATGTTGCACTCTCTAAGACACATGATTTCCCTGGGGTAATGTAGCTCTGCACTGCCCTCTACTCCAGGTAGCGCTGAAACAGCACCATCTAGCCCTCTGTGCGTAACTGGGTGAGTGGACTCCTCTCATCAGAAACCATGCACAGTGCAGCAATAATTGGTCACGTGAACACGGCCCTACAACCTCACACAATTCACAAGGCAGTCAGAAATGAGAGAGGGATGGGGAAAAGAACTCTCTGTCTCTGTGGCATCCTGTTATTACATCCCATTCCCCCAAACTGAGCTTCAGAGCTGCTGTGAGCAGAGAAGGGCCTTCTACTCAAGAACAAAGGCGAGCTTTTTTAATATGAGATGGCTGCTGCTCAAGTCTTTTAAAGCTGCACACAACATGGTGTGGAGTCCATTTCATTTAAGATGCACTGACTGTCCTGCTCTCCAAACCTGCTCCCTCATTGTTCTGTGCTAGTGGTAGCTGTTATGTTCTCATGTGCAAAGAGCAAACATGACCTTTCTGTCTAAAAAGAGCTTTACTTTAGAATAAGGAAAACCAACAACAATAAAGAATAAAAGAAATTTCCAGTCCAGAGCCCAAGAGCTGTCCCCTCTTTTGCAGGCAAAAGCTCTGGCAGCCTACAGAACTTTGCATGCAAGAATTGTTGTTAGACCTGTGAAGATTCCGTACACAGAATACAAAAGGCTTCACAGTTCACAACATACAGTCTTGTTATCTTTGGTGTTTTCCTTAAATTCCAGCACCTGGAGGCGTTTGATTATCAACCTCATGATTTGTAAACTGGAGGTTCAGGTTGGCAATACTGGGTAAGATGTGGGCTCAAGGGACCAGCTTGTCCCCTCCTGCAGAAAATCTCCTGGGGGGCGGGGGGCAGGGGGAGAAGTCCTTTCATGAAGTTTCCCCATGTCATTCCATCTGAAGGTTTGTCCTTTCTTCCCTCATGCTTAGGAAAAATCATGGGGCAACTTCCAAACCTGGCAGTTCACCCAGAATCACTGATGTTGGCTTGCCCTGTCTCTATCCTCTTCCTGTTCATGGACCCCAGCAGGTTCTGAGAGCAGGGTCCTGTGCTGCAGAAGCGGCTGAGCTGACCTTCTACACATGCACTTAAGCACTGTGCAGGATTGGCACCTGACTTGCAATAATTAAAAATAAAAAAAAATCAGCAAAAACAAGCAACTTGAAAATACATACTAAAGAGAGCTGGTGTGGCTTGCTTGTCTGTAAGCACTTAAAAATGAAATGGTCCATCAACAGGCTTCTTCATGGCTATTCAAGGTAATGTAAACATATATGAAAACCTGAATAAAGTCAAATTTCTATCTGTGCAGGCAAAAATTCTGACCTAGTTTAGTCCATTGTGCTTTCCTGATTTGTTGTTCATTTATGCCGGGCAGCTGGACAATAGGATTTTGCATGGGCCACAAACAATGAAATAAAACAGCAAGATGTACTGTATTTTACTGAAACATAATATAAAGGGCAGCAGGGGACGAGTCAAAGCCCAATATTCTGAGACTGTAATTTTTTATCACTAGTTTATTTCCTAAACCAAAATGGTTTTGAGTATAAATATTGTATGAAAGCAAAGCTGCACCAGATTTGCTGTGTTGGAGGCAAGACCTAAACCTACTCTTTATTAGAATTAAATTAATATGGTGTAAGTAGTTTTATAGTTTAAACATTTTACTATTATTTATGTTCTAACTGCTCTCCATACACAGAACTGTCCCTTGCTTCTTTTTGTTTTTACTACTAATAAAAAATAGTAGGCATAATAATTCAGGGACTGTTTGCATTTCCAGGCACTTTTGTTCTGTCATGTTTACCTACCCAAGGAGACATACCAAACCCCTGAGCTTAAGGGGCTTTAATACAAAATAAAGGAGCCACGTCTGAAGAGCATTATATATCAGGGAAGAAAGAGCAAAACAAATACATACAAGATTATTAATGATTATTAATGAAGGGACTGTCCAATAGAAAACAAGCGAGTAGGTGCGTGCAGAAATCTAAAAGAATTGCTTTTTGGTTTTGTTCATGTGCATTACAGTAATCATAGTATATAAATGGATTGATAAACATTTTCCCCTAATTACCCACTGATTTCTCAGACTGCTTAAAAATGAGAAGGAAAATGGCTTTATTTATGATGGCCAGGATAGTAATTTTTAACCATGACAACTTGTTGCATTTCATCTGACAGTGAATCATTTTTTCAGTAATGTCAGGAATGAAAGACTAGCACAGGAGCCTTATGCAAGAATCTAGGAATCCCAAACAGTCTTTAGGAAACTCATAAAATTTAGACTGTGCTTCCAAGGGCACTAAGCACAAATTTAAAAGGTGAAAAGCAAGCATATTTTCTCTACTAATGCTCCAGAGGATGGTACATATGGAAGGTGTAAAGATGGTATCTGTGTATTTTAAGTTATATTTATCATTAAGGAGCTGAAGGTGGCTGGGTGGTGCTTAGTGGCCTGTGAGCTGCAGGAGGTCATATTAGATGAGCCCGTGGTCCTTTCTGGCCTTAAACTCTATGACTTCCTTAGTACTCAGAATACTCTGCATATATATTAGGCAATGGGTAAAATTAGGCCCTCAAAGAAGTCAACAGAAGTTTTGCCATTGATTTCAATGTGGTCAGAATTTCACCCGATATGTTTAACCACACACTGTATTATTGCTGCAGACATTTAACCAAATCCTATATTTAGCCATATTCTACTTAACCTTTATGACTGGTTCTCATCTGTGTGAATTACATGGTACCAATAGATGTTGACTCAATGCCTTCCACTCCAGTCACTATTTTATACTGGTGCATACATTTCAACTTATCAGTAACTCAATACGGCTGCATGTGGGTTTCATATATTGCATTTGTAATGAGCTACAATATTTAATTTAGTTCACCTTTGCCTAACTGGGCCTTGATTCTCACCTTTGGACAGGTATTTAATTACTTCTTAAACATTTACTAATTTTATCAGGGAACCCTAGCAAACAATGTTATGCTTTTCATATCGGTAGCTTCTGTTGTTAAGTTTCCCACCATTCCTATATTGGGCTATAGTCCTTTGTCTCCAAGGACTTAGCAAAACTTCATATGCAATAAGTTAAAAAAATACATTTTTTTCTTTATTATTTAGTGTATTGGTTTTAACATCTTGCATCTTTATCACCATGCAGTCTGACCCCTTTCCACATCTGGTTTCCTTTGGGCAATCTGATCATATGCATTGACCTCAATGGGCTTTGGATCACAGCCATAAATACTAACATTAGCAAACATGAGGGTCAAACTCAGTTGTGGTCCTAAAAGGCACAATGTCATTGACTTTGGCTTCAGAAGTTAGGATTGATTTTAGCCTGGCTCTCTTCTCACTTACACCAGTCTAAATCAACAATGACTCCACAGAAGTTACTGGAATTACACTGTTGTAAACCTGTTGTAAGTCAGAGGCCCTTAGTCTCCTTTGCCTGAGTCATGGTTCAGACATTGATTTTTTGGGAAAGGCCCAGACACATTTTTGAACAGACCCATCATGTTTGCAATTGAAAAAGGGTTGAGGAATTAGCCACAAAGGGGTGAGTGACAATGTGTAAATGAATTTTCAAAGCACATTCATCCTCAGCAGAGCAGTAAAATGTCCCCTGGTCTTCATTAATGGTTCTTTGCTCAGTCTTTTTGTTTTTCCTAACTTATTGGCAAATGTGTGCTGTATTGTTGACATCTCATACTCCCAGATATGTAATGGATTTATCAGCAGACTAGTTGGCATCATAGAAAATATTGGTGAGTGAGGAAGAGTCTGAAGAAAAAAAGAAAAGAAAAAGAACAGAGGACTGGAGTGTGACAGGAATTCTCACCGCCATTCTGGCCAAAGATGAGGCAATGGTTTATAGGTCCCACCCAAATTACCTATACCATCTATTGCTCCCCCCTTTTAAAAATAGTTTGGCAAAATGTATCACAGTTTAAACACACACACACACACACACAACATAGAGAACCACCATTTCCAATGGTAATAAAATGCTAGTTTAAAAAAAAAAGTCAGGGTGCCACTATTGCTATCTGCCTTGTGGTCTGTGGGAGCAGTGAAGATGCTCATCCTCAGTTGAAGTAGAATTGCAAGTCTGCTGCTATTTGGCAACCAGGTGTCCATCCGGGTCCAGGGTCTTTGCAATACAGAGCGAGCCTGCTAGAATTGAGTGACCCCCTCCAAAGCACTCCAGCATCTGAGCCACCATTTCCTATTCTAAGCACAGGGAAATTCTGTGGTAGTCAGACACCCTGATGTGGTAACTATTGCTAAATGCTGACTTTTAATGGTAACCTTTATAATTTGTTTATTAAACATAAACTAATTAGAAGTGAAGTGAACTGATCGATGAAGTCTGAAAATAGTCTGGCAAAAAGCCCTGATGTTCTCTATTAATAAATCCAAAAATAGAAAACTTGTGTACCTATTATTAGGTTTATTAGGGTAGTGGAGGTTTACACACACACACACAAAAGAAATGGTAATGGCCCCATTTTCAAACTTTTAATTGGGTACTCAAATTAGCCTTGACTCTAAGCCATAAAATGGGATTTTATGGGCCTGATCCAAAGCCCATTGAAGTCTTTCCATTGACTTCAATAAATTTGGATCAGGCCTTAGGCGCCAGTTAGTGATCTTAAATGTTGGATTAGGATATTCTTTATAAGTACCTGTGGTTCAAAATTAGGCCCAGACACTCAACTCCCTACCCTCAATTAATTGACTTCTCCTTGCTCTGTTCCCAAAAGGGAAAGTTCCCAGCTGTTAGGTTTGCAAAGTTATTGGTCTGTAATGGTGTTTGTGAGAGAGAGAGAGAGAGAGACTGAAGGAGGCATGGGAATCAGGCTCTGTAGCATGAGTGACTGCAAATAAGTGCTTACAGGCATAGAAATGTTGCAAGTGGGCTGCACTGAGAGAGCTGCAAAGCTCAGAGATCTAGCAGCACTAGACAATAAATAAGAGAGCTTGTTAATCGGGTGTTTTTTGAAAGTGTTCACAGATCTAATTTTAAGGTTGGGGCCTCCAGGTGTCCTTCCTCCTTTCAACGGACATTTATGTGGTTTGTAAAGAGTATGATACTCAGTGTATGTTGGCTGGGTTAGTGTGAAATAAACTGCCACATGTTGATGTGGATTTCCTTTTTGTTAAGTTTGTGGAATCAGTTAATACTCAGGGAGAATAAAACTAATTTTCATTAAATTGCTTGTGCTCAACTTCGAGTTGTTTTCATTTTGGTGCATATTGTTTTATAATAGTGAGCAAGCTTAGTTCATCTGTTTTTATTCAGTAGTTATATTCGGGATAAATTTGGCCCAGTATGTCCCCTATTGGTCCTTATTATTGCCATTTTGGATATTTTCTTTTTCTTTTTCACTATTTCTTTAATCTCCTGTCTCTTACATTTTGACAGATGTGATAATGTCTCTTTCCTTTTATTCCTCCCACCTCGTTGTCACCACTTTAATCTGAACACAATTTAGCAGGCTATCCTCTGCAGATATATATTTCTTGTGACTTATGAGCTAAATTTCTACACATTAAGAACTAAGGGTGAAATTTATAGGAACCAACAGTGAAATCCTGAACTCACTGAAGTAAATAGAAATTTCCCATTGACTTAATGGGGCCAGGGTTTTGCCCTCAGTGGCTCAAGCTGGGCACCCAAAAACTCACGTATCCAAAAATCAGTGGCCACTTTGGAAACCTTTGGCTTTTCTTCAGTATCTAATTCTGTTTCTGAACGCTCTGCCAGAGCTCTAATGATGGGTTTTGGAAACCCTTTCCCCATACTGTGTCCCACGATCTCATTCTCTGTAAAAATATAACAAACAGTAATATTAATATAAGAACTTGTAATGCACTTCTCAGCTGTAAATCTCAAAGAATGTTACATAAGTAGATAAGTTGTATTATCTCAATTTTACAGATGGGGAAACTGAGGCTCAGAGATGTGTCTTGGTCATGGCAAGTAACAATGTTCGCTGTTGTATTGAGCATAGGACCCATATCTTGATATTCCCAGTCCAAGGCCATATACACTGGGCCATGACACAAGTGTATTGTATTTACTTGTGTGTCATCAGCACAATCATTGACACTAAATAAATTGCAGGTGCATATGTAATTCTAGTTGAAAAGGGGGTAGTCTGATATTTGTCTGATTTATTTAACTGCCCCTGTGCCAGGCTGTGGCAAGGAGATGGGGAGACCTCTGTTTCCCATATGATTATTTGAATATTCACACATTTGATTTTAAATTTCATTGTATGCAAGTACTCAAGCACGGAAGCTTAAAATTTACTTTCTGCAAACATTCATGTGAATAGAAGTCATGCACTTGAGTGTTTGTGGAAAGTGAGACAAAACAGGTATGAACAACTATTTGTGGAAATTGTTTGTGATAGGCATCCAATTCTAGTGTATTAATCAGCATGCTACTTTGTTCACCGTAACTTGACCTTTTGTATGGATGCATTGTGGTGCTAGGAGTCAATTATTCTTGCTCTCCCCATTCTTCGAGGTGGAAGTCAAACTCAAACAGCTTAGTGGGATTAAATCGAGGGACATGGATAATCTCCATCCAAGAATATTAAAGGAACTGGCACATGAAATTGCAAGCCCAATAGCAAGGATTTCTAATGAATCTGTAAACTTGGGAGTTGTACCCTATGACTGGGTACCAAATATAGTACCTATTTTTAAGGTACACATCCACTCAATGTGCAGCGGCAGTCAAAAAGCTAACAGAATGTTGGGAATCATTAGGAAAGGGATAGATAATAAGACTGAAAATATCATATTGCCTCTATATAAATCCATGGTACATGGTACAATACTGTGTGCAGATCTGGTCACCCTCTCTCAAAAAAGATATATTGGAACTGAAAAAGGTACAGAAAAGAGAAATAAACACAATTAAGGGTATGGAACAGCTTCCATATGAGGAGAGATTAACAACACTGGAATTTTTCAGCTTGAAAAAGAGACGACTGTGGGCGGATATGATAGAGGTCTATAAAATCATGACTCGTGTGGAGAAGGTAAAAAAGGAAGTGTTATTTACTCCTTTTCATAACACAAGGACTAGGGGTCACCAAATGAAATTAATAGGCAGCAGGTTTAAAACAAACAAAAGGAAGTATTTCTTCACACAACTCACAGTCAACCTGTGGAACTCTTTGCCAGAGGACGTTGTGAAGACCAATATTATAACAGGGTTCTAAGAACAACTAGATAAGTTCATGGATGATAGGTCTATCAATGGCTACTAGTCAGGATGGGCAGAGATGCAAAACCATGCTCTGAAGTGTCCCTAGCCTCTGTTTGCCAGATGCTGTGAATGGGCGACAGGGGATGAATCACTTGATGATTACCTGTTCTGTTCATTCCCTCTGAAGCACCTGGCATTGGCCACTGTTGGAAGACAGGATGCTGGGCTAGATGGACCATTGGTCTGACACAGTATGGCCATTCTTATGTTCTAAAGGAAAAAGTGATCTGGGAAACTACAGGCCTGTTAGTTTGACTTCTGTGGTATGCAAGGTCCTGGAACAAATTTTGAAAGAGAAAGTAGTTAAAGATATAGTGGTAAACGGTAATTGGGATAAGATACAACAGGGTTTTACAAAAGGTAGATTGTGCCAGACCAACCTGATATCCTTCTTTGAGAAGATAACTGATTTTTTTAGACAAAGGAAATGCAAAAGCTCTAATCTACTTGGATTTGTAAGGCATTTGATATAATTTCCCATGGGGAATTATTAGTTAAATTGGAGAAGATGGGGATTAATGAGAATTGAAAGGTGGATAAGGAACTTGTTAAAGGGGAGATCTAAAGGAGAACTGTTAATAAAGAGAGAGGTTACTAGTGGAGTGTCTCAGGGATTGGTCTTGGGACCAGTCTTATTTAACATTTTTATTAATGAGCTTGGCACAGAAAGTGGGAGTGTATTAATAAAATTTGCATATGACACAAAGTTGGGAGGTATTACCAATACAAAGGAGGACTGAAATATCTTATAAGAAGATCTGGATGACCTTGAAAACTGGAGTAATAGAAATGGGATGAAATTTAATAGTGCAAAGTGCAAGGTCATGCACTTAGGAACTAACAACAAGAATTTTTTGCTATAAACTGGGGACTTATCAGATGGAAGTGACCGAGGAGGAGAAAAACCTGGGTATATTGAATAACTATGAGCTGCCAATGTGATAGAGCTGTAAAAAAAGGCTAATATAGTCCTAGAATGAATCAGGTGAGGTATTTACTGTAAAGACAGGGAAGTGTTAATACCATTACATAAGGCACTGGCATGAGACTTTATCTGGAATACTGTGTGAGTTCTGGTCTCCCATGTTTAAGAAAGATTAATTCAAGCCAGAAAAGGTGCAGGGGTACTAGGATGATCAGATGCATGGAAACCTAACTGATGAGAGGAGACTCAAAGAGCTGGGCTTGTTTAGTCTAACCAAAAGAAGGCTGAGGCGAGATATGATTGCTCTCTATAAATACATCAGAGGGATAAATACAAGGGAGAGGGAGGAGTTATTTAAGTTAAATGCCAATGTTGACACAAGAACAAATGGATATAAACTGGCCATTAATAAGTTTAGGCTTGAAATTCGATGAAGGTTTCCAACCACCAGACGAGTGAAGTTCTGGGGCAGCCTTCCAAGGGGAGCAGTGGGGGCAAAAAAACACCCCAACCTAACTTGCTTCAAGACTGAGCTTGATAAATTTATGGAGGGGATGGTATGATGAGACTGTCTACAATGGCATGTAGCTAATCTGTGATTGCTAGTAGCAAATATCCCTAATGGCTGCTGATGGGACACTAGGTAGGGAGTGGCTCTGAGTAACTACAGAGAATTCTTTCCCAGGTGTCTGGCAGGTGGGTCTTGCCCACATGCTCAGGGTCTAACTGATCGCCATATTTGTCAGATTGGCAGAGACCCTTGGGGGTTTTCACCTTTCTCTGAAGCATGGGGCATGGGTAACTTGTAAGTTTAAATTAGTGTAAATGGTGGATTCTCTGTAACTTCAATTCTTTGAATCATGATTTGAGGATTTCGGTAACTCAGCCAGAGGTTATGGGTCTATTATAGGAGTGGATGGGTGAGATTCTGTGGCCTGTGATGTGCAGGAGATCAGACTAGATGACCATGAGGGTCCCTTCTGGCCTTAAAGTCTGTGAGTCTCTAACCATGACTGCTCCCTTTGTACATCTTTGTGAGTGCACATTTCCATGGCCTCCATTCCCCGCTCCATAGATTAGGCTGGGCATACAATGGGGAGGAAGTTTCTTGCCTGGGTAATAGATTCTGTAGCCTGTGTACTCCCTTTGTGCATCTGGGAACTCAGGGAGCTCCCCCTAGAGTTGTGAGACCCTCCCCTGCCCATGCCCCTAAAGAGGCCAAGGCCATAATACCACAATCTTGTGAGGACAATTTGTGAAAACTCATTGGACCTGACTGATCTCACTCACAACATTGCAAATCAGGAGTAACTCCTCTGAAGGCAATAAACTTACACCAGTGTATAACTGGCATGGCATCAGAATTAGGTCCCTTATGGCTTTTTCCATTAGAGGTTCCCTTAAGAGGAAAGGCTATATGAAGAGTACCTCATAGTTTAGATATGAGAATTGCAAATGTGAGATATTATGCAACAAGGAAACCATACTGGTACTTTTTCAATGACATATGACATGATTTTCAACTCCTTATAGTCTGGAACAAATTCAAGGCTATCAATTCATGCACTTATAAAATTCCTCAAATTTTATATAAATCTGAGGAATTTTATGAGTGCATGATTGAAGTGTATATATACAGTTGTAGATAGTCCTTCTTAACTACTTTTTGAAGGAATAAAACAGGAACAAGGGCTTTTTGCTGTTTCCCTCCCTTTTTGGGGTCTAAATTTCCTTCCTAAAGATAACGCATTGCTGAGACAGAATTCTGGGCTATTCTTTGTGTTGAGGAAGCAGGAGTGGTACTCTGGGAACAAGCAAGGCTGGCAGAGCACACTTATCACTATAATCTGACAATTTGCAAGAACTTGTGGGAGCAGAAGTAATGGCTACACTGGCTGCCCTTTTCCTTTGATGTCTTCCACTCCTGAACTTTGGTTTGCAGTGTTGAGTGTAAATAATGTAAGCCTGAAGTTGGAGCCTAAATGACAGCCCTAGCAACTGGCTTACACTCACACTCACTGTTCAATACAATAGCTCCTTTTAAAAACAAGATCATGTATTTATTTTCTCATCATATGACTAGTGAAAACAGATGAAGCAGACAGGAATACTAGGCATTTATTTGTCTCTGGGGGCTCTGATGTTCATGCTTGATTCTTGTGGAAGCTGAAGATAGAAGGAAAGCTCCCCACTGTCAGATACAATCTCTGCAGCAGGTTCTTTTAAAAGCTAAGGGTAAATCTGAAAACCTTTCCCTTTGTGCTGTTTGTTTGTTTGTTTTCATGTTCCTGGGGAGCAAGCTACGCAGATCTGGGAATTATGTGATACATTTTGGGCAGGCCATGCAGGCAGTGCATTTGGTGCACTTGCACAGGGCCCCCATGTCAGGGCATGCCACCCCCCCAATCGAAGGGAACCCCCCCCCCCAACTAAATTAAACAAAGCATCCCC
This sequence comes from Lepidochelys kempii, assembly GCF_965140285.1. Taxonomy (NCBI): domain Eukaryota; kingdom Metazoa; phylum Chordata; order Testudines; family Cheloniidae; genus Lepidochelys; species Lepidochelys kempii. Next base: position 203,974,255 of record NC_136381.1, on the reverse strand, counting down.
CTCTGAAAAAACCCCTCTCACACAAAAAACAACCCAAGGCCAGGAAGAGGGGTGGGACAGGAAGTGCCCTGCCTGTATGCTATGGAGAGAGCCAATGGGGAGGAGTGGGGAGCTGCACCAGCCCCGTGAGACAGGGGCTGCTGTGGGGTGAGTATGGGGCTGGCTGAATCTGCAACTCCCTCCCCACACCCATGGCCTCCAACTTTCTGAGGCCAGGATCCAGCCCTCAGGAAAAGGGAAGGTGGAGGGCCCCCAATTACCATAGTGCACAGGGCCCCAAAATTATTTAATCCAACGCTAACTTTGGGTTTATACTGTCAGCTCCTTAGCCTCTTATTTCTATACTTGCTTAGATTGTGATCTGAGCTCTGTGCTACTTTCCATTGTGCATTTTTTTTTAAAAAAAAAACACGTATATACATGTGGATTGGATGCATATCATGAATTCAGGATCACAATCCAGGCAGAAGATGAAGTTCCAGCAATTACATGGAAGAAATAAAAATACTAACATGTTACAACCTGTTTAAATTTTTTTTTTTACTTGCTGAAACCTCCTTCATTGCCTAGACTGTGATTTTTAAAGGCATGACATGCCTCCATATGTGAAGTCCCAGGATTTTGAAAGTATGCAGAAAACCATATGGCAGATCAGAATCTGACTTAACACAGAGAAAGTCCAATGTGGTTCAACAAACACCAGGTATCTCTAAACAAGGAGAGCAGACACTTTGCTGTACTAGAAAAAAACTTGAAAAACTGTAAAATGTTTTACAAATATATTTTAAAAGTATAGTTTTGCTCTGGTGGTTTCCTAACTTTAACTGCTTCTTAAGAAAACAGCTGCCATAGTCATCCAAAGCATAGACAAAAAAAGATCATTTGTTAATACTTTGCCCTATATTAACCTGTGTAATTACTCCAATGATATCTGAGTTTTTATAAATATTACTATTGTAATAGGTTATATGTCATGTTGCAGAGAAAAATGTAATACTTTTACCAAATGTTAGATGATGCACAAATGATTTTACAGTACGTAACAGATTAAGCACAATCCGTGACTAAGCCTTATCTGGAGTAAATACAAATATTTCTATATGTTACTATAGCATGTACTAATCCCAGTTTGTGAACATTTATTAAGATAAAAAGAACAATTTCTATTAAATGATTATTAAGAACCAGTTCTTGATTCAGTGGGAGCAGGCTTGGGTCCCAGGAAAGATTTGCAAAATTTAGCCTAAAGAGTATACAAATGTTACCAACAAAACAAAGTGTCTTAAGATAGGTGAATTCCCCCCAATCTAGTGGTCAGTCTGTTTTTTCCCCTTCTCATGGTGCTGTGTTCCTCAAATATATGTAAAGCAAGTATCGTCTCCAAGTATCTTTTTGTTCAAGTAATGTACATTCAGTATAGATATTATCTTGTTTGGAGTTAACCAAATGTATGTGCACTGAATTGATATTCCAAAGAATTTCAGTGAAATAGAGGAAAACGCCCTTATAATTAATTCTGAAATATTTTCTATATATATGTGTGTGTGTGTATATTTTTTTAGAGAAAGTGTATTTTTCCACAGCTCATATCATAATCAAACAATGATGCTCACACTGCAGCCACAGGAAAAAAATATATTTCACTCTCATGGGCTTTCATTGAATAAAGAGATTTTGAACTGAGCTCCTTAAAATATCAATGCTCTATATTATTCCCCAGATCCAGATATAAATCTTTATAATGGTGCACTTTACAAGCAGCACTCCTGAGTCTTTTTTGATTGGTAATCACAGTGTTTCCTTATTAATACTGTAAAAAATGTAAAAGGCATAAACATTTTGCAATCTATCTATCCTTTCTGTATGGGTATACATCAGCAGCTGTTTTAAGCATTCCTAATATTTCACACATCATTTTTATGGGTTTATATAGGGAGAAAATTGTACCAGAAAACGGAATTCAATGACTGCCATTCTATGAATAAATCCAGTTATCTTTGATATTCTGGGTGTAATAAAAATGTACAAAAGTTAAATTTCTGCCTCATCACAGAGTTATGTTGACTATTTTTAATGTCAGTGGAGAAACGGAGTTCCAGCAAACTGTTTTTTTTTTCAAACTACTGCCTGATTTCAGGATATGTTTTCATTAAAACAATTTGTTTAAAGCTCTAACAGACACTGAATGCTTGCTAATCCATACACCAAAATATCTGAGTAAAATGGAGAGTTATTTTAAAACACAGAGTAATAATTAATCTTCATTTTGGATGAAACATAAAAGGGCAGGTACTCCTTTTAATTTTTTTCTGAAATCACATAATTTTCAAATATCTGAGTACTATGACTTTGCTGAAGCGTATGAACACTGCACTGAGGGATAAAGCATTTATCTTAGCCTCACTTGCAAGCATAAGCAGCTTCATTCAAATAGATTTGTGTTTCATTGTTTGGTGGAGTTTCATGTAGATATTCGGCTCCCATGGCTTGGCATGAGTGCCATCAAACCCGGGTCTTTCCACCAGCGGTTTATGCTGCCAAAAGAATTTGGGCACATCTGGCAAACCCTAATTCCTTAACTCTCTGGTGCATGGCCAGGGGATACCTCTGGGAAACCCATTTTTCTTCTTATCAGAGGAAGTAGAGGAATATTGTAATAGTAGAAGACACAGATGGATTAAGCACTCTTTATGATGTCCCTGGTATGCTATGATAATTCTTTAAACCCTTTCACAGTTCTTAGTACAGGCTGTCATTAGCAAAAGGCACAGTTTTGGCAATATCTTCCATTATGATTCCTGCTTTTAGAACTTTTGAACCTGGCTTGATCACAGCCCCCAAGGTACCTGAATTGATAACATATTTTAAGTGTGTGTGTGATGTACATTGAAGGCAGGCTGAAAGTGACTCCATCTCCTGGACTCTAGACTACAGTAGTATCTCCCAGTCTAAAGCCACAACTCCTATTCATGCTTTTATTAGGAAGATGCCTCTGTTTGATGGAACATACATTGATCTTAACGGATCAGACTATTGGTCCATCAAGTGCAGCATAGGGTTGCTGAAAAGTTGCATAGGAACTTGGACACACTTGAAATCAGAGTGGGTTTGGGATGTGTTGCAATCCAGGAAGTTCAATACTCCATTGCTCAGGAATCTGCTAATCAATGCCCCTTAACACCCTACAAGTGTCCAGAAATTTTCTCACCTTCCATTTGGTGTCTTCTGGAGGACCCCCTCCCAGGATTTTCCTGGGGTGTCAGCTGGCTGTTCCCACTACAGTATGCTGGGGTGGCTATCCCAGTCTATCCAGTCTTGAAGGGAGGAGAGATGTGCTTTCCCCCCTAACAGTTCAGCAACACATGGGAAATAATCTATTTTGTATTATGCTGATGAGCCCTCCTGAAACCCTTCTGGAGAGGCAACCACTCAGCACCCATTAAAAATTCTGAGGAAGGAAGGACCTCCTCATAAGGGAGAGTCAGCGGTCAGGCCTGGGAACCCTCTTGGAGACACTTACGTTAATGTGAAGGTTCCCCAGGGTTTGGTGGAGACAAATATCTGGAGGGATGGATAGGGTATCTTGCATTTTCAGATTCTGCATTGGAAATCCATGCATGCAACAACGTTGGAATTGCACAGAAGTTCCAGGCAAAGAACGTTCTGCATTGCCTTGTACTCTATGCAGTAACACCAGTCCATGGAGGTGAAAATATGTAACATTACCCATCTCTAAAGGAAGATCTTGGCACAGGCTTTTCATAAATAGCAGCCATAAATCCTATACTCTCATGGCACTTTATGGATAGAAATTGAAATAAGATCTTTGCCCTGAATCTGTCGGGGACATCATCAACAAATGCTACACAGCACATTGCAGCATTTAGAAACTATGAAGTTTGCTATACCAAGGTTGTGTTGCTCCTGGTAATAAGTGCTACTAGTGTGGTAATAACACTAAAATAATTCTATGTACAAGATGGGTTGGGAATAATGTAAAAGGTGAAAAGAGGCTGTACCAAAGGTTAGTGATGAATTGACTTGTGTCACAATACTTTGTTCTTTTATTCCTAGTTAGGGATGAACTGAAATGGGGTGGGGGGAGAGTTGTAATAATTGGGCCTACAAAGTTACCCTGAAATGTCATCTCAACCATGAAAAGTGAGTGAAAGTTCATAAGATGTCACAATAACTTGTAATAATGGGAAAAGGCGCAAAAGGGAGACAGAAAAACTGAATTAGTATAAACAAAACAGCCTACTGATATAACTCAAGGACTATGTTAAAATCATGCTTGGTAAGCAAGAGAAATCAATGGACCAAATTGGTGTGTCAGAAATTAGGTGTAATTGATGGACAAACTAATGAGGGGATGGGATAGTCTACCCACCACTCCTCTTTTGGGGTCCTCAAAAAGGGACTTTGTAGTGAAAGCTGGCTACCACGATGTTGGCTGACAGGAGAACAAGAAGGAGCTAGCTTGACCATTGTTGCTGTCACCATCTCCTGGAACCCTGAGCTCCAGTGTGATACCACTGTGCCTTCTTTGTCTTACTTGTGAGAGGTGTCCTGATTACCATTTAAGAGACTGTCACACAAGGGGTATTTTCCTTTAAAGAGTCTTTCCAGCTAAAGGGAAAGGGAACAAGGGATGGTGTTAAAATAAAAGTCTTACGTAATACTTTACATTTCAAGTGCTTTCACTGTTTTTTCATCTTTCCTGTATCTTTCATAAAAGGTCAAAATTATTTTTATGATGTGTTTGCCATGGTACTAAGCAGGCTGAGATCTCTGTATAATGAACCCCAAACCTTGTTTAACACTGTTTTATGTTGGACAGTGACAGGGTCATATTAACACCTTTGACTCATTGGGCCCATATATTCTATATAAATTACTACAACAGGTGAGTGGGAAGAAGCCACCTTTGCAGAACAAGAAAGAAATCAATGTTATGCACTAGAACATCATTCCCCAAGACCAATACACAAATGTAACTATGCACAGGCAGAGAAGATCTCGTCAGAAGTGGATGGTGTTTCTGCATGTACTAAAATGAAATAATCTATACATAGGGCCCTGCATATGTGTGCAACCAACTTTCCAGCAGAACATTATCCACAACCTCCTGTCTCTGGAAACACCTAATTCTTGTGCCAGCAGGCCGCATTAGAGACTGAAGTTCCTAACTGTCCACTTTTCTGCTGTTCCCCACTTAGAGAGCTGTGCTCTCTCTCTCTCTCTCTCTCTCTCTCTCTCTCTCTCGGTCAAGGTAGGGGTGGTGACACCAGAGATCAGAAGGTCTCTGGGGCACTGGGAGGAGTTCACAGGATGGAGGTAGCCAGGGAGTGTCATGAACATGGTGGTGGAGCCACCTTTGAACCTGGTCAAAGCCAAGGAGAAATTTGGATGGGCCTATGTACCTGTTACTTTGCATCAAATGCCAAATAAACCTAGGTCCAACATTGCAAACAGGAAGATTGGGACTACTGCAGTCCCAGATAGATGCGGAAATATTCCACTCTTTTGTCACTTCTAGTCTAGGTTACGATAAATCCCTGATAACAGGTCTCTTTACAAATCACAGCCTGTGGAGAACTCAGTTGCCCTGAGTATTAATAACCCAAACTAAACATATCACTTCTATATTAAGATCATGTCAATGCCTTCCAGGTAGGTATCAGGTCAGTTTCAAGATCCTGCTGTTGTCTTGAAAGAACTACATAATTTAGTCCCCTGAATATCTAATTAAACCTTTTGGTTCCCTTAACGCACATGTCAGGGTTTGACTTTGAGTTCTATTAAATGCTGGGTTGTTGTCTGTATAGGAATATCACTAAAAACTATTAGGTGCCAAAGTCTTTGCCTGTTTTGCCCCCAGCTCTGAAGCATAATGCCAGCTGAGACTCAGAATGTTAATTCCAGAAATGCCTTCAAATCAAGACTACAAGCATGTTTGTTTAATCTGGCTTTCCCCAAACAATAGCTCTGTCTCTGGATATATTCTGTGAAGTGCTCTAAGACATTTTTTACATGAAGAGCGCTACATACAGTAAATATAAAATGTATAATGTATTTTTGAATGTGCACATATATATTTGTCCTTTGCCATTATGTAAAACAAGGGAACAATCATTCATTTGAGTAACATGGGTTCCCAGAAAACAAAGATTTCTGTACTAGTGAGGAAGTTCAAAACTCTCCCTAGATACAGTATCTTCTAAACTCATATATTACATAAATAGTGAGCATTAATTCAGTTTAAAAAATGGTAACAATGATTTCTCGAATATATTGTTATTTTAATATTCACAAGGGTGTCCCTAAACCTCTGACTGCCAGAAGCTGGGAATGGATGACAGGGGATGGATCACTCGATAAATTGCCCTGTTCTGTTCATTCCCTCTGAAGTATCTGGCATCAGCCACTGTTGGAAGACAGGATACTGGTCTAGATGGACCATTGGTTTGACCCAGTATGGCCATTCTTATGTTCTCATTATTTTGATATTATGAATAATATCTAGGTTTACAATGGTAACTGCACAGCATATGTGTGTAATGTGAAAATTATGTAGTAACCTGCACTATGGTAAATCAGTAACTACTTTTTTTGAAAAGAGAATTGTTGGGGCTGTTTATAAGGAGTCATATCACACAGACTCTTCCAGGTTTGGATGCACCAAGTTTTGTAGGAGCAAAAGTGGCCTCATTGGATCAAGCTGATATTTTGTAGTTGTTTATCCTGCTTTCACCATCTTCAGACCCTCAGTCTCCCCTCATTTCTTTGACGTGGCTGACGCTGCTCATTTGCAAATCTCAGTTGATTTTTTTTTTAATTTGCAAGAAGAAATGCAAATGGCTGAAATGCAAATGCTAGCTTTCACAGGGAGCTATACCTGAAAATATGATATCGGACTTTTAGCTTGCCCTATGAACCAATTGTATCCGTCTACAAGGGAAGTTCTATTAGTATAATTATACAGATAGAGTTAAACCACTATAGTTATATTGGCATCACTCCCCGTGTGAACAATCTTTTTCTAGATTAAAAGTGGCTTTTTCCACTTTAGCTTAAACTGTTTCTGAAACAAAGTTAACTAAACTGGAGAAAGACCCTCTTACACTGGACTAAGACAGTGTGCATCGGAGGTTATAATGATATTGGGTTAAATTCACATATCTGAAAGTGGTATAATGCTCCATGTAGACAAGCCCTTAAACACCATAAGGCTTCCATAGACACACACTGTTGGTTACTGAAGGTGGGTAAATCTAGTCTCTTTTTATGCATGTAGTTGGCAGGTGTCATCCCAGACCTGCGTGCAAATTATACTATAATAGCTAAACCAATGTAATTGTTCAATATATATACTTATATCAAGCCAGGTCTAAACTAGAAACTTTTGCTGGTATAGCAATGTTGGTTAGGGGTGTGATTTTTTTAAATGACTCTTCTATAATGGCAAAAAAGTGATTTTCCTGGTATAGCATTTCCAAAAGTTAACCCCTGCCTTCCCCATTTGCCGCTATAAGCTGCATCTACAGTAGGAGGGGTTTCTTATATAGCTATACAAGTAGAGCTATATCAACAAACTTCTTGTGGTGTAGAATAAGCTTAAAGGCCCATTGCGAAAGGTATTATGTAAAAATGGCATTCAAACCCTTAAAAATATCATGACAGTATGGAAACAAACATGGTCCCTGGAGGAAGGAGAACATGCAAAACTGGTTGGGGACAACCAACAGAGAAATGGCTTATTGTCCTTGTCTGTAGGGAGCTTGGTGAAAACTGGTTTGGTTTTAAGGAGCATTACTTTCTGTCCCTGAGTATACCAGAATAGGGTCTTTTGGGAGTAAGACACATCACCAATGTAGCTATCCCGATCCAACTCCTAGTGTCGACGCAGTCCAGCTGGTGCAAAAAATTTAGTGCAGTCAAGGCCTGGGGAAAAAATTTCAACTATGAATGGCTAGATTTAAGTGCCTAAATACATATTAAGGCACACATTTTGTTCTAACTGGTCTTTAAGGAGAATTGGTGAGACTGAGATACTAGTTGGTGGAGATGTGATCGTTAGTATTTGTATGAATACTCAGCTGCTTGGCTGAGGGTGAGGTGACTAAAATGTATATTTGAGTTTGTAATTTTAAATACTTGGCAGGGAGCTCAGAGCCTGGGCATCCACATTTTTTTTTATTATTCCTAAACTGAAAAAAAAAAGATTAAAAATAAAAAAAGTGGATCTGATGTTCAAAGGTAGTTTTCATACAGCACAGAGAGACTCCCTGGACCAGTCATTTATAACTGGATGTGTGATCTTGAAGTGGATGTGTGCATAGATCAGCTCAAATTCAGTCACTTTCCATTATCTGTTCCTCTAGCTCTTAGACAGTGTCTGTGTCTGAGCATGTAAATTGGCTGGAAATAATCAGAGTAGACCCCCACCTCCCTTGCCTAATTTAACTGGCCATCTCCCTCTTTCTTAAAATCCAAACCCTTTCTTATTTTTAATTTCCTTACATGCTAAAGAGATTCCTGTTAAAGGAATAATTCACTTAACTGGATTCAAAAAGAAATCCCATGTCAGGAGTCCTTTAAGCATTGCAATACCCAATCCCCATTTAACCCAAGCTCTATGGTGAAGTGATAATTAGGTGTTAAAAGCTAACCGCAGAAGTCTCTCTTTCTTAAAATTGAAACCTAGGTTCAATTGCCAGTGGGTGTCATAGAAGACACGCCTGAAATTTATGAAAGTTCAGAGGAAGAAAACCCCTGGCTTCCGTGAAAAAAGGAGCAAACCGGAGATGATGTATGCATGGCTGAGATGTTAACAGGCTGTTGTTCTTCTCCACACTTTGACACTGGGATTGAGCTTGTTGAATTGAGACTATGCTCTGAGTGTCTTGGTGCTAGCATGCAGTACAATCTGAATCCAACAGAAGTGCTTTTGAGCTATCAGCAGCATGAAAGAAATATTATACTCCAGCGACAGCAAGCAGGGCAAAAAAGAAATAAAAGATTACTGCAATGTTTCCTGTGAAGGAAATTGGGCCAATATTGTGGCTGGTAGCTGACAAGGTGCTTTCATTTAATTTGTTTCTAATTTTACTCAGTGTCGGACAAGCAAACACAGATTTTAAGGGATCACCTTCAGCGTTAACAGGCTGTTTTATAGTGAGTTAAACAGATGCTTTAAAGTGTGAGGTATGATATAGAAATGTACCCCTTAAAAATAACACCATGTAGATGCAATTAGCTGCTCCCTTGGGGCCAAATTTTCAAAACTTGAGCCCTAAATTGCTCTTGCAAAAATATATAAGTGTGTAACCTGCATTCTGGGCCAGATTTTCAGAAGGGGCAGCCTTCTTTTTGTGTGTGCAGATTTGCATAAGTAAAGTTTGTAACTTCAGGTTTTCATCCAAGGTTGATGTTAGAGTGCAAATACAGGTACTTGAACCTCTAGCTACAGGATTGTGCGTGCCAATGGTAGTTGGAGCATAAGCACTCTAATTTGCAAATGCAAAAATCGGGTCTGTTACAGCCCTTTAAACAACATTTCCCCATGGTGGGCACAAACTGGGCAATTAGAGTTGAGTTTTAAATTTACTCTTTTCAGGGCAAAAAATAAAATTTGTTGTCTGACTGATAGTGGAATGTGACAGTTTGCTTCTGTCTACTCAGTGCCTAATATACTGCTTATTCTTAGCTAAGCTCCTCAGCTGCTTAGCCCTGGTCTACACTGGGCGGGGGGGGGGGGGGTATCGATCTAAGTTATGCAACTTCAGCTATGTGATGAATGGAGCTGAAGTCGAGGTACTTAGATCGACTTGCTGTGGCGTCTTTACCGCGGTGAGTCGACTGCTGCTGCTCCCCCGTCGACTCTGCCTGTGCCTCTTGCAGTGCTGGAGTACAGGAGTCGCTGGGAGAGCACTCGGGGTTGATTTATCGTGTCTAGACTAGACGTGATAAATCGATCCCCGCTGGATCGATCACTGCCTGCCGATCCGGTGGGTAGTAAAGCCATACCCTTAGTGTTAATAATTTTGTTAGTTGCAGTGGTGTGGCTACCCATCCTGTCTGCCTGTGTTATTGTGGACTGTTAACCATTCCCTCACTGATATACATCTCCTTCCTTTATAACCTGGTCTATGCTCGCATTAAAGGACAACATGGGCCATTTCCGGCCCCAGAAAGTATTTTTGAAAGGGTCAAACCGACTCTTATGAGATTACTACTCCAAGTGTAAGACACTGCAGGGCTGAAACCTTGGAGTTGTAAGCTGCTGACACCCCTGCATCACCACAGGAGGACCTTGTGGGTACATATAAATGGGGATAAAAGCCCTGCAACACAGCCATGGCATGCCTGGGTCAGTTGACATGGGCTTGCGGAGCTCTGGTAGCAGGGCTAAAAATTGTTGTGTAGATGTTCGGGCTCAGGCTGGAGCCTGAACATCTATCCAGCATTTTTTAGCCGGAAGTACCACCCAGCAGGACCTAAGTGGCAGCCCCCCACAGGCCACTACTGGGCCTGTACCAGTACTTAAGGGGAGCTGTCTGCGCAAGAACATAGACTGCCTGCCTGTCTCTGCTCCAGACCCTGCTTGTGATAGACCCTAGTCTCCAGCTTCCGACCTTGGTCTGTCCTTGACTGCGCTATTTGATTGCCCTATAATGTGGTGCCTGACCCCGATCTCCCGGTAACCGACCCAGCCTGCCTCCTGATCTGCCACTGACCTGTCTCAAACTCTGACTCCCTGGTACCTGACTTGGCCTGATTCCTGTTGTGACCACTAGGTTTGTCTGCCCATGTCCTGGTCATATGACAGCATAATTCAGGGATTAGCTTCAGCATGAAATTCTCAAAATTCAGAACATTTGCGATTCAGATCCACACACTAACATTAATAACCAAAATGTCACAGCAGTGTGGATCTTGTTTTCAGGAAAAATTAGGGTTCACTGCAGCTGTTTATGAGTGCAGGGTCGCAGCTATAAACTTTGCTGCCCAATTTCTATTTTGCCCTCAGGGGTTTGAAGAAAATCTCGGGCAGTAGTTTAGAATACATAAAAGCTGTATTGGGCTATGCAGCACTCTTGACTTAATTTACCCTAACGTTAACATTAATATAACTGAGTAATTTATTTGCCATAGACAGAGAGTATGGGTAAAAACATATGTCCTGGTGTGTTTACATTTCACTGTACAAAAATGATCAGAAAAGTGACTCCACAGAAATGACATCTTGGTGTTTCATACCACAGTAGTGCAGTTGACTCGTTAAATTATATTTTTATTCTGCATACTGGCCAGCAATGGAAACTCAGCCGAGGATCTGAAAACCAAATTGTAAATGCCTGGTCTCAACTACACTCCTGAAACATCCACTAAGCTTGGAAATACCCTTTGCTTGGTAAGGAGCTAAAGGGAAGTTAATCTGGTCCAGTGCCAAAGGAAACAATTGGGAGGAAAATTAGTTTATGTTTGTATTTTCAAATGTCCATGCTAGAGGGACAGAGTCCATCAGACTGACAGAGTTATTGCTCTCCAGGGAATGCCAGCACAGCCTATCTTTTGTAAAATCATTGTGGGGCTGGTGCTGCTCTTAGTCTTACCCATAGCACCTTGTTGAAGTCAGTGAGGTTGAAAGAGGGTAACTCAGGACAGAATGTGGTCCTGATGAACTAGCTGTATGTTTACTGCAGACAAGTGTAAGAAAACTATTATACATAATAAACAACCCAGGAGCAAGAAGGAGAGAAGAGTAGCAGGAAGCAAAATCAAATTGCAGAAACCACATTCCAGAAAACTAACCTAAGTTTTCATTATTATTGATTTACTGTCTGCTAATATAGCCTCAAAAAGTGACTGTGAGCATAGTCTGAGAAACAGGAAATCAAAGGAACAGATGTGACTATCTGAGGCCAGTGAGAAGAGAACAGTACAGGGCCCTAGCAGACAGTGATTAAGGAAATGAAGGGCAAAATCCAGCCCTCACTGTCAGGAGCCAAGGCTAGAGAGAAATGGAATGTCAATCATCTCATGAGGGGCCCTTTGTCATCCTTCCAGCACAGGACAGGATGGTTCAATGAGGCAGTGAGCAAATGTATGGTAGGGAACATGTTCCCATAGCTCCAGAAAAGAGCTGTGTATATTCCGATCAGCTGCTGAATGCAGCATATGTGCAGGGGACAGGGGGCTTTGCTGTAGCATCAAAACAGCAGGCCACACTCTCTTGGTCTGTGTAGTTTTGGCATGAACATTAGCCACACCTTTCTCCTTGGATTCAACAAAGTATTGGGCACGCAGGGCAGAAGGGTAAGTAATCCTCTTTGTTCTCTTCCCTCATTAGTGCAGCCACACAACACAGGCTGGGATTTAGTCCTAAAATGGCACCTACTTAATCTTTCAGCATCAATTAAAGAAATCATTTGCTGTATTAAAGTTTTAAATGGTGTTTACTGAGACATATGGGTATTTACTATGTGCAAATGTTATGTTTACTTTTAGATGTTTTTGTATGTGCATATTTGTGTTAGTGATAATATTATGATGGTAATTTCTACATAAATGTGTATAGTATGTTTTTAAAGTGTCTCACGAGGTAGTTATTATTTATCTTGATGCTAATTGCATTGGGAATATGACAATATTGAATTGTATGCTAAATGTATGTTTCCTTTGTACACCTTTTTAGGGCAAGTTTACAACCATTATGAGCCTGCATTGATCCAAACTGGGCTAGACAAAACAGTGGAGACCTCATTGCAGTTGTCCAGACGCCTAAGGTGACAACTGAAAGTCAAAGATGCTTTTGTGTCAGTTGATTGAGGCGGCTTGTGAAAAGACTTCTGTGGGGATTCATTTTCAAACTTTTGAGAGAATATATAATTTGGAGACTTTTGGGTGAAATTGTTAGAGTCTTTAGAAAGAAAGGAGAATACTGGTCCTAAAACAATAGATAAAGGAATAAAAAGGGGCATGAAGTGCAAAAATGTTTCAGTAGTTGAAAATGTTGAACCTTATGTTCCTAGTTTTCTTAGCTATTGGTCTGTAGCTTAATAAAACATTATCTGATAAGGAATTGCAGTGTATTGTCATCTTTCCTGAAGTAAAGAATCTACCTGAAACAAAACTAGATAATGTCTGGGAAACACAACAACAACAACCAAAAAAAGGGTGGGCCAAATTCGTCACTGTATGTATGTATCTAAAAGATGTGTTTGTCAGAATAGTGGAATACACTCAAATGTTGTTTTGCAATGACCCAGTTAATCAGAGACTTATTACAATATCAGCTTGTATGCTGGTCAAATGATTTATCAGGTAAGTACTCTACTCTAGTGATAGTGATTATCATGATTTATCAGATACTTCTTAGCATCATGATAAAGGAAATACCTTTCAAAATTATTGGCATATCACCTGAGACATGATGCAAGTGATTTAACTTCTTAAATGTCTCAGGTGGTCTTCTTTATGAATTAAAACTTGGAATCCTTGCAGAAAAATAGAATCAGTGTAAAAATGACATCAGAAAGGAAGAGAATGAAAGATACAGAAATCTAGACCATTGAAAAGCACCTTTGAATTGTATATGATAAAGATCTTGTAATGGCAAGTCTCAGATTTCTGTGAATTCAGCATAGAAAGGCAGTGTATGAAGGAGTTACAGTCAACTCAGAAAACAACTAAAATGAATTTTTTGTCTCTATAACATAGCATTTACACACACCTAATAAGAAAAACACATTTCAAAATCCACTGCTATGAAGGAGTCATGTTGTTTTATCTGTGGATATCAGTGAGAGCTTTTTTCAGTGTGTTATATCCACTGGAGAGAAGGGGCCAAAGTAGATCTAACTGGCTTAAAAGAATTATGTATATGTCAGGAATATTGAGTTATCTAAGTGGGTGATGCCTTTATAGCATACTGGGCTGTGTCACAGCGGAGGGAGGTTATAAAGACAAGCCAGTAATTCCAAATGTTTTTAAACTGTTTTAAAATTTATTAGGGTCTGAATGCTTCTGAGAAAGTCATATTTTATTACTTTAACTCTTGTTTGGATATTTAATGGCTGTCTGGAGAGACTTCTGCGGTTAGCTTTTAACACCTAATTATCACTTCACCATAGAGCTTGGGTTAAATGGGGATTGGGTATTGCAATGCTTAAAGGACTCCTGACATGGGATTTCTTTTTGAATCCAGTTAAGTGAATTATTCCTTTAACAGGAATCTCTTTAGCATGTAAGGAAATTAAAAATAAGAAAGGGTTTGGATTTTAAGAAAGAGGGAGATGGCCAGTTAAATTAGGCAAGGGAGGTGGGGGTCTACTCTGATTATTTCCAGCCAATTTACATGCTCAGACACAGACACTGTCTAAGAGCTAGAGGAACAGATAATGGAAAGTGACTGAATAAAGAAAATCCATCCTAGATAGCAAACAGCACTAATTACAGTAATAAGTAAGACCCCTCTCTTTGTGGAACTCAGTACAGTAGTTATAATGTGGATGTTAGTATAAATGTAGCCTTTTTTTGGTGGAATGCCAGTTGTATTTTCCAGAGCCCGGTCTCTTTAAGACTTGGAACTCTGCCGAAGAGGTCAGAGCCAGGACACAGCAAGGTGTAATCGCAGCAGTTGTGGTGGGAGCTCCGACAGTAGTGTCCAGTAGTGGGGCTTCTGCTAGCTGCGTGTGCTTGCTGGACTCAGGAAGAAATCTTCATAAACTTCACCAGTTTGAAACAGCATCCTGCTCTGGGAGGTGAACACCCTTTTCCAAGCAATATCCTTTCCCCACTATCTGCCTCCCTCCCACCACATCCACCTCCAATGAAGTTTGAACAAGCCTTTGACAAGTATGATGCCTTTATCTGGCTTGTAACTGTACCAAGGAGGCTCTACTGTATATAGTCCCAGACTGTGGCTTTAAAGCCACAGCCTGCACTGAGGAAAGAGAAGAGAGAGGGAAAGAGGAAGAAGGGGCTTGACAGTAACAGGGGTCCCAGGAGGAATTTTGCTGGCCAGTGCATAGGGTGAGAAAGGATTCGGGAGGCCAGGGCTGCCAGCAGTGAGACTATGCTTGGCTCCTGTACGTAGAAGTTCTTTATGCCCTTTCCCCTTCCCTGGCACAAGCAACCAGGGTGAGGTGGAATCTACTCTTCAGTGTTTTATCTTACAAGACTTTTATAATTGTTCAAAAAGGTGTAGTAGAGGTAGATAATAAAAAGAAAGTTAGAGGCAGGCAACATGCGGTTGTAGAACATGAATGATTCCACATGACTAGTAGCTGACATTGTTAGTTTATCTATCTGGCCTCTTGTCACGCACCATTTTAGCAGGACTTCTAAGAGACATTTCTTTTTTTAAAACCATCTTTACCTCCATCCCTCCTCACTTTCTCTTATATTTGTATTATTATAGTTTATTTCCATCACCAATGTTTTCTCATTAAGTTGACTATGAGGACATATTGCCAGAATAGACACAGAAATAATGAGAACTACCTTTTCACTAATGGGTAAGGGCTTCTTGTTTTCAGAAGTTTGGTAATCTCTGCTAGGCTCCTTTCTGGGGTTTACATGGAGAATTCCAATCCCCATCCATTGTTCCAATGTGCCACATCTTTCAGATTGCAGTGTCTTCTGTTGATCCTCTCTATGGCTTGGTACAACATGTCTCTAAAATCACTCTTATTTTGTATGTTTATTAAGCCGAAGAAGAAGAGACAGACAGACAGCCACACTCCCATACACACACAAACAGTAAAACAGGGCCACTAACTACAGCCCTATAAAACAAAGCTGACCACCTTTAAACTTATTTGCGGTAGAGTTGGAGGCAGAAATATCAGCTGAGATTCTGTTAAATTTGTACAGAAACGTGAATTTTCATATTGGATCAGATCAACGGTCCATATAGTCCACTGTCCTGTGTCCAACAATAGCTAGTGCTTCAGAGGAAAATGCAAGAAACTCTGTAGTAGATAAATATGGAATTACCTGCTCCCAGGGAAAGTTTCTTTCTAAGCTCCATTATTAGAGGTTAGCTTATACCCAGAATCCAAAAGTCTGTTGTTTTTCATCCTTGCTATTATAACTCTGAATATTCTTAAAAAGAAAAGGAGTACTTGTGACACCTTAGAGACTAACCAATTTATTTGAGCATAAGCTTTCGTGAGCTACAGCTCACTTCATCGGATGCATAAAGTGGAGAATGCAGTGAGGATGTTTTATACACACAGACCATGAAAAAATGGGTGTTTATCACTTCAAAAATTGGTTAGTCTCTAAAGTGCCACAAGTACTCCTTTTCTTTTTGCAAATACAGACTAACACGGCTGCTACTCTGAAATCTGAATATTCTTGTTATTCATTTAAATGTGTAATCTCTTTTTGAATTCTGCTAAAGTCTTGACAAAAGTGATATCTTGTCACAATGAGTTCTACAGGTTAATTAACCCTCTGCAGATTTGTTTTGTACTGAAAGTCCAGAAGATTCAACATGTAACTAATCCCTTCATTCCAAACTTGTAAAAATAATATCAGGAGAGTGGTGCAGTATATTTGGAATCAGTACAGTGCATGTATATTTCCTAACACTAGATACTGATGTAACCGAGGGCAGAATTTGGTTCACTGTGTATAACTCACTTTTAAAGCCTGACAGAAGGAAAGACAGGCCTCATACCCACATGTCTATTTTGGGGAAGTGGTTTCCCTAGTACTCATGTGTAGCCACACTCAGAACTTCCTCCCCTTCCCTCATGAGTTTGTTTTGTTTTAAGTCATTGGGACAGAGGAAATGAAGCTGAAATTTAATACAATGGCTACTTACAGTAGGAACATAACGGTATTAATGGTATTTATGTACAAGAAGCATTACAGTTCACCATTGAGTAAAAATAAAATCCAGGCAAAATGCACAGGTGATTGTATGAAGGCATTAATATTTCCATGAAGTGTCTAATACAATTTTGAAAATGACTAGAGAAGAAAGAAAATAAAGATTTCTGCTTAATGTGAGAGTGCACTATTTCTTCTCCCCATAACCAACTTCTTTTATGAAATAAGGAAATGATCCTGAGGAAAAAGAGGAAGATACAAATTATAAAGGAGCATTTGTTTCAATTCTGAATGAAAGGGGGAAGTTCACAGCCTTGTGTTTAAAAGGTATCAATGTGTTTTGGTACATAGCTTATTATTGACACAAAGATTAAAAAAGAAATGTTAGGATTTTCATCGTTTCTAGAGATGTTCCCTCCACACAAATATATATGTTATTTTGCAGGAAATGCTATTATTTTTTAAAAGAAAAAACTTCTGATGTGTTGCCATCTTTATAATGATTATTTTCAGAGGAACAATCATTCCACCAAAGCTAATAAATGTATTTGTTAACTTTGAACATCAGGCTTTCATTTTCTATCGTCAATTGCAGTATAATTGGGGATGGTAACAGAACTAATTCTGATGAGACTGTAGCTCCAGACAGAAAAGTGTGCTGTATGACAGATGCTACCCACTTTTATTCCCAGGGGGAAAGCTTTTCAGAACTGGATTGATGTTTGTTAGTGCCTGCTGGAACTAGACCACTGGGTTCAAGAAAAGAACCATGATGGCCATTTGAAGAGATACATTTTGAATATTACACACCTTATTCATGAAGTATCCTCATTAAATCCCTCAATAATAAAAGAACTGTGGAATCCTAGTTCCCACAATTTACTTCTTTTCACGCTTTCAACAGAAAGAAAGTTTTCCCAGAGATCTAGAAAAGACAAGGGGATGTCTAACAAATAGCAAGGAAGCTCAAAATATGCCTGAACTAAAGTCACAAGTGGCTCAAATGATGGCACTTTGCCAGCTATTCAGCAAATTAATTGAGTCAAACAACAAATGCTAGGCAGGAGCCAGACAATAGTAAACCATGGTTTTCTGGGCAGAGTGTAGGAAGATTTGAGCTCTGTGGGCATTTTGATGAGTCTAACTTTTACCACAGTTAAATAGTAAGTGGGGTAGACTGGAGATCTGTCTTCCTCTCAGAGAAGTACATTTCCATTCAAAGCTAGCAAACTGCTTCTTGCCTACTATTTATTAATTAATTTTTGCATAAATTTCAGTGAGGGATAACAAATACCAAGCTTATTTTGAACTTGGCAGGGGTCTAGATTTCTGTCTTTTAATGTGACAATTAAATGACAGATGATATGGAGAAAGAAAAAAAAATCCTACCTGCTATTGTATTCCCTATTTAACAGCTTATAAAAATAGAAAGGAGCAGTATTTAACCCATTCTTTACTTAGACTATTAAATTATAGCTAATTATTTATGAATTAAGAAGAAAGTACATGGGGCTTAGTGAATAGTTAATTGTTTTAAGAGGCAGCAAGACTAGACAACAGTGTTTTTTTCCCAATGTTTTCTCTATTTGCCAAAGTAAACTCTGCAAACCTAAAGCCTCAGCAGACTTGTTGGGATTTTGAAGGAGCTATTGTTCTGACGGTCCCTGAACACTTTCCTTTTATTCTTTTTCTTTCCTGAGACCTCTGTACCAGAAGCTGAAATACAACAAGAATTTTGTAAACTCCAGATCAAAATGAAGTTCAGTAGCTGTGATTAACTGGAAATGGAAGGGAACCAATCCACTTTGCCATACAAGCTCAGTGCAATATTGTCCTATTTATCACATTTATGACTTTTCCCTTTGATCGTGTTAATAACAGTTCCTTAGACTATTAAAGCGGGAAGTCTGAAACATGTCACTGGAAAAAAATTACTTCTCACCATTTACCCGGTCTGTTTCCATTTTATGCTTTGCTCGCCTTGGACAGTGAAAATAGACTGGACAATCTCACTTTCTGGGCCTGATTAACCACAGCCAACTTTACACTACTGTGCAAGCTTGTGTGGAGTATGAGTTGGGCATTAACCTCCTTGCACACTTCTGTGAGGTGTCCTGCTGTTTGCACTAGTGGCGTTATATGAGGGTAAAAGAGCAGTGACACAGCAGTGAATAGGGCCCTCTGGATAGTTTCCAGTTCTCATCCACTACTAAATGTTGGTGTGTGTGAGAATTGCTCCAACAGGAGTTGTGACTAAACTATCTTTCACTCTGAACTGGAATTAGCATGTTGGATAAGTGCCCCCTTTGTATTTTTGTATAAAAGTCTAAGGAAATACATACGTGATAGATACCTAGTTTCCCCATAAAGAGGCTTCATTTCCAGCTCTGCAGTATATTTCCAGATCATCAAACAATCTCCCTGGCATTTGTATTACCCATAAAAAATGGTTAACGCTGAAGTAAGATGACAGAGGCAGGAACATTATACTCAGCACTTGAAGGCATTGAATTCTATGATCAGTCTCACAAATAAAAAAAAAAGACCATTAGGAATTACCTGGAAATGTTTGTCTTTCCACCTCTCCATCAGCAGTGTTCTGGTGTTTTGCACTAGGTACTTTACATTGTACTCTGCTATGACTGTTGTTTTGACACTGTTGATAAAGAAGTCAGTGGTGAGCATATTCACTGAGTCTCTAATACCTTTAAGCTTTTGTTTTCTTCCCTCACATTTTTTATGGGATAAATCTGGTACTTGGTGCTTTTAAAGATGAGGTACTGGTGATGTTTGCTAAAGCCAGGCATACTGTGAACAGGCAATGAGTAAGCTTCTCCATGCTCCTTTGCCAGTGCAATTCAGTCCTGACAGACAACCCCTCTGCTGTTCATTCCAAGACTATTCCTCAGTAGAGACTGCCAACTGTGCTTGGTTTTATAATATAGACAAATGGTAAGCAAGATGAGACCATCACACTCATTTTCATTTCTGACCTAAGGGGGATTTGAACCCAGTTTCCAGGGTAAAAGGCAAAGGCATTTAACCTGCTGTACGGAAGAGTTTTCAAAGAAGAGCTTTTCCATGTGAGAGCTGATCATTTTCCACATTTTGTCTATGTTCACAATTTTAGAGTCATTGATATCTGGTCCTGAGGGCATGCTTTGGCTAGTGTAGCTGACTAGATGAAGTATGGCTCCCTTATTAACTTGTCAAAGTACGATGCAGCTGCATCATTTGCTCACCCATTTGCTTAACTTAAATAAAGGTTGGTGGTTAGGCTTCTGTTGCATTGTGCTCTCCTGCTAATTATCAGTGTATTTGTTTTAGAGACAATTAGCCACCTGGTTCATTCTCCCATTGAAGTCAGGTCATCATGAGTTACATCTGCTTTCAGGACTCTTCAAGTCCAAGACATAATAAAAAGATGATGGCTATGATTATAAAAATCATGAAGGGTTGGGTGTAAGTTGTGCAGCATATTGAATTCCCAAGAAGGATTGGGTTACACAGCTCTTACAGAGGCTTCTTTCTGTGTGTCACATAAGATGGATGTGAACAGAAAACTGTTTTGCAGTGCCAGAAGTCCTTTTGCTTGGAAATGGTAAGAGTATTTGTAAAGGTAGACTGACAATGGCAAGGCAAAGTGAGACATGATCCCTCCCTAAGGCACTGTGGTGATACAACAAAAAAGTGACAAGTAAGCACATCTCAGTGCATATTGAATTTGCATAAAAATAAAGTTGTTCAGACCTGTGGGTGTTTCCTTTTAAAAAATGTGCCATATAATGTGGCATAAGATTATGTGTGATGCACATTTACTTTTATAATCCCATATGTTCTGGTAAAACTCTATATTTTGAAGTAAGGTTTTATTACAATAGAACTTCATTAATTCTCACTCATGACTGGAGACCCTTTGCAAATTACTGAATTTTGTATACAGTCGAATGCCATTAAATGCCTTGTGTTGCTAGAAGACTTTCTTCTGCATCCTGAGGAGGATGAGCTGATGATAATCCTGCCGTTTGTATATCAGCTCTTTAGAGATATGTGGATCCAAAGTCTTTGCAATGGCTTTGGTTTATGTGTTTGCAAATAATGTCAATGAAGGGCTGGCCCTAGATGTTGCAAAGTTCTGTGTGAAATCAGATGTGTCTTCTTCTTCTCGTGTCCTTGTCACAAACTAGATGTGTACAAGCGATGGCTCTTTCCGTTGCTGTAGCAAGGTCCTCCTTCATACAGGTCTCCCCAGAGAGTCAGCAAACGATCAGGTGCTCCATGGTCTGCACCTCACCGCACTCACATATATTCATGTCATTAGAATAGTCCAATTTGATCATATTAGTCTTTGATCTGCCAGTTTGCATGTGCAGGGGGTTCAGGCATTGCCACGTTGACCAGTCTGTATTGGCCCCTCCAGGAAGGTCCTCTTGGGGTTCCAAATCTATTTCAGAGCATCCCACTCTGTGTAGTCTTTCATTCCATAGCCTCAGTCATGCCTTGCCAGCTGTCAAATCCAAAGGCACAACACTAGTCATAAAACTCTTCCGCAATTTAACACATTTGATTACTCCTATGTGACCATATAATGGATGCCTTGGATCTTCCATCTGCCATGATCGTCCTCTTTGGCTTGCTATCTTCCTCCTTATACCAGGTAGTGCAATGCCAGCCAGTAAGTACAGGCTATCCTTTGGAGTTGGCTTTAGACATCCTGTTATTCCATGACAACTGTCGCTTAGAACAGGGTCTAATTTCTTAGCATGGATGGATCATTCCCACATGCATACTCTGCTATGTAGTAGCACAAGGCAATAATAGTGGTCTGCAAAGTAACTGGATTGGCTCCCCACTTGAGGTGACCAGCTTTTGGCAGATGTTGTTACGGGCACTAACTTTCCCTTTAGTCTTCTCTGCATGTGCTTTGAAGGAAAGTGTCCGGTCCAATATCACCCCCCAGGTACACAGGGTTTGGGTGATTAGCCAGTGGGATTCCATCCAGGTGATGATTAGTTTCCGCTTGGCTTCTTGAGGGGATAGGTGAAAGGCTGTCACCTATATGTTGGTTGGATTGGCATGAAGCTGATTCTTATTGTAATAAATTGAGAGGTTGCTCAGTGCACATGTTAGACAATTCTTGACAGTGGCTGTCAAGGTTCCTCCCCCACTCTGAACTCTAGGGTACAGATGTGGGGACCTGCATGAAAACCTCCTAAGCTTACTTTTACCAGCTTAGGTTAAAACCTCCCCAAGGTACAAATTAATTTTATCCTTTGTCCTTGGAATATCCACTGCCACCACCAAACTCTAACTGGGTTTACTGGGAAGCGTAGTTTGGACACGTCTTTCCCCCCAAAATCCTCCCAACCTTTGCACCACACTTCCTGGGAAAGGTTTGGTAAAAATCCTCACCAATTTGCATAGGTGACCACAGATCCAAACCCTTGGATCTGAGAACAATGAAAAAGCATTCAGTTTTCTTACAAGAAGACTTTTAATAGAAATAGAAGTAAAGGAATTACCTCTGTAAAATCAGGATGGTAGATACCTTATAGGGTAACTAGATTCAAAACATAGAGAATCCCTCTAGGCAAAACCTTAAGTTACAAAAAAGACACACAGACAGAAATAGTCATTCTATTCAGCACAATTCTTTTCTCAGCCATTTAAAGAAATCATAATCTAACACATACCTAGCTAGATTACTTACTAAAAGTTCTAAGACTCCATTCCTGGTCTATCCCCGGCAAAAGCAGCGTACCGACAGACACAGACCCTTTGTTTCTCTCCCTCCTCCCAGCTTTTGAAAGTATCTTGTCTCCACATTGGTCATTTTGGTCAGGTGCCAGCGAGGTTACCTTTAGCTTCTTAACCCTTTACAGGTGAGAGGATTTTTTCTCTGGCCAGGAGGGATTTTAAAGGGGTTTACCCTTCCCTTTATATTTATGACAGTGGCAAAGTCCTTCTGTGACATGATGCATAGATCATCAGTGTATATAAAGCACCTCATATTGCTCTGTATGGGCTGGTCATTGGTATATATGTTGAAGAGGATTGGTGCGAACACACTGCCCTGTGAGAGGCCATTTTGTTGTTGCCTTCAGCAGCTCTGTTTCTTGCACAGTTTTACATAAAATGTCTGTTCTCCAGAAGAGACAGTGAGCTGCATTAGATGGTAGTTGTGTGTCATATCGTAGACTTTGGCCAACACGTTTTGATGGTTGACTGTATCGTATGCCACTGATAGATCTCTGGACACAGTAACTGTTATCATCACTTTCTCAAATCCATCTTCTACATGCTGAATGATATTTAATATTTGGCCAGCATAGGACTTGCCTGGTCTAAATCCAGTTTGTTAATCTGGCAGTATTAGATGTTGTTTGATATGAGGTGAGAGGCAACTGAGAAGGAGGCGTTTCTAAAGTTTCTAAAGGTTGCATAGAAGTGACAGTGGCCTGCAGTTGCTTGGGTCAGAGGCATCCTTCCCTGGCTTCAGTAGAGCTATTACACAGGCTCATCACCATAATTTAGGTATTCTAAGGGTTGATGCTCAATTGTTAAAAAGGCATAATACCTATAACTTGGTTGTAGAACCAAAATGCTTAATCTGCTCTGCGCATATATTGTCAAGTCCAGCTGCTTTGCCATTCTTCAAGTGATTTATTCCAGCCTTGAGTTAATCTGTGGTGTATAGCATGCTGAAATTATTTTCTTCCAGATCAGTTTGCCATCTCATTAATATCTTAGGTTACTTATTCAGAGCTTTCCCATTGAGCAGAAGCAGGTGAGCCACCTGATTGGCTGTGATGTTGTGGTGTTGCTCAACTTTCTTCAGATCATTATTTAGCTTGCAAATGGTCAACCATGCTTTCCTACTTGTGTGGTGGTCACATCCACTCCTTTGATCAATTCTTTCCATTTCTATTGCCTTTCTTCTTGAAGCGTATTAGTTGGGCTGTCCCTGCTGAGATAGTGTCTTCTGAAAAAGGGTCTCTTTGGCACATTTGTTGTGTGAGATCCAACTCTGAGTAGCATGTCATGAGTTACAGCTCTTGTGGATTGAGATAGGTTTCATGCTTGGTTGAGGGCAAGAGGGATTTATAGATTCATAGATTCTAATGCCAGAAGGGTCCACTGTGATCACATAGTCTGACATCCTGCATAGCACAGGCCATAGAACATCCCAAAATAATTCCTAGAGAATAACCTTTGATCTTGATTTAAAAATTGCCAGTGATGGAGAATCCACCACAACCCATGGTAACTTGTTCCAACGGTTAATTACTCCTACTATTAAAAATTTACTCCTTATTTCCAGTCTGAATTTGTCTAGCTTCAGCTACTGGATTGTACTATACCTTTCTCTGCTAGATTGAAGAGCCCATTATTAAATTATTGTTCCTTATGTAGATAATTATAGATTGCAATCAAGTCACCACTTAACCTTTTCATTGTTAAGACAAATAGATTGAGGTCTTTGAGTCTGTTACTATAAGTCATGTTTTCTAATCCTTAAAACATTGTTGTGGCTCTTCTCTGAACCCTCTCCAATTTATCAACATCCTTGAATTTTGGTTACCAGAGCTGGACACACTATTCCAGCAGCATTTGCCCCGTGCCAAAGACAGAGGTAAAATAACCTCTCCACTCCTACTCAAGATCACCCTCTTTATTCATCTGTAGTGAGGCGGACTGGCCTCTGACGTACCTGGAGGGGGAGGAACCCCTCACTGAGCCTTGGTGGGCACAGCCAGGCCATGCTCCCCCTCCCACTGGAAGTCAGTGGGCTGGATAGGAAGTATAAAAGGCTCAGTTGGGCTGCAGCTGCCAGAGGAGCGAAACACCTCCTGCTTGCTCCCGAGCTGGGGGCTGCTTCCGGCCCCTGAGGAGCTGAGGACTAGCCAGAGCCGCCGGAGCCGTACACTGACCCAACTGCAAAGCAGCTGCCAGCATTACCACAGACCTTCCATCTGGACGATCTGGATGACTCTCTACAGGGCCAGCCAGGTACACCCCAAGGGGGAGTCAGGAAGTGGTCCAGGGGCAGCCGACCCTAGTCTGGCTGCAGCACTGCCTGAGCATAGGTCAGCATGTTGTGGTCAGGATCCCCGCTGACCCAGTGGCAAATCCCGCTGCCACTGTTAGGGCCTTAGGCTGGGGCGCAGTGGAGTAGGTGGGCCTGCACCCCCTCTGTCACCCCAACCTAGGGATGGCAGTATCCCCCTCTCTAGGCCAAAGAGCCAGTGTGTGTCAGCCATCCGCTGGAGCTAGGCTGCCCGAACCCCTTGCTGCTTGACCCTGAACACAGGCCCGAGCCATAGATGTTTGTTGCCCCGCCCTGCCTGAGGGCCTGGGCTATCTAACTGTGTTTGTTGCTCAGCCTCTGACTACAGGGGATGCCCAGAGGTGTAGTGAGGCGGACTGGCCTCTCTCGGACCCAGAAGGGGAGCAACCCTGCCGCTGAACCGCTGCAGCATATCAGGATCACATTTGCTCTTTTGGCCACAGAGTCACACTAGGAGCTCAAATTCAGCTGATTATCCTGCACAGCCCTCAAACCTCTTCCAGTGTCACTGCTTCCCAGGATAGAGTCCTCCATCCTGTAAGTATGGCCTATGTTCTTTATTCCCAGATATTTACATTTAGTCATATTGAAATGCATATGGTGTGCTTGCTTCAGTTTACTACACAATCTAGATTGCTCTGAAGCAGTGACCTGTCCTCTTCATTATTTACCATTCCCTCAATTTTTGTGTCATCCGCAAACTTTATCAGTGATATTTTTATGTTTTCTTCTAGGTTATTGATAAAATTGTTAAATATCATAGGGCCAAGAACTGTTCCCTATGGGCCCCACTAAAAACAGACCTGCTAGATGATGATTTACTGCTACATTTTGAGACCTATCAGTTAGCCAGTTTTAAAATCTGTTTAATGCATGCTGGGTTAATTTTGTATCATTCTATTTTTTTAATCAAAATGCCATATGGTACCAAGTCAAATGCCTTACAGAAATCTAACTATATTACATCAACACTGTTACCTCTATCAATCAAACTTGTAATCTCATCAAAAAAAGATATCAAGATAGTTTGACAGGATCTATTTTCCATAAACCCATATTGATTTATATTAATTATATTACCCTCCTTTAGTTCTTTATTAATTGAATCCATATCAACTGCTACATTATCTTGCCCTGGATTGATATGAGACCGACAGGCCTATAATTATCCAGATCATCCCATTTACCCTTTTAAAAAATTGGCATAACATTAGCTTTCTCCCAGTCTTCTGGAACTTCCCCCAGGCTCTAAGAATTATTAAATATCAAGATTAATGGTCCAGTGAGATTGTTAGCCAGCTCTTTTAAAACTCCTGGGTGCAAGTTATTTTGACCTGCTGATTTAAAAATGTCTAACTTTAGTAGCTTCTGCTTAACATCCTCCAGAGATTCTAGTGGAATGGAAAGAGTGTTATCATCACCATATGATGATATTATATCACCTGTTTTCTCCCGAAATACAGAACAGAAATATATATTTAACCCTTCTGCCTTTTCTACATCATTATTGATAATTCTGTCATTTACATCTAGTAATAGACCAATATCATTGTCGGAATTCTTTTTTTCTTAATATATTTAAAAAACCCTCCTTCTTATTGTCCTTAAATCTGCTGGACATAGATTTCTGCTTGTGTCCCTTGGCTTCCCTTATCAATTTTTTGCAATGCCTAACTTCTGATTTATATTCATTACTTTCAAATTCCTCTTTCTTCCATTAATATATAGAGTTCTGCTTTTTCTTAAGGTTGGGGGTGTAGCCACTTTAGCTTCATGGCACCCAATAGGGCCTGATCCAATTCCCTGCAGACACCAATGGGAAATGTTTCCATAAATAGGAGTTGGATCCATTATGCAGGGCACTCAGCATCTCACAAGTTCTGCCCTTCAGTCCACATCAGTGCCCACCCACAGAGATGATGGAATTCTAATATATTTAGATACACTGTGTGTGTGTGTGTGTGTGTGTATGTATGTATGTATGTATGTATGTGTATATGTGTGTATATATATATGTGCACGCACACTCAGTAGGACTCTTCACATTGGTAAAGTTACTCCGGTGCATGTTTGTAGGTTCAGAGACCAAATTAGTAAATATGAAATAATGAAATATCTGTCTCCTTCTCTTCCATCTGTTGTGTTATATGGCAAGGCAGTAGCTGCTCCACAATTAAGACAGAAGCTAGCTTCCTATCATAACCCTGATTTTCAGCTTGGTCTGATTAACTTTTCTTAAAAGAATTCAATCCCCCTGAAATGTCACTTGCTCCCTTTAATTCACGGTAGATGACTTTTCAGACTTTTTTTAAAAAAAATATCATCATAATACTTTTCAGATTGATGGGGTACAGAGGGGTTGTAGACAGGGATGGAGGGCATAGAGATGAGTACAGAAGGGAGGCAAAGGACTGGAGTTCATAAAGGAGTGCATAGAATAGGTACGAAGGACAAGGACATTTGGGAATTCATGGGAGGGGGTGCAGGATGCATGGGAGACACAGAGATTATGTGTGCAAGGGACAGGCGAAGGCATGGATGGGTTATATAGAGGACTATCAAATGATTGGATGATACCCTAAGAGATAGTGTGGTGCATGAAAGGGGTCTAGAGGAGGGAGTGCAAATTATTGGGGCCATAGAAGGAGGCTATGCAAGGAGCAAGAAATGGGGAGTGAAATGGGCTTGCTCTGTCCCCATCCTCTGATGCCCAGACCCTCCATTGAGTGGTACCTCCATGTTATTTAGTTATATTCCCACCACCAACACCAATACAGTCTTGTGCAGCCAAGTATTTACAGGGCTTCCTTCCCCTTTCCCACAGGGCCAGAGAGGAATAGAGGTCTCCCTCCCTTGGGATCTCAGAGCATACTAGGCTCAGCTAACCCAATCCTCTCTCCCTTATCTCCTTCCTGTGCCTTCTTTTGTAGCCCTCAGCTGATGGGTCATTGATTCATCAACCCCCAGACTGATCAGCTGAATAGCCACATATTCCTCAGTCAGCATTCTCCAGGGAAATTAATTGGTGCCTAAGTGATCAGAGGGCTGGCTCACTTGTTAGCCTTCAGCAGTCTGACACAGGGAGCATCTCTTGACATGGGGGCAGGAGACAAGAGGGCATGGAATGTGGGGTCATGGGACAGGGTGGCAAATGACCCCAGGGTGGGCATGGAGTGGGAGATGGAGAGGACTGAGGTTGGGGGCAGGGAATCAGGAGAGGAATAGAGGGAAGGTGGGTTGGGGTGAGAGACGGTGAAGAAGGATGTCGTGGTAGTGGAGAACTGGCCTGATTGTTCATTTTAAGCGTTTTTAGCATTTGGGTATTTTGAAGTTGTCTGTTTTATAAAGAGAGTGTAATTTTTCTGTGGGGGCGGGGTATATTGTTCGCTGGACTCCATTGAAACACACTTCCAATCTTAACTCTTTTCTAACAAAATGTTCAATAAAGGGACAGATGCTGCAGGATCCCTGTGGGGGAAATCCACTCCATCCACATAGAAATCTGAATAACAGACTCCTGTATAGGGCAAAGAGGGGGAAGGAAAAATCCACCAAAATCCCACACCTACAACTGCTATTCTGGGCAGGAGTTGGACAGCAGCTGTAGCCTCTCCATGACAATTTGGGGGATGCTGGGTTCAATGAAGCCATTTCAGCTCAGATCTGAAGCCTCTGTCCTGTTCTCCCCATCATGGCTTTCTGGCACAGAAACCCTTACCACAGTGCTCAGCACATACACAGGAATCATGACCATCCACTCTGCATGCAGCCTCCTTGAGCAGCTCCTCTTCAGGACTGCAGTGCTATTTTCCACCACTGGTGAATTACACCTCATGTACAGAACTCCATTAAAACTAATGGAGTTCTGTGCAATCAGACCCGAAGACTGTATGAGATAGAGCAATTGAGCTGGATTGCCCTAATTTACTAATGTGTAAGAAGGAAATTCAGTTTGATAGCACAGCATTGGTAGCACATGATTTGTATCATTAGAAGAACATTTGCCAGTTCAGAAAGAAAGCAGTACCATGTGAAACATAAATTATTTGCACTGAGTGAAAATGTAAGACCTCTAAGGTTATTGCTGCAGTACAGCTGATTCATAATACTGAAATTTTAGAGAGTGAAGGTCTTGGATAGAAGCTACATACAAAATGTGTTTCCGCTCTTTGGATCTATTTTTATATCTACTTTCTTACAGACTTTTAAGAAGCTGTTGCAAACTTAATCCTGTTTAGCAATTATGATTTACTTCAATTGGCTCCACTCCTTATACTGTTTAAACTTAGATTTAAAGAATAATATCCATGTCGTTGCTTAACATAAACCCTGTTAAAAATAACACACATTTAAAATGGCATTCTTGGCAGTATGGAACAATCAAAGTTGGAGACAAAAGCTTACCATGCCTTTAATATATATATATATATTTCTTTTTTTAAATGGTGAGATCTTTTAATGAAGACATCAAAGAATACATCTTTCTTAGCTGAAAGGAAGAATGTCTCCTGATAAAAGCCAATTAAGGAGTGAATACATTTTGTTTATTTAGACTTGAAAATGTATATTCTTGTAAAATGGAAAAAAAATCAACCCAGTATTTTTTTTAATCCAAGAAGCAGCCAAGGAAACACAAAGATGTATCACTCATGGAAGCTTGATAGTGCATGAAAGAAACATAAAGATAGTGATGTTGCCATCACCCAAGGCATGATATTGAAATACATGTTCTGGGAGGGCAATTTCTCTTTTTGCCTAGAGCTCCTCGACCAAATTCTGTTCTTGTTTACACCAATGTAAAACTGGAGCAATTAAATGGAAGTCAGTGGAATTAATCCACATTTACATCGATATAACTGAGAGCAGAAACTTGCCCAAAGTTGGGTGTAGCTCAGAGTTGCAGATTTACAAGACACAGCTCCTGTGCTTTATGGTTTCCTAGTCCTCATTGTTATCTATTGCTCTTAAGTATTTAATTCAATTCATTTGAGAGGTCAGGTAATATCAGACACAGGGTCAAATTCACCCCTGGTGCAATGGGAATTTCACCCACTTGTGCTAGAAGCTGAATATGATTCTGAGGCTTTATGAATGGTTGGGAAAGGCAGTAATGATTTTCAAAGTGAAATCTGTCTAAAGAATTGTTTTGGTCAAGATTGAGAGATCTATGGAATTTGAAATAGTCATTATTTCATACAGTGCCAGATACATTATGAGCTATCACACGTAAAGTTGTACATATGTTATACACCCTGTCCTAGTAGGCAGGTCAAGAAGTGCAGCAGCATCAGGAACAGCAGGGAATGAAACCTTCTTTACTGGAAGGGCCCCAGTGACGTCACAGCTGTTAACCATGTGTCGTGTGACCAGATGTCCAGATTTTATAGGGACAGTCCCGGTATTTGGGGCTTTTTCTTATACAGGTGTCTTTTACCCCCTACCTCCTGTCCCGATTTTTCACACTTTCTATCTGGACACCCTAACCATGTGCTACTTTTGTTCTGTTCAAGAGGGCTTGACTGTCTGTGGCGGTGATTGGACATTTGAAAAGGAGTGGCCAGGAGGAAAATATGGTATCCAGCACACACACTGGACTTTTCTGATCATACTCTTTTGCAGTGTTTTCATTTTTGAAATTGTAAAATGTTTCTAATAATTGTTTTAAAACTTGGAAATAGGCAGAGGTAGAGATTTATATATCTAATAAACATTGGCAATATGCATTGGAATGGGAAGACACTGGAAGTTTTATAAACGAAACGTCGCAACCCACCTAATTCTTTTAAGTAAATGGGACTAATAATCAAGTCACGCACTCTCTAGCTGACACAACACAGTGATCTAACTCTTGTTTTCCTCATCCTTTCTCCCCCTTTCTGCTTCCTAGAAACCACTGTCCTGCAATCAGGTCCACAAGGGTGGCCCCTGTACTCATGTAGTATCCCACTGATTTCAGTGGGATACTGCATGAGCATAATAAGCACCCTCTCAAGTGGATAAGATTACAGATTTGGGATCAAAGTTTTATGATATCCATTTGTTACGCCATGTCTTAAATTAGTGCCCAATCCTGCAAACACACATTTGAGTGAAAAATGTTACTTATGTTAGTAATTTAATTGAAATCAGTGAAACTACTTACATGTGTAAACATTTGCAGGATCAGAGACTTAGACTGTAAATTTTTTAGGGTAAGGTCTATGTCTTCTTAGGGGTTTGTAAAACACATCCCAGAATGGGGATTTTAGCCTCTATAGCAATAATAATATAGTAAATAATACAAATAAGAAGACTAAAATATAGCTGTGCTCTAGGAGAAAGCAATAAGGTCTAAAAATGGCTCTGTTAATATACACAGTTGTATTATTCAACTTGAAATTTTTTTGGAAAAAATTTCAAAATGAAAATGAAAAATTCCAAGTGACATTACATTTTTACATGTAAGCTCATTATAACGAAAAAGGTCAAAATTCAAACAAAGCATTTAGAAATTATCAAAACAGAATGTCTCAACTGATCTGACCCAACAGGGTTTTGGATTTTTGATTCACGAAAATTTTTGAGATGTATATTTTTATTCTGATATGGGATGGGAAATTTTTCTGATAGCTCAAAAATTTCCACCCAGCTGTAGTATAGAAAGATGATAATTTTAGAAAGAACTTAAAAATAAGAAGTCACTGTGTGCAATCCTTACTTGAGAAAAATTCCCATTATTGTGAAGAGAAAGCCTTTCTCCCACACGTACAGTGATTCCCACTATGACATCAAAACTTACCAAAACTGTCACATCACAATATTGGAGGAAGCACATTTATTTTCTGCACTAAGAGTAGAGAACTACTGCAGCATGTCAGAGACCACAGACCAATGTATCTTTTTAATAATAAGCTTTATAACAGTAATGTTGTTAAAAATGGAAGTATATTTTCCCTGCACCATTTTGCCTCCTACGGTCCAAAGTTAATCTAAGTAAAACCCAGTTGATCCAGTTTGCTCAGGGTACATTTTATTTAGGAATTCGATGTATGGTAAAGCTTCTAAATTGGAGTCATCTGGGCCCGCTCTTCAGATGGTGTAAAAATTGAATAGCTCTCCGCTATGCTTATTTACACCAACTGAGAATCTGGCTCATCTGCCTCGAAAAAGGTGTAATTAGACAAGAAACGATTCCTCTTTTCATGAACGATAGCCCTCTGATTCTTCATGCATTAATCCTTTTCTGTGCAAAAGATACCTTGAATGTCACTTAATTACTACATTAAAATACAATCACAAATATTATTTTTCATATGTAGCAGCCATAAGCTTTTAACTGATGACATGCCAGTAAAAAAGAGGTGATGTCAACAAGCGAATGCTCTTTGCTGTGATGAGATGAACAGTTTGCCCTTCCCCATGAGAAGTAAGTACTGAATGCAGACTAGCTTGGGCTATGATCCTGTAATTGTCATAATGGTTCTGTTGACAGGGATCCAGCTGTAGGAT
Source organism: Lepidochelys kempii (assembly GCF_965140285.1). Lineage (NCBI taxonomy): Eukaryota > Metazoa > Chordata > Testudines > Cheloniidae > Lepidochelys > Lepidochelys kempii. The sequence goes on along the minus strand of NC_136381.1, from coordinate 203,941,851 downwards.
TGGGGCCTGGGATATTTACTACTGACTAACGTGAAAATATTGGATAGTTCTGACTATTAGGAAGGTCCAATTCTATAACTATGTAAAAATTACCTGTCTCATGCCTATGTTGTGAGTTAGGGGAAATGAGCATGTTTATCTGGGGATAAACAAAGGTCCCATTATGAAAAAGTCATGCTTTATTCTACACCGCAAACCGGCAAGTTGAAGATTGTTTTCTTTTATCATTCAGAGTCATACTGGAAAATGGATGGTAAAAACTTCAAAGTCAAGTACTTATTGATGTTTTTGCTTATAAAAATAGTACAGGCACTTAGCAGCCTTTGTATTATGTGCATTCTTTATCATGAGTGGGTAGCTGTGTTAGTCAGCAGGACAAACTAAATAATAAAGTTACTGATACATTTTTATAGACAAATCAAAACAAATACCTGAGCTTTTAGAATCACGCAGGATCCTTCTCTACAATGGAAGCAGCTGCAGAAGCCTGAGCGATTCCATATGTTGTGTTTGCAACATAATACTTATAACTAGGCTTGAAAGGATTCAATTTTTATCGGTAAATGCCGGTAAAAGTCGATTTCACTCTACACACAGAAACTGATGACAAAATATTTCCATTGATGATAATAGATATCTACAGTTAGGCAATGCAAGAAAAATGCTGCTTGAGAACCTATTAGAGTTGGATTTAAGGATATTTACTTTGCATATTTTGATGTGATGTTGATAATTTTATCAGTTGTAAAGCTTTAAGTTTTTGAATGTCATTCAATGACTGTCATTAAATAATTATTGTCTGATCCTTCCCATTCTCTGGACCTCTACCCTGTAATTTAATGCAACTGTGGAAATTTAAATAAATAAAAATGCTTAAAAATAAACATCTATGTTATCCATCAAAATTATTAAAAAAATAAAATTTTGCCAGGCCTCCTTATAACTTTAGCCACAGCCCTATCGTGAGACACAAGACACAACTGAGACACCTATAAATTAATTCTCCATTTTTAAACACTGCTGTTTACACTGGAAAATATAGTGAAAGCTGGTTTTTTTAAAATGTTTTTATTGCCGGTGTAGCAGGAGTTTGGAAGCAGCTCAATGCCACAGACAGATGTAAGTTTAAAACAGAACAAAACTATAGGCCTGATTCAACATTCCTTGTACACGCTTTGCAGGATCAGGCCTCCTATTATTCTATAGTAGTATATTACAGGTATATATTTTTTCTGATATTAGAGATGTAGTAAATTAGCATGAATAGGGTTGCCAATTGTCTAATCGCACAAATTCAAACACCCTTGGCCCCCTTCCCCGCCCCTTCCCTTCGGCCACACCCCTGCCCCGCTCCTTCTCCAAGGCCCCATCCCCACTCACTCCATCCCTCCTCCCTCCATTGGTCACTCTCCCGCACCCTCACTCATTTTCATTGGGCTGGGGCAGGGGGTTGGGGGTGTAGGCTCTGAGCTGGAGGGTGGGGACAAGGGGTTTGGAGTGTGAGAGGGGGCTCCGGGCTGAGCCTGGGGCAAGGGGTTGGGGGGTTGGAGGGGGTGAGGGCTCTGGGAGGGAGTTGGGTGCGGGAGGGGGCTTAGGGCTGCGGCAGGGGGCTGGAGTGTGGGAGAGGGTGAAGGGTGCAGGCTCCAGCCAGGCGGCACTTACCTTGGGTGGCTCCTGGAAACGGTGGCATATATGGCAGCAGCTCCTACACTCAGGGGTGGCCAGGCAGCTCTGCATGCTGCCCCTGCCTGTATGCACCACCCTCACAGCTCCCATTGGTCATGGTTCTCAGCCAACGGGAGCTACAGAGTTGGTGCTCACGGTGGGGGCAGCGCGCAGAGACCCCCTGGCTGCCCCTGTGCTTAGGAGCAAACATGCTGTCCGTTTCTGGGAGCTGCGCAGAGCCAGGGCAGGTAGGGAGCATGCCTTAGTCCAGCTGCACCGCTGAATGGACTATGGCCTATTAAAATCTCCCGGATTGCCTTTAATAGTCACTGGGAGATTGAGGCCAATTCTGGGACAGTTGGCAACCCTAACTGTGAAATTCTCCCCTTTCAAGATAGACAACACAAGCCTGCACTCTACTTAAGCCCCTCTTAAGCCCTCAAGGGCAGCAGTGGGATTTGAATAGTGCATTACCTTGTACTGGCCCTCTGTACAGGGATAAATTTCACTCTAAGGAAGAAAAAATAACCATTATATTTTGCTTGCACTTTTGATTGAAAATGAGCCTAAATTGCCCATACTACATTTTCACGGGGGGGGAGGGGGCAGAGGAGGTAAGTAACATCACGTATTCACAGCTTCCTGAAGAATCTTGATGCAGTTAATTTTCCTAAGGTGCAGAGATGGCCACAACAAGGTAGGTTTTATTTGGGAATTTTGAACATATCATTGTTAAGTCAATTGAATCAATTTTAATAGGAGTTCTATTTCAGCTCACAGACTTCAGGGCAGCCATCATCATGCCGCTTTAATTCTTCTAACCTATACATTTTTACTGCCTGGATAAATATGCTTTGAAACTAATGCAGTTTCATTGAATCCAAAACATCCCCAGTGGAACCAATCCATGCATACTCAAGCCACTATATTTTTATGGAAATTAATAGATTTTCTTTCAAGGCAGAAGATTTTCACTAACACCAGTAGATTTTCATTGAAACCAATGCTTTGTTTTCCAAAACCAGCCCATTTCAATTCAAGCTCATATACATCTTACTTGCATTTTGTTCTTTCTGTTAATTAAACTATTGAACTAAACAACAGTATTGGAGGTCTAATGAAACCAGCCCTTTTTCATTGGGACCACTGAAAGCTAGTTCAAGCCAATGAATATACTTTGCTTATAAAAACAACATGTTTGTGGAATGGAACATGTTCTTACACACAATACAGCTCAGGGCTGTGCCCAAATATTTTAATCTAAGTAAAGTCAGCACCCTTAACATTCTCTACTGTTCTGAAAGATTTTACTGTTTCTAGCAGAATTCCTCATTGCAGAGGTATGGGGCTATCATGCCCCCTGTGTCTGAGCTGCTTGGCACAGAGAATTGGGGAGAGGGCATTAGGGAGCCTGTCATGGCTACCCAGTCCTGAAGGTTAGTCTATACCAGGAATCGGCAGCCTTTGGCACACGGCCCGCCAGGGTAAGCCCCCTGGCAGCCAGGCTGGTTTGTTTTGCTGCTGTGTCCGCAGGTTTGGCCGATCGCGGCTCTCACTGGCTGCGGTTTGCCGCTCCAGGCCAATGGGGGCTGCGGGAAGTGGCGTGGGCCGAGGGATGTGCTGGCTGCCACGTGCCAAAGGTGGCCGAGGTTATATGTCCCCAGCATATAACAGAGCAGAACAGCCCAAGAGGAAAATGATATAGCCAGAATTTCACTGTGCTTCAACAATCCTCAAGTGGCATACCTTGGGGCCTTTGCCAGCCATCTTAGGTTTCTCTATGCCAGTGGTTCTCAAACTTTTGTACTGGTGATCCCTTTCACATAGCAAGCCTCTGAGTGTGACCCCTCTCTCCTTAAAAATTAAAAACACTTTTTTATATAGTTAACACCATCATAAATCCTGGATGCAAAGCAAGGTTTGGGGTGGAGGTTGACAGCTCGTGACCGCCCCCCCATGTAATAACCTCGCAACCCCTTGAGGGGTCCCAACCCCCAGTTTGAGAACCCCTGTTTTATGCTGTGATGGGGATGGTTATTGAGTAGAAGTAGCCCCTTCACTGAGCTCTTACTGGGGTCAGCTGAAGACTGAAGACCATTATCTATTATAAATCTGGGGTATGAGGGAATTTTACTCTCCAGGGTAAATCTAGAGTAACTTCACTGACTTCCATGAAGTTATCCTACATTTATACCAATATAACTGCGTTCAGCATTTGACCCAGGAAATCATCATATGCAATACAGAAAAGTGCTAGATAAATGGCAAGGATTAGTATATGAGAGGCTTGTGAAAAAGATAGCTCCATTGTGAACAGAGATCGATCACTGTATCTAGTGTACATTTTATTTTTAGCTATTGTGTCAGTCAGGTAGGGGTATTTCTGAGATTAAAAGTAAAAAATAAATGGGGGGGAAGAGGAGGGACTATTACAGGTTTGTGTTGCTTTTAGAGAGCAAACCATCTCTATGAAGCTTTTGGAAATGAGGCCTCTAAGTTTCTAAGAAGCAAAATCTTCAAGATTTCATGAACAATAAAGATGTAAGTAGCAGTTTGTTCCAAACTACATGGCACTTTTCAGCTAGGATTGTATGCAGTTTATGTCAAAACACTTCAGTGAAGATCTACAAATACAGACTAATGTTTGACTTCTTTTGTTGTGTTGAACTGGACCCAGAGAAAGTATACATAAATCCACTTGTGAAAATGCATAAACCTTTCAATGTGATTTATATGTCTGAGGCTTAAAGGGAATTCAGGCTGACTGACAGAAACTACTGATCTTACGAAATCAGAATGTATTGCTGTATTTATATGAAAACTCAAAAATCCTTCATTTCAGAGTTGTGTTGTATTTATTGTCATATGTTTGTGGATTAGAGATGGTCATGTATTGAAATATCCAACTTCCTAGGATCTGTGGGCACCACAAAAATATATTAGGCCAGTAAATCTCAGTTTACAAAAAATGTAGATTTAGGGTTTAGTACCTGATGTTATTTCCCCCAAAATGATTATGTGGGGTCCAAAACCCCATGAAATGCAGGGAAAAAAACAAACAACAGTGAAAATTAAAGAAATCTTTGCTATGGAGTCTGCCAGTCTCTCTTTTACTTTCTTTCTTTCCCACCAACCCACCATACATCAAGCAACTGACAGCTAGCACATTCTGCAAATAGATCATGAGCAGATTACATACATCTTTATGTATTTGGCACACAGGTGTTATCTGCTTTTATAGAATAGCTTGGATGAAAGCAGCCGGATTCTGTGGAGTGTGTCAACATTGGCTGTCTGAGAGAAAGAGTAAGAGAATTGCCCATGTCACTTCAATTGCCCATGTCACAGGATAATCTTTCCCCATCACAGGGTCATTGCTTGGCCCACAGCAATACTTTCCCTTTCCCTTCTGACTCTGCATCATTATCTCATTCTTCACCTCTTCTGAATATTGTCTGAGCTAGAAATAGGACACACATGTTGCCACCTGCTGCATGTGCATCAGTTTCCTCAGCACTGCTATTGATCTCAATTTTTTAAAGACGGTTATGTGGAGGGCGAAGAGGAAGAGACAGTTGGTCTTTGGTATTTTTAGTTCTGTGACTGCTTTTATCAAGTGGCTGGCCAGCGTTAACACTCAAAAGGTGTCCTCTCACTGGACAGTATTGAACAGCCCTGTGCAGGGTTGCTGGAACAATTTTTATAGTAGGGGTGCTGAGAGCCATTGAACCAAACTGGTTTCAGAGTAGCAGCCGTGTTAGTCTGTATTCGCAAAAAGAAAAGGAGTACTTGAGGCACCTTAGAGACCAACCAATTTATTTAAGCATAAGCTTTCGTGAGCTACAGCTCACTTCATCGGATGCATAAAGTGGAAAATGCAGTGAGGATGTTTTATACACACAGACCATGAAAAAATGAGTTTTTATCACTTCAAAAGACTTGAATAGAGACTGGGAGGGGCTAAGTCATTATGGAAGGTAACCTATTTCCCCTTGTTTTTTCCTACCCTCCCCCCACTGTTCCTCAGACGTTCTTGTTAAACCCTGGATTTGTGCTGGAAATGGCCCACCTTGATTATCATACACATTGTAAGGAGAGTGATCACTTTAGATAAGCTATTACCAGCAGGAGAGTAGGGTGGGGGGGAGAAAACCTTTTGAAGTGATAAACACCCACTTTTTCATGGTCTGTGTGTATAAAACATCCTCACTGCATTTTCCACTTTACGCATCCGATGAAGTGAGCTGTAGCTCACGAAAGCTTATGCTCAAATAAATTGGTTAGTCTGTAAGGTGCCACAAGTACTCCTTTTCTTTGAACCAAACTGTAAACCCTCTACTTCGAGTACACATGCAGCAGCATAAAAAGAGGAGAGATTTCAGGAAGTGAATTTTTAGAAAAGAGCTGGCTGAGCAGAAAGTGGTGGCTTGGAGAAATGGGGTTGGGGCAGCATTTGACACACAGATAGATGTGAGAGAAAATGGCACAGAGAAGGTGATGAATGGGGCATCAAGGCTGGTGTTGTTGGCCTTTTAATTGAAGGGTGGTAGGCAAGCAATAAGCGGCAAGATCTAATGCAGGAGGGTGCAAAGTTATATAGGGCCTTGATGGTAAAGAGCAGAAGTTTAAACTTGATGCAGAAGTCAAGGCAATGTCAATGGAGGGATTTAGAGGTAATATGGTTGGAATGACAGCTACTGTAGGGCTGGATTCTGATGTCCTTGCTCCCAGTAAGTTGTACCTTACTCTATGAGAGATTCAACTTAAGTGAGTGGCAATATTCCTGGACTAAGATGCTACTCAACAGCAGAAAAGGGTATCCAAATCTGGCCCTCAGATGGTGTCAGAAGCTTTCACCAGAATCCGAGTTCTCTTAGTAACCAGACAGGACCATGAATTCTGAGGGTGAGACTAAAAATAACTTCCCTTGTGATTTTCCCTGTAACATTATGTTTGACATTTTGGTTACTGAACTGTGATTACAGATTCTGCTGCATCCCTTACTCGGGTACAACTCCTGTTGAGTGTGTAAGTAAAGGCTGCAGGGTCAGGTGACCTATCTCTCATCTGTGGAGGGGAGATCCTAACTTTCTCCTGAGACCAGTGGTAATTCTTATAAGCACTAATGCTTCTGGAGAAGCATGGTGAGAAAATATTTCTGAGGAGATTGCAGCCTCTCTTAACTAGATCAATCACCATATATTACAAAACACAAAACAAACTTATTCTTTATGATACATATGCTATAAAGTGTATTACAAAGGCTATAGGGCCAAATTGTGAGCCTGGCTCTATCACCATGTAGCAGTGGAAGGCGAGTGACTCCACCTCACCACAGCTTTGTGAGGTGATGGATCTTGGGTCTGGTATGCAGGGATAAGTGAGCACTGAGCAAACTGGTAGTGGGAGGGGTGGGGAAAGTGTGGAGCTTTGGCTTAGCGTCCCCTCCTCCCCCTTTCCATCAGGCAGTGTAGCTGAGTCAGTGGCAGGGCAGGGACCTGGGCAGTAGCAGATTACTAGCCCTCTGGGGCAAGGGAGAGTAGGAAAGGGTTATGCTTCTCTGAGGAATGTTTCCGGGTCTGCTCCTGAGTGGTGCAACTACATGCAGCCCCTTACACAGGGCAAAACCACAATCTAGCCCATAGGGAGTTAAAATAACAGCAGGAGGAGAGAGCAAAATTACACAGTAAAGGGGGAAAATATATGTTTTCAGGTGAGATTTTAAAAGAGATATTCGTTCTGTGTACTAGAGAGGGAGGTAGAAAGCAGAAACTTTGCTAGCGCTTATTGATTTTGCATCTTACTTTGATTCACATGGCCAATGGGTAATTTATCCTGCATAGTGTTTCTTAAACGTTAGTAGAGGAAATGGGTTGTGTGGGGGAAGGGTTGAACAACTTTTCATATTAGAATGAAAGAGGATTAAAATGGCAGCTAATGTACAAAATAGAGAGCTTCATGAGAAATAAGATAAGTGACTGTTCTCACAATAAAAAGAGAAGTGGAAAGACAATAATGACTGTTCATTGATGGTTTGAGAAATGATAACAGCCAAATCAGCCATTAGGTACTCTGCTAGCAGCTATGCACACCCCACCATTTACAACCAAGAGGAGTGTTAGCTAAAAATAAAAGAGAGTGATTGTAACTGATGATAATGATCTTCATCATAGCCAAGCCTGCTATGAATCTGGTCAATAGAATAAAAGGAAGAGACGTGGAAGATGAAGTGTATAAATTACATATGTAGCACAAGGACAATAAACAACACTTCAGAAAATACTGCCTTCCCTCAAAGGAGTCGTGATCAAAAATCCTTACGGAGAGATGTTTTGTTGGATCCAAAAATAAAATTCAGAACCACCCAAACAACCTATTGAGCAAGAACAAAAGGACAGAGGAAATGCTATACCGGAACAGATTAAAGGTCCATCTTGTCTGGAATCTGTTTCCAACAGTGGCCAAAGCTAGATATTAGGAGAAAGGGTTTTAACATCCATCATGTGTCTTGATGTGCAATAATATAAATGAAGGAAAGTGTCTTCCTGCCTTCAGATGGTGATCATCTCAAGCCTTAAAGTATGAACGTATGCTTCAAAGCACTTCAGGGCAGGGAATAGGTTTGCCTCTATGTTTACATAGCACCTTGTAAGACAGGGCCAAATAATAAGCAGAATGATCACTAGCACAATATGATGAAATCTACAGCTGTGATTGGACTGCTGGGAGAACACCATAGACATTTTGGTTTTGTATATGCCAGTTATGGGCCCCACTTATGGTTATGACATTTATATTAACCCCCTATTTGTGAGTATCTTCTGTTTAAAAATGGCATAGTCCCTGATACGGTGAAGAATTATGCATGTGCTCAACATTACACACTCTGAGTTGCCCCACTGAAGTCAATCTATCCTACAAACCTAGAAATGTAGGGCTGGAAGGGACATCAAATCCATCCCCCTACTCTGAGATAGGACTAAGTATGCCTACACTATTCTTGACAGGTGTTCATCTAACCTGTTCTTAAAAACTTCCAGTGATAGAGATTTCACAACTTCCCTTGGTAACCTATTCCAGTACTTAAATGTTCTTATAGCTAGAAAGTTTTTTTTTCTAATATCTGACCTAAATCTCCTTTGCTGCAGATTAAGCCCCTTATTTCTTGTTTTACCTTCTGTGGACATGGAGAACAATTGATCACTGTTTTCTTTGTAACAGGCTTTCACATATTTGGAGACTGTTACCAGGACCCACCCCCCAAGTCTTCTTTTTTTCAAGACTAAACACGCCCAGTGTGTTTAACCTTTCCTCCTACATCAGACTGTCTCTTTTAACATGTTGCTTTCATCTGGATTCTCTCTAATTTGTCCATATCTTTCTTAAAGTGTGGTGCTCAAAACTGGACACAATACTGCAGCTGAGGCCTCACTAGTGCTCAGTGGAACAATTGCCTCCTGTGTTTTACATAAGACACTCCTGCTAATATCCCTCAGAAGGATGTTAGTCTTTTTCACAGCTGTATCACTTTGCTTGCTCATGTTCAACTTGTGACACACAATAACCTCCAGATCCTTTTCAGCAGTATTACTGCCTAGCCAGTTATTTCCCATTTTGTGGGCATGCATTTGATTTTTCCTTCCTAAGGGAAGGCCCTTGCACATATCTTTATTGAATTTCATCTTGTTGATTAATCACAGTAATTTTGAATTCTAGTGCTGTCCGCCAAAGTGCTTGCATCCCCTTCCAGCTTGGTGTCATCCTCAAAGTTGATAAACATGCTATCCACTCCATTATCCAGGTAATTAATGAAAATATTGAATTGCACTGGAGATGGGACAGACCCCTGTGGGACCTCACTAGATACATTCTTCCAGTTTGATGGTGAACCGTTGATAGCTGCTATTTGAATATGGCTTTTCAGATGTAATAGTAATATCAAGATAGTAATTTCATCTTCTAGACTACATTTCCCTAGTTTGCTTATGAGAATGCCATGTGGGATTGTGTCAAAAGCCTTTCTAAAATAAGATATATCACATCTACTGCTTCCTCCCATCTGCTAGGCCAGTAACCCTATCAAAGAAAGAAATTAGGTAGTTTGGCATGATTTGTTCTTGACAAATCCATGTTGGCTATTACTTATAACCATATTATCCGCTAAGTATTTACAAATGGATTGTTTAATAATTTGTTTCAGTATCTTTTCAGGTATCAAAGTTAGGCTGACTGGTCTATAATTCCCTGGGCTCCTTTGTTCCCCTTTTAACAGAGAGAGGTACTATGTTTGCCCTTTTCCAGTCCTATGGGACCTTATCTGTCCTCCATGAGTTCTTGAAAATAATTGCTAATGGTTCTGAGATTGCTTCAGCTAGTTTCTTAGGTATTCTGGGGTGAATTTCATCAGGTCCTGCCCACTTGAATACATCTAACTTATCTAAATGTTCTTTAACCTGTTCTTTCCATATTCTGGCTTGTGTTTCTTCCACCTTGTTGTTAATACTAATTGTATTAAGCATCTGGTCACAATTAACCATTTTAGTGAAGATTGAAGCAAAATGGGCATTAAACACCACAGCCTTTTTGACGTCATCAGTTATTATCTGTCCTTTCCTGCTTAGCAGTGTAGTTCCAATGAAGTCAATGTGTGTCAGTCTTTACAGGATCATGGACATAGCTGTTACTGCCTACAAAGTCAATATTGTGGGGTATTTTATAAACAAAGGTCCAATTCCTAACTTTTTAATTCTTGCCATGAAACCAGCTGGCTCATAATTAATCACTGGCATCATCAATATGTTGCTGAGGTTACTGAGTTTTTAATAATTTTTAACTGGTCTGAAGAGGTTGCAGAATTCAAAGAAGAAAAATGAATACATTTATTCACAGAAAGCAGACATGTGTTGGGAATCAGACTTGAACCCGTGGACAGAGCTGTCCCTTGGGTAGGGCGAATCGGGGTGACCGCTCTGGGGCCCGCACTTTGGGGGCCCTGTGGGCCGGTGTGATTGGTTGGTGCGGTCGGTCCTGGAAGTGACTGATTCGTCACTTCTGCCCTGGGCCCTGCACCCTGCTAGGGACAGCCCTGCTTGTGGAAGCCAGGAAGTGCAGGGATAAGGCTGAAACTCCATACTTTAGCCCTCCTTATTGTTACATTGGAATCAATTAGACGATCTTGTATATTATTTACATAACTACATACTGTGAGATAAACCCTTATTTAGTCACTTTTCTAGCATGTCAGAATCCACTTAAGCCTAACCATGGAGTAGATTAACTTTGCTGATGGTAATAGCTATAGAATGTTAGGATTTAGACTAGAAAAACTACCTGATTCTTAACTAGAGTGGCACAAATGAGTTACTTTAGTATCTCAGGAGAATATGGCATAAATCTACAAATGAGACAAAATATAAGAAATGTTATTTAGACACATGACACAGTCACTGTGAAATAAGTTTTTCTTCCAGAATCTCTTTTGCCCTCTTGTTATTCTCACAATAGTAATGTATATTATATGTTACCACATCTTGTAGCTCTGTTTTTAAATGCAAACGATACTTCTGATGAGGAAATGCCCATTCCCCCCACTCCAAAGAGAACAACAACAACCATTTGCTTGTTCACTGTTTTTTAAAGCTGGTGTGGTATAAATCAAATATAGTCTAATCATTCTGATGGGCAGATTCTGTTTATAAAAATGAGAAATTCCCATTGGAGGGAATGGCAGCCATTCATGCACATTCAAAGGCAGAACTTGGACCACAACACTTTAAATTTATTTTGGCTGAATGCACTTCCATGTATGGCTATTTAAAAACACCTCCAAACAAGTGAAAACTGATGCAAATACATCTGATAATATGGCAAACATCATGCTGTATGGAAAGAAAACATTATCGGTTAGGCCTGATATGATATTTATCTTACTTCGGAAAGAGACACATCCAATTACTCAATGGTTGTGCCATTCATCAGTTATCAGGTGTCTTCCCATTGGTGAAGATAATTTACTTCATGCTCAAGTCATCAAACATTTTACATAGAAATGGCTCATGGTCAACTCTGATACCATGAAACTCTGTTTACAGTGAAGTAAAAGGAAAGTCTCACTTCTTTCAATGAACTGCATTGTGCAGCTTGCATTTATGAGTAAAGTGAATCTCTGCTTATAGACAAATTATTTTTCTTTAAGTAAAATTTAGTCACTATAAAGTAAGAGGATTCTACTGTAAATAAGGTTAACTGTATATACAGTATATATCTTCCTGTTTTTTCTACTGCACCTTCATGCACAAAAATATAAACAAAATGAATTAGCGGAATGTATTTTTTCTGAAGAGTAATTTTCTAATTTTTCCTTTGTGCAGCAGCTGCTGTTGCCATGCTGTCATTGCTGTTGCTATGTATTTTCTGAGTGTGCCAGGATGTAATTGGTTATTTCAGCATATTCAGGCTATTGGTAGGGGTGTTTCTATGGAAAATCACATCCATATTTTTGATTGGTTGATCATGAAAGTAGGTGTGACCAGCCAACATCTCAATGTAAATTGAGAGCAATAGATTTCAAGTGTCCTGGCATAATCAAGCCACATAGTTTACATAATGGATATACTATAGTTAGGTAAGAAATTCTACTGTTGACATCAGAGCAATTTGCCATGATCTTGAAGCTTGGGTAATGTGAGATTTCACCACCAGAATCTCGAGATGTTTCTATAACCTTGTGACAGACTGTCCTGTCTGCTTCAAATTTTACTAGCTCTGAAAATATTGATGTTTATTGTTTCAACCTGACATAACTTGCATGTTATTCAGTTAAGTCCCATTTCAGACCATCTAGGGATTTAGCCTGTGGCCATGTTTATGTAGAGTCATTGAAAAATAGCCCATAATAACTACTAATGTGAAACTGGGTGGATATTGTCTAATATCCATACAAAATTATTCAAGCAGGAAGGATTATTTAGACCCATATTGGTGGTTGGAAAATGAGGTAGTGGTAGTGACTGCCTAGTATACAAAGATGGGCTTTTGGAATAACAAAGGACTCACTTCCCTTCAACTATGGGGGAGATTTAACTAATCCACTTTTGACATCCTGGACATATGACCTTGATCTAACACAGCTTGACTAAGAAGTCATAGAGTGATTGACCAGTAATGGACAACATGTTAGAATGAGAGCGACATCACTATGCCATCTAGTAGATAATATTTTCATATTTTGTAATGCAGAACACCCGCTGTAAGGTTCTTCAACTCCAACTGACACTTATTGGATTTGAGGGTACTCAGCTTGCCTGCCGAACTACCAACACTCAAATGTAGGACTCAAAGTGTGACAAGACCCCAAATGAAGGACACAAATAAAATACTGATACAGAGAAATTAAAATGCTGTGGGGTTCATTCCTTCAGTGTTAATGACTGTTTATATAACCTCTGTTTCAAGATTATTTTTTTCTGATGTACATCATTTACAAGTAAGAGAGTACCAAATTTTTGTGGGAGATAGGTCACTTTGGAACTAAAATGAAGACTATGTGAGAGGTGAAGCACCTTGCAGGACTGGATTGAAATGTTAGTTTTATTTTAGATAACTGGAATTGGATATGAAAACTCGTAAGATGGGGTGAAGCACGGTTGGGGCAGACACCTGAACTCTAACCTCACAGAAGTGAGATACTCCATCAAGTTTCAGAGTAGCAGCCATGTTAGTCTGCACCTGCAAAAAGAACAGGAGGACTTGTGGCATGTTAGAGACTAATAAATTTATTAGAGCATAAGCTTTCGTGGGCTACAGCCCACTTCATCAGATGCATAGAATGGAATGTATAGTGAGAAGATATATATATATATACATACAGAGAAGGTGGAAGTTGCCATACAAACTGTAAGAGGCTAATTAATTAAGATGAGCTATTATCAGCAGGAGAAAAAAACTTTTGTAGTGATAATCAAGATGGCCCATTTAGACAGTTGAAAGAAGGTGTGAGGATACTTAATACAGGGAAATAGATTCAATATGTGTAATGACCCAGCCACTCCCAGTCTCTATTCAAACCCAAGTTAATGGTATCTAGTTTGCATATTAATTCAAGCTCAGCAGTTTCTCATTGGAGTCTGTTTCTGAAGTTTTTCTGTTGCAAAATTCAAGGGCACTGGAAATTGTGATTACTATCCTGAAACAGAGCTGAAAGAGCAGGGGGATGAACCAAATGACCTAATGAGTTTCAGGCCTTGGTTACAGATTTTTTATTGTTGTTTATAAATCAACATTTTCTTCTCATTCTCTACTACTCTGCTCATAGATGGTCTTTATATCTTGCTCTGGTCTCTCCATCAAATCTTCAGACTCCTCCTCTGCTTCTTAGACACTTCAAGCTCTTCTCTTCAGTTAATAGGTCTATCCCAATCTACTTTTTCACTCCTAAGGGTCCCCTCTTCTGTTCTTGGGCTGATCTTGGTTCCAGGATATCCTGTTGCACTGGAATTTCTTCTCTACTGTTCTCTTTGCATAACCCAGTTGTGGTCCCTGATCAGTCAACACAAGTGGGCATTTTGAGCTTTTGAGAGAGGTTCTGATTTTTTCTTTGAAGCACTGGTGAGGCGAAAAGAGCATCTCATATCCCAGAGAAGAATCTTATTTCTCTCATCACTGGCAGGATATTTTGAAAAAAACTGATTGCCCAAAATGTTCAGACAACAGAAGTTATTTTTGGTTGCTGATTATTGAAATCCACCAGTAATGGGAGACTTACTTTCCAAAAGAACAGATGTTTGTGATTTTTCCCCCTGTGCCTTTAGGCACAATTAACTTGTGGTCATTCTCCTGCCACTTTAAACTTAAAGTTATTGTGATATAAATTAAAAATAGCCATCAGTATGCATTAGCACTGTTGCAGCTTGCAGATGGCTTTCCAGGGCTTTGTATCTTCATTTTAATTTTTCATTGAAGTAATATTGCACTGGCATTATGTCATATTTGTGAAAGCTGATTTGTGTGCGTGTATGTGTGTGTTCTACATTCTGAGGAATCACAGCACCTTAGGCATAGGCCTAGAAGTGATTGCTAATGCCCTTGGGCTCTACGGCTGAGTGCCACAATGAGCTAATTCCATGGGTACATATGTCATGTCCCAGCAAAGCATTAATTCACCTGCTGAACTCTCCTCTGATCATTTCCATCTGAAAGCTGGTGAATGCCATTATTGCTGCTACTTGCAAGCAGGCAACAACTTAACTTTAAGAGGTCTCTGCTGGGTTCTTGGTTGTTAGGGAAGATGATAGTCTCATCCCTCTGGATAGATACGATTAAGGCTACTCTGAATATCTTGTTATTTGTCAAGTGGCACTTGGAGTCAGATAGTTATTCCTTTTCAGAGGTTATTCCCACTCTTGAGAGGGTCTTCTAAGCTGTAGGCATCGACCAATGTCCTGCACATGTTTCCTTCCGGGCCTTCACCCTTTGGTAAATTTAAGTTTGCAGTTAAAAATAAAACATGTTTTCTAGCACTTAGGGTTGTGAAGAAAATCTTCTAAATGTAAAGCAGTTTGGTGCTTTCTTCTGTAGTCTAAAGAGACGCAGCCTGGGACAACAGGTCCAAGAGAGTTGTGAACTGCCCCACTCTTCTCAGTAACGTGTTGACTCTGAATCCTGATGACAATACACCAATGTAACTGAAATCAGAATCTGACTGTCAGTGTCAATGTTCTTACCTATGAGTTTCCAACTGTCTCATTTTGTGTGGTCAATGTTCCACAAGCATGAAGTGGGAGAACTGGCTAACTGGGGGAAAAAAGTGGGCAAGAATGAAGTTGCAACCAGGTCCTTTCCTCTCTCTGCTTGAGTCAGAAAGGATGTAGGGAAGTTCTCTGCTCAGATCCTGGTACAGTATATGTATTATAGTTCTCTATCTATCATTGCCAGGAAATGTTTTGTTTCATAGGGATTATAGGCTGTGTAATGATCTCTATATGTAAGGCTGTCTAATCATTTTCCACAGAAAAGGTCATTTCTGAATGACTAAAACTATCTCAAAGTTCTACCTTTTGGGCTGAAATTTGGTATGCTCCCTGTCAGTCAGGGAACAATTTTTTTCAGAAAGTTTAATAAAAAATGGTTGAGCCATTTGCAAATACAAGAGGAGTGAAAAATGCAGTTTTCTCTACTAAGGAAATATCATACAGATGAAGGGCTCTGTGCTGATCCTTGGAGTTAAGTGTGCATATCTCTAATTCAAGAGTGTGAATGCTGCTTGGGTACAGGAGTGTATAATTTGCTGTAATCTTGGCTGATGCATTTTTCTTAAATTGGTACTTTATTATTTGGTGCTAGTCCACTTGTCTAAGTCCCTCTCGCATTTCATTCAAGCATGTCCCTGTAGAACATTAAGCCTTTTGTTATTTTTAAAGCAATGCTGGTTTTCCTTATTTCCAGATCATGTCCATAGTAGTTAATTGTGGCTACTTGATCCCTCTCATTTAACAAATTCTAATTTAGCTGTACTGTCTTGGAGTTAGATAGTGCTGTTAGTAAGAAGTATGGAGCTATGCAGGAGGGGTGCTGGGAGGAATTGTGCTATGGAAACACAAAAGAGCCATGAAACTGGCTTAACTGACCTCCGGTAGATTCAGCATGTGTGTTGGGGAGGGGAGGAGGGCAATCTCTAGCTGATATAGAACTGTCATGCTTGAGCCTAAGTGTGGCCAGGCAAAAACAGGCTGCTCTAAATTGTGCTTGGGACTAAACCAGCCCTTGGCCAGCCCCAGGATCAGGAAACTTAGCCTGACAGATCCAACAAATTGGGCCTCCTATATTAAAAGGAATCCTATCAACAGCATTATTTATTTTGGTATTAAATTCAATGCAGACCTCAGTGTTGGAATGTTTTTAGTTGACATTCTCTCTAAATTTACAGGGCCAGATCTGTAAATTGCCTAGCTCCATTAATTTCAATGGCCCACAGTATTCACAGTGCTGCAGAATTTTGTATTTGACAAGGCATAATTGCAGAAGTTGCTTGTGCAAAGTTAGAGGGGATGGCAACTCGAGAGTGAGCAGCTGGGCGGGGGCAGGAGGCATTTCAGATTCATTTGAGGGTTCTGGCCCGAGCAATGTGACACACCTACTAAAATCTTAGAGGGTAAGGAATGGGTGACTGGAAATATTTTGGGAATCTTAAACTCCTAGTTCCTTGCCTCACCACCACTTGCCAGGCATCAGATGCCCCAATATGGCTCCATTATCCACCATTCCATCTAACACAGTGACACATGTGATCTGATTCTCAGTTACACTGTTCCTACTGTTTGGGATAGGGGCACAATACAGGGGCCTTCCAATACTCCAATGTAAGTTAGAAAAGCCTGAGGGAGCTGCAGGGCACTCCAGCCATGCTGTGGATCTGCCCCCTGTTATAAATATAAAGGAAAGGGTAACCACCTTTTTGTATACAGTGCGATAAAATCCCTCCTGGCCAGAGGCAAAATCCTTTCACCTGTGAAAGGTTAAGAAGCTAAGCTAACCCCGCTGGCACCTGACCCAAAATGGCCAATGAGGGAACAAGATTCTTTCAAATCTGGAGGGGGGTGAAACAAAGGAGGGGGTCTGGAAGGTGTCTGTCTGTATGATGCTTTTGCCAGGAACAGATCAGGAATGTAAGCCTTACAACTCCTGTAAAGTTAGTAAGTAATCTAGCTAGAAAATGCTGAGATTTTCTTTTGTTTAATGGCTTGTAAAATTAGCTGTGCTGGAGGGAATGTATATTCCTGTTTTTGTGTCTTTTTGTAACTTAAGGTTTTGCCTAGAGGGATTCTCTTTGTTATGAATCTGATTACCTGTAAGGCATTTACCATCCTGATTTTACAGAGGTGATTCTTTTACCTTTTCTTTAATTAAAATTCTTCTTTTAAGAACCTGATTGATTTTTCATTGTTCTTAAGATCCACGGGTTTGGGTCTGTGTTCACCTGTACCAGTTGGTGAGGATTATTATCCAGCCTTCCCAGGAAAAGGGGTGTAGGGCTTGGGGGGATATTTTGGGGGAAGACATCTCCAAGTGGTCTCTTTCCCTGTTCTTTATTTAAACCGCTTAGTGGTGGCAGCATACTGTTCAAGGACAAGGCAAAGTTTGTACCTTGGGGAAGTTTTTAACCTAAGCTGGTAAGAATAAGCTTAGGGGGTCTTTCATGCAGGTCCCCACATCTGTACCCTAGAGTTCAGAGTGGGGAAGGAAACTTGACACCCCCTATACTTAAGCCTTCCATATCTTGCCCATCCCCATCAGTTAGTTACTGCACAGGGAGCTCCCATGGAGTTGAGTGCTGGGCTGTCCAGTTGTTGTGCTCATCCTGCACAGACCCTTGGAATCCAGACCCTTTTCCTGCACAGTAGAACTCATCTGTTTATCTCCCTGGGAACTTACATGGCTGTAGGGGATGAGTCTTTCACTTAAAATTATTGTTTTAAGTTGTGTGCAGTTATTGTTTCAAGTTGTCTGTCAAGGTATGTCTACAGTTATGGCAGTGTGTAGAGTACAGACACTGCATGCCCAGCTTGCATGGGTATAAATAACAGGGCAGATGGTGAGGCACTGCTAAGGTGAGAAGTGTATAGATACGCCAAAACCTTAGGGAATATACCCTCTATGGTTCTCTACAAGTCCAAGCAGTGTGGTGTCCCACTGCGAGAGCCTTTCCCTGCCACAGTGAAAGGCTCTGGCAGCGGGGAAAGGCTCTGGCAGCTCTGCACTGCTAATACCATTCCCCACCGCAGGGAGCCTTTCCCTATCGCAAGTGTAGACAGGGCCTCAGAAAGACAACACTGCATTGGTTTACATTCAATTCATGTTTGGTAGGTTTGTTATTGCAACCACAAAGGCTAGAACATTTTATTTTTCGTTTTAAACTAAAGATTAGATTCTGGAGCACAGTTTTGCTGCAAAAGTGGAATGAGCTGCCAGATAGAGAGGTCACAAAAAAATAGAGCTAGCAAATTTTGCTGAATATGAATTTTGTTTTGTTTTGTCAAAAATTTTCATCAAAATATTCAGAGTATTTTTTTGAAGAACTGAACCTCTCCCCTCCTTTTTTGTTATTTTCAGTAATCAAAACTTGAAATAGTTCAGCTAAAAAAACAATTTACACTAGAAAAAATATGGAGTTTTGTTGCCAAAATAGAAAATAAATATTTTGGGTTTTTTTTTCCCCATAAAAATAGTTTGTGAAAAATTCCATGCCTTTGAAAAGCCATTTTCTACTGAAAAAACATTTTGATGGAAAAATTTCTATCAGCTCTAGAGAAAACATAGGGATGTATATCTTTGAATTAAACAATGAAGCCTGAAATAAATCTCCAATGAACATTCTCTGTTTCCATGATCTGGTGAGAAAAGTATGATTCTACAAAGCCAGCCCATTTTATTTATATTGATTCCAACGGCATATATTTTTGTTTTCTATTTTTTTATCTTTTATTTTTTTAAAAAAAAATTGGTACTAACACATTTATTATTTCTACATCTAATTAGGAAAGTTGAAAATCAGTCATAATCATCATCTGCCCTAGTATAGTTGATATGGCTAGTGCAGACATCATTTTAGTTCTGTTTTGGCTTCTATTCTATACCCCTCTACTAATCAGTTGTTCAAACCTTTTAAGACATACCTTTTGGCCTCATATTCTACTTTCTTGATCTCAGCCCAATGGTAAATATTTTTTGGAAAGTTTGTTCATAATTAGTTAATTCATTATTAAATTATATAAGCATCAAAATACACTTTTTTGTGTGTGTTCCAACTAGATATTTTAGATTCAGGTACTTATTAAGAGCTGAAGCTAAAGACTCTAAATTGGCCTGTTCTGTAGATCTCATTATAACTTAAAAATGATGCCAAGTGTAAAGAAAATCAATCCTTTATTTTTTAAAGATGAACATTTAAAATGGCTATTTATATGTACGGGTGGTAGATTTTTTTGCCTAAGTACCTTTGAAGATCTTGGCCCTCAACCACATCTCTTTCATATACATTTCACTTTTGACTAGTTTAGGCAGCTCTTTGCTCAGCTTGCTGGCTTTGGTGAATCCTTTTCTTAACTCTCCCCATGCATTGTATGGGGGAGTCTGGGCACCTAACTCGGGGCTGTGAATTCCAGTAGATAGCAGGGTGTCACAATGCCTCCTGAGGCTACTTCTGGTGTGGTGCAGTTTATTCACCTTTGCTCAGAACTGTGCCTAAGGTCACAATATAATACATAAAAAGAAAAGGAGTACTTGTGGCACCTTAGAGACTAACAAATTTATTTGAGCATAAGCTTTCGTGAGCTACAGCTCAATGCATCCGATGAAGTGAGCTACAGCTCACTTAAGCTCATGCTCAAATAAATTTGTTAGTCTCTAAGGTGCCACAAGTACTCCTTTTCTTTTTGCGGATACAGACTAACACATCTGCTACTCTGAAACCTGTCAATATAATACATAGTCAGGATAACCACTTTAACAGAAAATACAGGGTACATTTTTCAAAAGCACTTAAGATAAAATCACTTGAGTCTCTCAGAGGCTTTTGAAAGTTTGACCCACAGAACTTTATTGATTCAGTCTGTTCCACTCATTTAATTTAAAAATAGCCTATGCTCTTTTAAACAAAATGAATTTTGAAAATATATTATTATTATTAGACCAAAATGTAGGTTAAATGGATTTGGTTTTTGCGAAAAGGACAAATCCCAAAACCTTTAACTTATTTTCAAGGTATTTTCTAAGAACTGTTGTTATACGTTCCTAATTCACATAGACATGCTCGCATTCATACCCAGTAGCTATACATTGATCCTTTGAACCCTTTAATATCTTTTATATAGTTTATCATTTTTTTAAAAAAAGCTGCCCCAGTAGAGACATATGGCATAGTTCATAACTAGTCACCCAGGTCAATGATTTGTGTTTTTAAACGACATGTACAGTAATCAGTCCATCTGGGAATCACTAACGAGTTGGGGATAACATGTCACAATGAGATGTTTGAGATGCTTGAGATATTTTACCCTTTTGAATTTCTTGGCTTTTGACAGTTTTACAAGCCCTTGCCATCATCTTAATGTGGTATTATAGTGATAACATACCAAACCAAGACAGATTCTTTGAAGAAACAAGGTCTCACTCCAAAGGGTCATGGAAAATAAGAATGTACAGCACGTATTGCTAAATTAAAGGTAACTATTTAGTTAGGTGCATTACATGGTCTATAATCACATTCTGCCAGCACTATCATTTCTGGCAAGAATATGTCACTGACCCCACAACTTATCTACTTTTTGACCTACTGAGCTTTTAACTTTTTATTGAGTTCAGCAGTAATGCTTCTAAATTTAGTGCCAAGTGCACAAGTACAATTGCTATGCAGAACTGTCTTTTTTGGGGCAAATAGTTTCCTAAATAGTGAGAAATGAGAATTCAATAGAATTTTAGGAGAAAAGAAAGTAACAGCAGAAACAACCTCACAGGAAGCACCATCCTTTAGCCAAATCAGAAATGGACAGTACTGCAAAATGGAAACATTGCACAGAACCTATTTATCTCGTTACTATTGATAAACATGTCCAATACGCAGATTCTTAATGGATTAACTTTGGCAACACTTGTGTAGGCTGGCATGCCAATAAAGTTTACTGAAATTGAATTCCTGGAAAAGGAAAAGTGCTACTGAGGGAGAGTGAAATAACCAGTTCTAAAGTAATAGGAATTTGGAGACAGTAGGATAGTGGGGTTGAGCTAAGCAGTCGGATTCCCCTAACCATCTTCTAAAAGGTCAGGAAACTAGAATAATGCAAGTGTTCTAGTGGGTGATCAAATACTTACCCAACTAAAGTTCTTTGAATTCAAATAATCCACAAGCATGATTTTGGTTCTCTTGCTCCGTCTTTCCTTCAGCTGCTGCCTATGTGACAGTCTGAGATAACTCAATTAGTACAAAAAGATAAGAGTATATTAGAGTCCTGGGAGGAGGAAGTTCCTAGCCTGAGTCCCTAATGCATACAAGGATAATGGTAAGATAAAGCCCTAGTTAATTATATTGAACAGGCAGGAAGAAACTCACAACTAATCATGCTGGAGTTAAAAGTGTTTTCTTTTTTAAAATGAACACTCAATACTAATTGTGTGGTTCCTGTTATTCTATCAGAGGATCAGGATAACAGGGCCTAAACATCCATTGATATGCAGATATTGTCCCCAAGTAAACATCACTTAGGAGAGCTGCAGGAGTTGTATTTGTGCCATGGATGTTAATGGTGTTAGGGAATCTTATTTCTATGTAATACTTTATGAGAAGCTGAGTGTAGGGCTATTGCTTTTAGATCACATAAGACTTACCAAAACAAAATTATGGGGTAAGCAAACATCACTGCATTTGTGTGTGTGTGTATGCATGTCATTTATCTGATTTCTTTTCACCCTGATACAGTACTTGACTCACCTTTCACATTGGCTAGCATACACTTCCTGCTTCTACAGGACTACACAAGGGTATGTCTACACTGCCCACCTTGATTATCATACACATTGTAAGGAGAGTGATCACTTTAGATAAGCTATTATCAGCAGGAGAGTGGGGTGGGGGGAGAGAAAACCTTTTGAAGTGATAAACACCCATTTTTTCATGCTCTGTGTGTATAAAACATCCTCACTGCATTTTCCACTTTATGCATCCGATGAAGTGAGCTGTAGCTCACGAAAGCTTATGCTCAGATAAATTGGTTAGTCTCTAAGGTGCCACAAGTACTCCTTTTCTTTTTGCGAATACAGACTAACACGGCTGCTACTCTGAAAACTGCAATTAAACACTCCCGTCTGGACCATGTCAGCTGACTCAGGCTTGTGGGGCTTGGGCATCGGGGGGCTCTAAAACTGCAGTGTGGATGTCTGGGCTCGGACTGAAGCCTGGGCTCTGAGACCCTACCAAGAGGGAGGTTTCTAGAGCCTGGGCTCCAGCCCAAGGACAGACATTTACATTGCAGTTTTATAGCCCAGCAACCCCAGCCCTGCGAGCCCGAGTCAGCTGACACAGGCCAGACTTGGGTGTTTAATTGCAGCATAGGCACATGAGGGACTAGAAAGCTGAGTCTGAAACAGGAGAGAGACTTATATTCATCACCTCTCATAGAATGAAAACAAAGCACGCTTTGTCTGCCTGTGGAAATTTGCAAATCATGGGCTGAACTTATACACACACATGCACACTGCTCATTGATATGTAATTTGCACTTCTCCAAGCCTGGCAGAGTCACTGTACCCCAGGACTCACTCTAGGAACGGATGGTTGTGATATGCCAGCTCTAGCTTGTGGTCTGGGGCGGCTACTCCAGGGGACATGCTGAATCAATGCCTGTCCTCTCTCCTCCCGCTTGCCTTATTCCTCCATTTACACGTGATTCAGGAATCAAGGTTACTGCTAAAACCTGTGAAAATAAATTAATGTTATTGTTAAACTTGTCCCCAATTATTCCAAAACCGAATAATGAGAATGTGAGGAAAATATAACTAACTTAGCCTAAGGATCACACAACACCCTTTGTACAGTAGCATCTAAAGCTGCCTGCTAAGTTGGTTGATATGCCTTTTATTTAGCTTGATGTTAATTTGCTAAACACTGTTTTGGTGTATGTGATTGTGGAACATAAAAATGCAGTAGATAGTTTATAGGAGATGAGTTGCTAAAGAATACTCAGTGCTACGAGCTCTACATACTGTGCATAGTCTCTAAAGGGATGAAATTTCCCTCGAGCTAATGAGTAAACTGCTAAGTGAGGTATACTATCAGCTTTACGGTTCTCTTTAACCTGCTCCTCCTACTGGTGCTTTGTGGTGGGCGTACAACTGTTGCAAGTAGGTGGCACAGCTGTTTGCTTTGACTGGCTCAGTACCTTTGGGATACAGACAACACGGTTAATGTTACAAGATGAAAATGGCATTTATACTTTAATGAACTCACTCCGTTTCTTTGTTACAGGGAGGGGAAGGAGGGGGAAAAGGTTGCCAGCTTCATGATATCAGTATTAGTGCCACTGCTCAAAGCACATGGTGATGGCTAATGTTTGCAAAATCCTGACTAGCATTTGAAAGGGTGACATCAGTTTATTATTGCTGCAGTAGCTGTTAACTTTATGCAGATTTCCTGTGCACCTGCCTGCTACCACATCTTTAACATATATGCATATTTATACAACTTAGGCAACATATGTTTGATGATTTTTGTCATTTATATTTACTACAGTATGGATAGTGATTAAAAAATAGCCATGCTCCCAGTGATAAATTGGTGAAATTCCTAGAAAGGTAGAAGCTGTACAAAGAGTTTGAAGAGGGCGATCGAGGTAAATAATGTGTAAAAATATAATAAAGTCAATAAGAATATAAATTACAGAAAAATAAGCATAATGAAGAAAAAATACATCCCCTGTTCGGGAGGTTATTGAACATTTAGAGGTAGGGAACAAATAGTTTAGAGAGAAGTAGTTTCCTGTTTTTACCTCCCCCTACAAATAAATAACTGCTTTCTCTTGTAGATATGATCAAGAAGAGTTAATCTGTTTTTAAAAAAATTGACACCTGATTTACACACACTCTGTGTTTTGCATACACAATAACCTGTTTGCACATGCACTTGTAACAGCATGTCAGGTTCTAGGGTCCTCTTTGGTGATGCAGTGCAGAGCTATTCTGCTGACTCAACTTGGCAGCAAGATCAGGTGGATCTCATTAGATTCAGTTCAGAAAGGTAAAAGCTGGTCAGTTTCTAAGGCAAGAGAGGGGATAGTTGTCAGAAAAAGAAGTCTTGTAAGAACAATCCCTAGAAATATCCAACTCAAGGAGAAGCTCAGCATATTTGCAGTGTTTAAGTTAAGAATAAAGGAAAATCCTAGGAAGCAAATGAGTTTTGGACACTAGCACTATGTGTCTGTGTTTGCACATAGGTTTCTCTGTGTGTGTATGGTGCGCGTGAGTGTACATTCTAGATGTGAGAGTGGGATGAGGACCATGCCTTTTCACAAAGCACAAATAATTTGCAGGCACAATTTAGATGCAGCGCTTTTAAAAACATTTCTTGAATTTGCTTACCATGTTTCATATCATCACCTCTGAGGACTGCTAATCTCTATGAAAAGAGGGCGTTGTATATTGCAAGGAAATGGAATAAGGGTACAAGAACTGAAGCTGGGAATGGGTGTGGGTGCAGCTGCGAGGACTGACTTGTGGAGGAAGGGGAACTTACAGTGTTTAAATTAAAAAAAAAAAGAAAAAAAAAAAAAGAAAATAGAAAACCAAAAAAGAAACAGTTTAAATCTTAGGGTTTTTTTTTATAGCATCCAGGCTTGCAGTATCGATGGCTTTCATGCTTAGGCAAAGCATCTAAGGCTATTCAGCCAGTCAGATAGATAGGCATTGCTGACACCATTATTTCTCATTCTACAGAGCACCCAAATGGACTTCTTGTTATTGTTTATTATTTCTATTTTGGTGGTGCCTAGGAACAGTAGTCAAGTATCACGGCTCCCTTGTGGTAGGCACTGTACAAACCAATATAAAAGAAAACAGTCTCTGCCCAAGTCAGCTTACAGTCTTTTTTGTTGTTTACAGATTCAAGTGTAATCCTAGAATGGACACCATTTTTACATAGTTTACAGAGTCTGAGAAGGGAGTTATAAATGTGAATAAATGAAATGAATATTGTTTTGCAAACTCTTTCAGGATTGTCTGCTTTCTAAGTTTCTCCTTAGCACCAAATATGCTTTTCCGCAGGTTTGTTTGCTTGCATTATTCCAAGTTAGACCTCTTTTGTAATTTTCTGCTCATTTTACTAATCTCTCTGGATCCCTTTGTATTATTTCTGTGTACTGACTGATGTTAACAGTACCGATGTACTGATGTTAAGCTCCTCCTAATTTAGAATCATCTGCAAGTTTCAGTAGCATGCTGTTTACTTCCTTTTCTAGATCGCTAGTGAAGATATTCAATGGACCTTAAACTGATCCTTACAGTATCACATTAGTTATCTTCCCCCTGCTTGATACAGTTGGCCCAGATTCTCAGCTGCAGCCAACGTGTGCTTAGCTCAACTCAGAAAGATGGCAATAGCTGACTTCAGACAGCCTTTACATTACTCTCATGATACTAGGGCCACTCAGTTGCTGGACCTGTCCCTGGCAGAGATTAGAACAGCCTCAGGATTGCACTGATTTACACTGGCTCAGAAATTTAGGATTGCTGGAGCACAGAGATGCTTTAGCCTTGTACCCTGCACCAACAGGTAGACGAGTATGAGTCAGGAGCTGCCACAGCAACCTATGCTATTGGAAAATTCCTCCATGCAGGGTGAATCCAGGAGTGGCCAGATTTGCTGGCTTTACGTTGGGCATCTGGTGCAGAGCAGTCTTTATGGACTGCAAGGCCTTTCACATAGTTTTTTTTTTATCATTACATCAGTATATGGTTCTTCAGCACATTTCCAGTACAGGTGACGACGGTATGTTCATATTCAGGCTGATTTTAATTCATGTTGGGAGTAGGATTTTGTGAGACACTATCAGATGCTTCACTGAAATCCATGTTCTATCTATTCCCTCACTATTTTAGTAACTCTCTCTTTTTAAAAGCAATCAGATGAACAGATTCTTTTTAAATGTGTGTGCCTTTGGCTTGACGACTTCCAGGCCAGTTTTTAACCCAAAGCAATGCAAATCTGCTGAGATATTAAATCCCCAAACCAGCATTTATAATAGAAATACAGTAAGCCTCTAACTTTAACGACACTAGCAGGTGTCACCACAATAAAGAAAGCAGCCTCCCCATGAACAAATATTAGATTAAAGAGATCAATCAATCTGTATCTTAAATTCTAGTCCCAGCATGATCACTTTGACTAAAAAAAAAATACTTTAAGTTTCTCTGTATGTAGATTGTAACAGGTGAAAGACCTTTTGATTGTTCAATTATTTTTGCAATATCCTAAGAAAATAGGCAATTTTTTTTCTGCTATAGAATCTTTATGTTAATGAGGCAGGAAACATTTGTGACCTGGAGATACAAGTGCACATCTCTTTCAAAGCTTGCTGTAAGCTGTGGTAGTTTTCATGTCGGGCAGGTGGTGAGTCATGGCTCACTATGCCATCTCCTCCAGGAATACCAAAAAGGAACTGTTTCTGCTTTTGGCCTGTCAGATACTGTAGTATCATCAAGCACTGGGTTGTGTGATTAAATACCTATGGAAATAGTGTCTTCTTTCTTTCTTTCTTTCTTTCTTTCTTTCTTTCTTTCTTTCTTTCTTTCTTTCTTTCTTTCTTTCTTTCTTTCTTTCTTTCTTTCTTGTTGCTGCTAGTCTGCTAAATTACCACCCACCTCTTTCTTTCTCTTTCTTACATTTAGTATCCTGGGAGCTGTCAAAAGTTACTGGGTCTGATTCTCCACAGTTTTGCATCTGGTGTCATTCATTTACATGCATGTGAAGTGGGTAGAAATTGCTAACAAATCAGAATGGTGGTGTATGACCCCCCCCATGTTGCACACTCACATTGCACAGGGGTAATAAGTGTACAAGGTGTAAAGCAGTTGAGAATCAGGCCCACTAGTCATATGATAATTAAAAAAAAATCCATAGCCTTAACCAATTATCTGGCTGAGAAAAGCTAGTCTAGTCTCACAGTTACGATCTTCTACTCTGCAGCACAATACATTCCATGTGGTGACACAGGCACTATCCCTGAAGTATCGTTTGTGAGCCTGATGTGGAATTTCAATAAACTTGGTTTAAACAGAAAAACTCACTATATTTCTTTTGCCCATTATTCTATCCAGCTTTATACCATTACAATCCTTTCCATGGCAACCCAGTGTTAGGTCACAGATGTTTGCATTCTGAGTTGAGAAGTATTTATGCAGGAGTTAGGCTGAGAATTTGAATCCTATTTGTAGTAGCAACCCCAAGTCTCAGAGTCACAGAGCCTGATTCTCTTTGGATTTACACCACTGTAGATGAGGAGTAGACCCACTGAAAACAATGGAATTCCACCATTGTCAGACCAGTTCTCTTGAGGCCAAAACCAGGCACATACTCTTTCCTGATAAAGCACAGCTGATTAAGTAAACCCAAGGGCCAGATGGCTCAGTAAATTTGTTTGGAGAGCTGTGGAATCTGGCAAGTAGTGAAAAAGTTTGCCAGGATCAACATAATTCCAAATAGAAGTCTATCCATCTTACAAAACCATTACACAATTTGACATACTTGGCCATATCAGTTCACTCATCTGTACTATTACAATTATGTTTTGGAGTGGATTTAGGGCTGGTATGGATCTATTAAGTAATGTAGTTAATCAGTAGTAAATATATAGATATTCACATTTGGATCCTTTTCCTTAAGCTCTAAAATAAGCTTTAAGATATAATTTTATTAAAATATTTAATGTAAATCAAATATAATATATACAATGCTTGGAAATTTTCCCTGAGGAAAAGCTCCTGGCTTAAGTCTTTAATCCTTAAAATGGACCAAAAAGGTTTCCTAACAATGACAATATCTGCAGTTACAAAACATCTTTCAAGCTTCCTTTTCACCCTGTTTTTCAACTTTCTGTTCACTTGAATGATGAGTTCATCATTTAAGAAGTCATGGAAAGTTTATTTAGCAGAACACCAGTTTCACGATGATGAATGATGACTGCAAGGCATGTCTATGAAGACCCTGTTCCAATGCCATTACAATGTAAGATGAGGATGGGGAAAGCAATTTAAGTGTAACTCTATGGAGACCCCATTACCAGACCATTATAACTGCAGACTAATTGAAGCGCAAGAAAGGCAGAACCCTCTTGCCATGTTGGTGACACAGTTACAATGCAATAGTAACATGTCAAAATAATTTCAATGCCAGGCGTCAGATTTTTACCACTATTAATAATATACATATGCAGATCTTTATCCTACTTGCCTTACTTATGCAAATAGTCCCATTGAATTGGAATGAGACTGCTTACATGATGTGTGGCGTAGCTTGCCATTGTTGTGTCGGGATGTGACCAGATTGGCCAACGGTCATCCTACATTTTGGAAGTCAGGGCTCTGGATAGCAAGGAGCTGCCAGCCACAGTCTACCAGGCTCTGGTTTTTCTAGAGTTCGAGTTATATACTGTTTAAATAAAAAAAAATAAGACTCAAACACAAGCTCTCTCTGCCTTAATAAGCAGAACATCACACAAAAGGTGAACAGGATCTGACCAACAAAAATTGTTTTGAGATAACAAAGTCTCTAACTTTAACCATAAAAGATTGAAAAATATAAGTTAATGTATGGATCCATCCCATTGTGCTTAGGTATTGTAGCAGGCATTGCTCCCCTAAGGAGCACCTCAGTAGGGATTCTATATATCAGGTGAGCTGCTTAGGCTCATTGGGCCAGATTTTCAAAGGAATTTAGGCACATAAAGATGCGGATAGGCACCTAATGGAATTTTCCAAAATGCCTAAACAAAATTACATTGAAAGTTACACTTATGTGCTCTTAAAAATCGCATTAGGCATCTATCTGCATCTATAAGGCAACAAAAATCCTTTGAAAATCTGGCCCAAGGAGGCTGCATTAATGATACTGCAGCAGCTGGTGGGGGTTTGTGGGTATACTATTTTAATGTCTATGTTGGGGTTTCATTTATATAGCATTACATTTTAGGACAGGTAAACCAGTAGCTTCACTTCGGTACCATTTGATATCCACTGAGGAGCTTGCCCAGAATGTCCATCTATGTTTGACTTTACAGGGTTATTCCCTTCTATTATTTTTACCTTCCAAATATTTATATAATTAAGTTTCTAATCGATGGAGATTCTGTAGCTCCTCTTAATTTAGTATATACCATCTAAATTCACTATTCTCTTTATAAAGACATTTCACTCAAAGAATGAAATCCAGGCTCCATGGAAGTCAGTGGTAAAACTCCCATTAACTTCAATAAGCGCCAGAGTTTCACCCTAATTCTTTTAACAGCCAGTTTATCCTTGGCTTAATTTTTCCATCTGACATGATTTTCCATCTGATACGAGGCCTTTGTAACTTCCCTCTGCTCTGTTCCCTTTTGAATTTTGTTTTAGTCCCTTTTAATCTCCTCTCCCCAAAGAGCAGGGAACATATATTTCAAACATTTAAAAATAATTAAGATTTATGAGTCCTTGTGTAATGCTGGTTGCCCGCTGTTGTACTTTCTCAATTTCTATAATATCTTTTTCATATTAACATGACCAATACTCTGCATAGTATTCCAAATGCAGTCTCCTAATCAGCTTCTTATGCAGCAGTAGGATAATTTTCTTTGACCTTTGTTCAACAGCTCTATTTGTACAACTAACAATTTTGTTTGCTTGTTTAACTGTTGGTTTAGTGTTTTCTCTGCCACAACCATCAGATCTTTCTCTGACTTGGTGTCTTATCTGAATACCTTTATGTGAAAACCAGTCCATTAGATAGCCTGAAATATTTATGTTTATGGATGTCTGACATTTTTTAAGAAGATCTGATTTGTTGACTATAGGCCTAATCCTTTTTCCATGGAAAACAATGGCAAAACTCTGACTGGCTTAAATGGAGCCTAGAAGTAAAGTCACAGGGCTATCAAGAATGAGAAGCTAGGATTATGAAGTAGGGTTCATTAGAGAATGGAATTGCCTCTCTTTTGGTAACATAGGCATTTAGAACTCTCCCTGTTGTTTTCTTTATCGTAAAATCAGTGCCCTCCCAGCTTCTCTATAAGTGGCTACCACAGAGCACTGTGTTCATTCTTTGTACACTTTCATTCACCCCACTCCAGAGAATGTTGAACTTTTGCTACTAGCATCAAACATTAATGTTATGTTCTTGCAAGGGGAGAGGTGAATCGGCTGTTTCACATACAGACTTGTGTCCTGAATGTCTATTTGGTGTCAGCTATGTCCTAGCTGGCCCCCACTGCAATTGTTTCCTATTTTTCATTTTACAGCTCAAACATTATAATTTCCTAATGCAAGAAGGTGTTTTTAATTACTTTTTGTGCTTGTGAATGTTGTTGGATTAACAGCCTTGAAGACCAAAAATCTTCTAGCCACACAACAGGCAGAGCAAGAGCAATGGTAGAGAAAACTTCTACGCACTGCCTACCTATGGGTCTCAGCCTTGACCTGGCAGGACCCTCTGTAGGGAAAAGACGATAGGTCAGCCTCCATACTCATCCAACCCTTGGTCTTTCTGCTGAGACAGACAGCAAGGATACCAATTTGTGTTTGGTTTTTTGTTCTGATTTTACATCTGTCTACTGGGAACTGAATTGGGACCACCAATCCCATTTTACTTAGGATTCCAGACAGCCATCTGCTGGACAGCTTTCCACCACTACTAAGCAGGGCTGTATTTGACCTTTGTTCAATAGCATATAAAGTGTATATTTTAACTAACATTTCATTAATTTGCTGAAGTGCAGAAAGGTCTTTCCCCTGACACTTTAACCTATTGAAAATAAAGGTTGCCCCAACCCTTCCTTTGTCTGGTTGGTGACACAAAGAGACAGATCAGAATGAGTGCATATTTGAAATGGCAAATGGCAAGGCAGAAAACAGTCATCTCTGTCGTAGGTATAACCTGCCCTTCCCCAACAACCATGTCTTTGTAACACAGTCAGGCAATTTTACAGTGCCATTCTGAAATGCACATGCTAAGGAAGAGCAAAAATATTTTATCTTGGACATATCAAGCCCCACCACCAATAACATCTATAATGATTTCAGATGAGATGTGGGCAACAGATTC
The DNA here is from genome assembly GCF_965140285.1 of Lepidochelys kempii. Taxonomy (NCBI): domain Eukaryota; kingdom Metazoa; phylum Chordata; order Testudines; family Cheloniidae; genus Lepidochelys; species Lepidochelys kempii. The sequence continues at coordinate 203,910,359 of NC_136381.1, read as the reverse complement.
CTATATATTGAGATTCAGAACTACCGAGCCAGATCTTCAGTGTAAATCAGCATAACTACACTGAGTTTACACCAGCTGAGGAGATGGCCCATTGACTTCAATGAAACTAAGCCGATTTATACCAGCTGAGGTTCCAGCCCACGTGGGCCTGATTCTGGAAGATGTAGTGCTCCTTCATTTGCCACTGACTTCAGTGAAAGCACTCAGCATCTTGTACAATCCAGTCTCTGGTCTTCTTCTTCTTCTCTATTCCTTAGCCTTTATCTCTTGATTTTTCTCTCTAACTAGGCTTTCTCTTTACTGTGATTGAAGCATTTCAGTCTTCCTTACAAAAGAAAACTGCAATAGTAACAAACACTTTTAATAATATATTCTGTACATTTTGGGATGCCAGTGCATGGATAGTATTGTTTTCTATATGATTTTTCTATATGATTGTATTTAGATATGTCCATTATATATCTATATCTACTTAAAATTCAATAAAATTTATTCAGAGAAGGAGAGAGCCAGATGCTAACTTTAACGCAAAAATAAATCAAATAAAGATTTAATTAGCAGAGGGAAAAATTCAGGGAAATAACCTTCTGGAAAATAATACAGGAATCGGTGGAAGTGTACCAGCATTCTAATGCATTAGTGTGTTACCATCTTATATGTATACTACCTATATGCTTTTGTAGCCAGCAACACAAAGCTTGTGGTGATGTAATTAGCATCCTTTCTGTAGTGAATTGTCATGTTCTACCACTGCTAATGAATGTGGAGAAGGTGTACCTGCTGTAAACTGTTGCCGACAAAAAAAACCCCTCAGCATTACTACTAGTACATAATTTTCTTTCTTTCTTTCTTTCTCTTTTTCTTTTTCTTTTTTTCTTTTTGAAAAACGCCTCTATTATTACCTGCGGTAGTTGCTGAGCACAAGCATGCTATTTTGTTGATCGCACTGCCCTCAGAGACTGCACATTTGAATCCCATTTGTAGCAGCAGTGCCAGTGCTGGGATTCAAAGTCAGACCTCTTAGGGTTACAGCCCTGCTGCTAATCCTGTGTGAGTGGAAGCCTCTGAATGCCACTGGCATCGGAGACTGATATGGCTGATAAAGAGACAAGGTGATCTAAAGAGAGTACACACAGAATTTTTTTTTTCCTTTTTCCTTACCAGAAAGATTAAGGAGATAAGAGTAGGTTGATATTTGACGAATTGGTTCTATTCAGAGGAGTGCTATCATTTTTATGTCCTTTTTGAAAATGCACCCACAGTGTCTGAATTCCCATTAATGCAAAGTTCAGATAAAGCTGATGAAAAGCAGCTGCCATCTTGATAGTTGCCATGGCAGATGGCATCAGCCTTTATGCTTTTATCAGTATTAGTATCAGAACACACTCTGTGTTCCAAGCTGAGATAAAAATCATTGAAGCTGTACCTGGAATAGGCAGATCAACACTGCAGGTCCCACTCAGTTTTGAATCTTTTCAGAGCAGTCTGCATAAAAGCTAGAGACAACGCATTCTTGTTATTCATTAGTTCAACAATGCTGATAGTATTTTGCAAACTTCACAGATGCAGCAGCCTTTCTAAAGAGCTGCTGCCTCCCTTCCTGTGGCTCTCCCACCCCCAGGAACGTTCAGGATTTGACAAAAACAACACAAAACAAACAACCCCCCCCCCCACACACAGAGAAACACTTTACAGTACGTGGACAATGCAACACAGTGACCTTCCTCCTTGATTAACCTGTCTGCACTAAATCTGAGTAAGCCTGTCATGATTCATGATATTAAGAATAGGAGAATAGCAAAGGAATTAATAACCATGAGCCATGTGCTGAGAAGATACAGCACAGCCAGGGCTTCAATGGGGTTTATTACATTGATATTGGGAACCTTGCCTTGAAGCCCTCCCCCATTTAGCTTGCCGCTGGTATGAAGTGACACATGTTGGTGGCACAGCTCTGAAGCCCTACTTCAACCTGGCAGTCCTGGCCTCAAGCCAAGTGATTGGAGCAGCGTGTACAGTAGCCTGCATGGCCCTTTTTCTTCTGACTCCACGTTGTGATAATTGCTCCATCAGAAAAAGTGACTTACACAATGTTAAAGCTTCAACACCAGCTCTTTAGTGCATGTTTCAAACCATATTGACAAATCTCCCCCTCCCCTTTTCCTCTCCCCCTCCTCATTTCCCCTCATAGTTATGCAGATAGTTATTTTTGGTAACAATGTTGCTTGATAAATAGAAGGGTTGTGAGATCTCAAGTTATTATGCAAGTGTTAGCGACACAGGCTGGTAAACCATTTGGCTGTTGCATCAGTGCTGAAGTGAATAATAGCAAATGGGAGGAGGGCATGGGAGTTATTTTACATGACACATACATATTTAAATATAGCATTAAAATAATGTTAAAGGTTTGGAGCCATTATAGTCTCTTGTACTGACTCTCAAACTCTTCCGGGAGTGATTTTTAAATTTGCTGTTCTTTCTTTTCCCTTTTTTCTCTCCAGTAAGGCAAGGAAACCTTCTATGTCTGGGTTACCCCCTGTTTGGAACAGGCAGGTTGTGATTCAGGTCTTTCTAGAATCTCTGTGCATTGACCAGGGGACATGTCTGAATACAGTTCTGGGTTTGGATTTTGAAGTTTGGGGGCCTTCTAAACCAGTGTTTCGGTTTGAGCCCATTCCTAGTTAAAAGAGACAAACCTTAAAATTCGGGATGGATAAATGAGTATAAATAAAATAAGAACTGACACGGACTTCAGCCTGAAAAGCTCAAAACAAGACTCAAAAGAATATGTGGGGAACTGAGAAAATTCAGCTCCTAACTTATTTTTAAATTAATGCTTAGTTTTTATCTGCTCTGCAGGACCAGAAGTGGAAGAGTCAGAAGAACATTATAAGCCAGAAAGTCCTCCCAGCACAGTAATTGCTGGCCCAACTGCAAGTTGGAAGAACCAGAAGTGTTGTCAGACTTCTTATCTGCTTGTATTTGTATTTATTGTATTATGGTCATGGCTAGTGGGACTGGGGCCCCATTGTTGCTTTACACACATAAAGAAAAGATGGTCCCTATGCCAAAGAGCTTACAATTTAAGAGCCTTATCTAAAGTCTTTTGAAGTCAATGGAAGCCTTTACATTGACTTCAGTGAGTTTTCAATGAGACGAAGTATATGACAAGAAACAATATGTGAATACAACGAAATGAGGGAGCACAAAATAGCAGCAAGATTATTATAATGAACATAAGAAGAAGTCACAACACACCAGTTGTCTAGCTATTGTCATGCGTTTTGTAGGCATTACAACACAGGTAAGTTTTAAGGAGATATTTGAAGGAAGATAAAGTAGTGCGTTTGCAGAATTTAGACTTCACAACAAATTTTGCATGAATTTAAGGGGGGGAGGGTAAGATGACATTTATCCGGGTCAGAAAGGAGGAGGCTGCAGTCATCAAGATGTGAGCTGTCATTCAAAAAGATTACTGTGAGGGTTATTCAAACTGAACCTCCAAATCTTTGCCCGTCATTTCTCTGATTAGAACTCTCAGAAGCCAAGAATTTTAGAATTCAAATCCTGAATTCCTTGTCCTTCTCTTTTCCCTCCCACTGCTTCCTTAGCTCTGAAAAAAGTGGCTGCTGTCATACACTATCCAGACTGCAGCAGAAGAGAACCGAATGTCATGGCATTTTGTTAGTTTCATCTTCTATAGCTCTAGAAACCACAGTGATGAGCACACAATAGATATATAAGCAGATCTTATTTTAAAACCTGACTTAGTAAACTGAGGCTACAAAAAAGATGCGTGCTGTCATTAGCTGCAGTTCCAATATTTTGCATGCACACCTACCCCTTGTAGATGCACACTTGTATATTATGAATTCGTTGGGATACGGTACATATTTGGGGATGGAAAGATGGTTCTGTGAGTCAGATGATCAGGATTCTAGGCCCAGCTCTATCACAAACTTCCTGCATAATTTTGAACAAGTCACTGAGTCTCAATTTTCTCATCTGTGAAATGGGGATATTTAAGATTTACTATACTTTTCTCACAACCATTGAGAAGCTAAATTCATTCATGTTTGTAAAAGGCATTGAGCACCTTGGTGCAACTAAATTGCAAAGCATCATTAGGAAAAATTTGGATAATTTGGTCTATTTGTATACTTGTTCTTAATTTCTTTATTAGTTTTCAAAGCAAGAAAATCTCTTACAAAGCACAATGTGAATTAATCCATTATATTGAAATATGGCACTTTATATGCAACACAACAATATAGCTCAGGTATTTGTGCTGTATAAATACTAAAAGAAAACAAACAAACAAACAAAATGGATTACCTAAAATGGCTGCCATTCACTGGTGGGGGCCATTTTACATTAGCTGTGGCTAGT